>NW_027287316.1:39625048-40147548 GCF_022747635.1 Hetaerina americana
GAGCCTAACGTAGGGATGAACTGAATTTATCCATTCCCATTGAGAAACGTTTTTTCTCCCGAATAATTACATTTTTTACTGAGTTCTGGACCAATATATCACGCTGCTCTCATCCTGACACTACTATTCACCACCCTGCCTTCGTCCTGTCGGATATACTAAAAAATATAAACCTATAATTATTCAGTCATGATCGAAGAAATTCTAAACCATTACTTCCTCTGTGGTATCAATCAATCTAATGATGCACTGAGGGTGTAAACCTGGGCGGGTGAATATTAAAATTTATTTGGTACATATTCGCACTACCCCCTTTATTTATCAATTAATGGAAAAATATGAAATAAAATTACGCAAGATAATTAAATTCTATCTGCCGTTTCCATTCATAATTTTTTTGAATTTTCTCATTTACCAAAAAATATTTTCCCCGTCCACTGAATTCCTTTTCTCTCGATCTATCATTCTTCCATTTAAACGCCAACGTTTGTAAGAAGAAGACTCATAGCAGGAGAGAAATTCGGAACCTGTATTCTCGTGGGCAAACAAAAATATCATCCTGTACAAAACGTCAATTACTGAGTGTCACAACGTTGATTTCCGAAGAAAAACTAGAATACTAAAAATAAGTTGCGTCACCCTTTCGATCAACTCCGTTTTATCAGCATAGAATAATTAACCTATACTATATATCGTCGAATTCTATAACTTCTCGTGGAATAAAACAATGCATTCTCTATATGATTACAGATATATATGAAATTTTTCCTCTATTTATCGCTACATGTTAATGTCAAAGAAGTAGACCTTTGAAAAGGCACGAGCAAAGGCATCATGAATAATCAAGCTGAGGATTGGTTTATAGCAGCTCCCTGTATTATCCCGTTCCCTCCCAATCTCTTTATTCCCGCACAACACCTTTCGATGACATTTTCCATCATCTGCTTCCCGTAGTTCAACCTTGACCTTCCTCTATAATTCTTTCCTTCTATGTTTCCTTCAATTATGACCTTGAGTAAGCTATCGTGTCTCAGAATATGTCCAATTAGAATATGTCCCTCTTCTAGCGTAAGCGTCCACCGCAGGCTTCTCTCTTCACCCACTCGGAGTACTTCCTTTTTTTTACATTCTTTCTACATTCATTTAAAATTCTTCTGCAGTATATATCACGTGATTCGCACTAAACTCAACTTATTTTATGCACTGTAAAATTTTTTATCACTTAGGTTTCGTCCTTTCTCATCGCTTGCTTATGTTGGGATGGTGGGCGGTGAAAAGTTGAACTTTGTGGTCGGGGAATTACGAAAAAGACTGGCGCAAATCCTAATGATCCCATCTCTTCATGGTAAGGATATTCACGTCTCCATTTCAACTCGTCCCTTTGCCGGAGCAGTGATCGGCGTACGCGCGACGAGGGTGGGTCATCAGGTTGGTGGGTCGTTTGAGTTCAATGGGGAACGTGGGGCTTAGCAGAAGGAGTCTGCGGCGAGGGGGGGAGATCGTGGTAATGCAGGGGGTGAAAGGGAGATGCAGGGGAGGGAGTCGTGGGGGGTGTGGCGGGCAAAGGGTGGAAATGTGGATGTGGGAGTTTCGGATGGCTATGGACTCGGAGAGATTGGAAAGGGGTTGAGATGCTCATTTCGCCGTCTTATTTCTTCCTCTATTTCTCCCTCCCCCCTCAACATCCTCAGAACCCCCCTTCCCAACGTGGATAATGTTTTGCTTAAAGCCGCCGTAGTCGGGCCGAGGGATGGAGGGAGATGCGGGGTGGAGGTCTCGGTAGTAAGGAAAAAAAATTTGCACGGGTAAAAAAAAAATGTCTGCAAAAATGACTGGCAGGGCAGGAGGAGGAAAGAGCCGGGTTCTCACGTGCCATTCTAATAATGAGAAATGCTCCGCTGGCGAGGGAGGGGGAGAGGTTAAAAAAAAACATCTTCCCGGACAGTCGCCTTGTTTTATTTTATATCTCCATCCTCAAAGTACAAACTTAGCTCGCGGACGCGAAAATAAAAGAAAAAGAAGACGAAAAGAGAAAAATTTCTGCTCTCATTAATCTTTCAATTCAAAACAAACGGAAGTGCAAGGGAAGGAAGGAGTGATGGAAACGGTAGGGGCAGAAAAAAAAGTATATAGGGGACGATGAGAGTTATATGTTGAGCAAATACTTCTGGCCTTCCCCGAGCCAATCTCATTTGTCGCACCACTTTCACCCCTCCTTCTCGCATATGATCGGAGTCATTCGTATTTATTTTTTAAAATTTTAATGTCTGACCCCTGTCCAATTTCTTCCCCACTCCCGACTCCTCCTACTCTTCTCAACCCCAGCAGTGTCCCCTCACATCGAGGCTATCTTCTTCCTAGTTTCACATCAAAGGACCTCCTTGACATCACCGTCATGGTCGCCCTTTCTAGCACCAGCCCGCATCCTCCTACCTCGCCAGCCGTCACCGACGAAGCTACCTCGTGATGGACCGCAGGCCCGGGTGGGCCACCCGCTGCCCCGTCGGCGAGGCGTGACCTTGTCCCCGCTAACATTTAGGCCGCGGTTGGGGTCAGCATTTACGTATGCGCTCTCGCAAAATATTTAAAGAGCGGCTCCTGGCTCACCTTCTGTCCCCTCTCCCCACCCACATATTTTCATTCCTACTCGCCTCGAGGGGACATGGCTCATTATGCGAAATTTGGACTAGTTCCTTGATATTGTGGGGAATATCTTGAGGGTTAATCAAAAACTTATCCCGTTTGGAATCCTTAACGCTCCTCTTCTTTGGTTTCGCCAAATTTTTCGCTCTGGGATATCCACCGGGATTTCATTTAGATTACTGCAATTGACTTGAAAATGAACTTGGCCAAATATAAACGAAGTATTGATGAAAAGCAATTAGTACCCTTTCTGGTAAAACATTGACTTTTGTAGGGATGAACCCGTTGGTTGGCTTCAATTGGTTAGCTTAAGGTAAAGTCTGGACTAAACCCTAAGGTGCGTGAAATGTAGACATTTGGTTTCTTTCCCTGAGTCATCATACCACGGAGTTCTAGTGGCCAGATACCCGCACCGCTTTTTCACATAGAGTTACTCTTCGTCATATTACGAGATTTGAACAAAAGAACTGCTCAGTAGGCAAACTCTTGACGCACACTCTTTTAATGCCCCCATACCTCTAAAGCACGTTCTTTTATTTGATATTTTGGTTTTAAATATTTGAGGCTAGAAAACCATTTGACTCAAATCAGAAGATTATTTTGGCATGGTGAGTATATAAGACAATGATCTTTTTTATATTTAAGGAGAACACCTCGGAAAATTTTATATTCTTAATTTTGAATATTATTAGATTATCCAACATTAATGGAAAGAGTTCCCCGAATTTCTTAATAACGCACAACAATTTCGTCAATATGCACAGAAGATATCCTAGCAAAGTTCAACTTTTTCAAATGTTAGGTGATAAATAATCTACTGCATTTATTTGATTAATTGGCTGAAATTTGAATGAAAATGCATTAATCGATCGACAACTCATAATGTTAATGACAAATTGTTACTGGAAGAATGGCGAGAGAATACCCATAGGCAGCCATTATTTCGAGCTCCAGTCGTGGATTCCTTTAGGTACATATCTAATATTATTATTTGTGGTATTCTACCGTTTAAGGTAGACTTTGGATGAACACAGGCTATACTAAAGCACAAAGGTGCATTTATTTGCCTCTTCTAAGCATAAAGAAAGCTGATATCCGACACTATATTAAACCTTCTTCAATTCCGCATACTTTTTTCTCTTATCATAACGTCCAACATACCTATTCTATTTCTTTTCCTCCTTTTTCACCTGACGGAATTTCCTCTATCGCAGTCTTCAATATATCATTGCCACTAAAAGTGCTCTGCATCCAATTGTCCTGCATTTTTTCGATTTCCCCCAACAATACTCTCTCCTCCACCACATTATCTAGCACTTCCTCGTTAATTTTTTTGTGACAGTGCACTTAACTTTTTCCATCCCTTTCCACTGCCACTTTTCAAAAAGCCTCCAATCTATGTCTATCATCCTGATTCCATGACCATATTTCCGCACCACACAAATCCACGCTTCATATAAAGGTTTCGACGAGCCTTTTCTTAACATCCTTACTCAAATAGTCTGTCATCAATTCCTACCTTCTTGTGGAAGCTTCTTCGCCCAGTGCAAATTCTTCTCCTTACGCCCCTACTACTTAATACCAATACTTTTGGTCCAAAGCACTTCCGAGATCGGTAAACTGTTCCACTAGCTCTAGTTTTTGCCCTCCTATTTTAACATTTAGCTTAGCTTTCCCCTTCCTAGAAAACCGCATAATTGTTTTATTTACATTTATTCTCATTTCATAACTATCGCACTGACATTCTAATGTGCTCAGCAACCCCTTGGCTGATTGAAAAACAAAATCTTGATCATCCACAAATATAACCGATTTTATATACAGCCCTCCGTCTTTTATTCATATCTCCAGATCTTCCTATACCTTTTTCCATCTTCCTCCACGTTAGGTTGTAAATTAGAGGTGATAATGGACATATCTGTCTGATTCATGCTCCAAACACTGCTCACCCCGGCTCTCAATGCGCTACTCACACCTAAACGGTCTGAGATGGTACAAGTTTCAGACAAGTCTCCTATACATCCAATCTACTTCGATTTTCCGTAATTCATTCATTAATTCTACCCAATTCACTCTATCCTCATAGTATTCTATTCCCCTCTACACTAGTGACCTCATTACTGCTATATCATCACTCGTGTTTCTCCCCTCTCTTAACACAAAGTTATCATCCCTTGAGCGATAAGTTTCCTCCCTCTTCATTCTCATATTTATGGTCATAGGTACCAATTTAGCTACTTGAAAAATCCAACTTATTGCTCAACAGTCCCGTTATATGACTGCCCTTCCCTTTTTTTAGCATGGGAATCAACACTGATTTGAAGATATCTTCTTGACCTTTCCCCCCTCCGAAATGGTACGAATTAGTCAATAAAATTTTTTCTTCCAGATAAACCCATAGCTCCACAATAATGTCTACCCCCACGGTCTTATTCGATTTAAATTTCCTTAATATTCTTTCCATCGAACTATCAAGTGTATAAGAACATAAGCTATCCCCATTTACTTCATGTTATCTTTCTATGTCTAAGCATACTGACCTTGTCATTGAGTTTTAGGTGTATGTGTAGTGTAGATGTATAGGTGTGCCTATATATATATATATATATATATATATATATATATATATATATATATATATATATATATAATATATATAATGTCCTCTGGCCATTCAGCCTATTTCTTTGTTCCCATCTTGATCCAATTTGCTTCCCACGTTTCACTGCTCCGCCGCACACCTTGATATTTTCGCTCTTACCCCATTCCCTTAATTTCTGTTGGAACCCTTTTATCTTTAGGATTGCTTTTACTTCTGTGCCGGTCTGACCGTTCTCTCGTTTTCAGGATTTTACGTGTGTCACTTTAATTAGAGAGAATGAGCACAACACAGAAGGAGATCGTAACTCATACCCTTAGTATCATCATTATGCGGGTTAGATAACCTTTTTTAAATCTGTAAAGTTTAATTATATTCCAAATTAGTAATGTTTTTCAAGACTTGCCACCCCGAAAGTCGCCATCAGTCAGATGTATGTAGTTAAAGCGTATCTTTCAAATGAACTGCATAAATACCTACAAAATATTCGTAACAAGGACATAATTGGCATAGACTGCTTTTACGGAGGTTTACGAAGGCCTTCATTTCCCGTCGTAATTGAAGTTAGCGTGTTTTTAGATGATTTATTAATGTTGTGGTAATCGTAAAAGGCTGCCAATCGGTAACGTGATTGTGGCTGCCTTTCGCAAATGAAAACTTGTCATGCGAAACGAAGTGGCGTGTTTTCATAGATGAAGAGATCCAAAGGAATGAGAATAGAAATTTTAATATCTTAATCCGATAAACAAAGCCTTTTTATTGTACAAGGTTTTCTCTCAGCGTATCCGATTGTTGGGAAATTTTTTCCATTACGGGTCAGAGAGCGTTTCAATTATCGTCGGAAATGAGCATTTGAAATCTCCTCCCCACCCTCTTTGGGATTATATTAATTTCAATGAGTTATCACCACAATGGTAATCTGGAAGACCCTTAACGACCCTGTTTCAAGGCAGGGAGGTATTCTTTGGGAAAGATAAAGATTATGACCCGGGGAAAAACGAGTATGGCGACTAAAAATTGGCCGAGTTTTGAGTGCCCTAACTCCATTACCTGCCCTGTTAACGTCAGCCATGAAGTGGTGGGCTCACTGTCTGCCTCCCCATTTCGCCTTTATTTTTCCCACATTGACATACGAGGGTCATCCGGAAAGTAGTACCCGTTCGTGCCGCATGAAGTGCTGACGACGCGAGTAGCCGCTGGACGAGGTCAGATAGCTTCAGTGGCTTGTCTGCCTTCTCTGAGCCAAGTTGCGTGACGCTAGCATTGCCTGTGTTGTTTCTGTGATTGTTTACAATGTTTAAAAAAATTGAGAACGCCGCCAGTTGTGAAGTGAGGGCAGTGATTAAATTCCTCAATGCAAGAAACGTTCGCCCATGTGATATTCATCGCCAATTAAAGGAGGTGTATGGAGACAATGTAATGGACGAGTCGTCTGTTCGGCGGTGGTGTCGCAACTTCAACATGGGGAGGGGGAACACACGACGATGAGCGTTCGGAGAGACCGTCTGTCATTACAGACCAAATGGTGAGCTCAGTTGACGAATTCGTGAGGAACGATCGGCGCGTCACAATTGATGACATCTGTGAGCATTTTCCCAATGTTTCTCGAACAATTGTTCATGAAATTGTTTAACACCATCTGCATTATGCAAAAATTTGTGCAAGATGGGTCCCTCGCGTATCTCAATGAGCTGGCGGCGAAGGACTATGCAGCAGGAATACAGAAACTTGTCACACGTTATGACAAATGCCTTAATTTGCTTGGAGATTATGTTGAGAAGTAGTTTAAAGTATCCTCTTTCAAATAAAATTTTTTATGTTTGTTAATATTTACTTTTGTGTCTTTATTTCACGAACGGGTACTACTTTCCGGATGACCCTCGTATTTCAACTTCGGCCGCTTCCCCATTATTTCTTTTCTCTTCGCCGGCTCTAATTGTGGGTCAATTGTGGGTCGTCTGTACCTATTTTGTTATAACGACACCATTTTCACTATCGTTTCGTATTTTTTATTTCGTCACCAATAGTTCACATTTAGGTAGTCACAGGTGACTAATTTAACTCTGCGTGAATTCCTGAAAATTTATGTGGGAATCGATCAATGTTATCAATGGAAATTATTCCAACGGAGATTCATTTGGAAGAAATCATTATAAAACTTTGCGTCTGTTATTCACCGATGACTACTGTCTTGCTCGTTTCTCCTGTTATTTTCCTATTCTCTGGTACAAGATCTTTAAAATTTTAGCAGCAGATTTTCACTTATTTATTATAAAAAATGCAATCATGTATTATTTAGATGATTTTCACAGTTACAAGTATACTTTAATCATTCAAATCTATATATTTTTCTATGGTTCACTTTCATAAAATGGTGTTTAGACGCAGCTCATACGAGGGGTTTGTAAAAATTTATATTTCATCAACATTCAATACTTGAGTTATTATGCTAGTTTGTTTATATCATAGGAAAAAGACTAAATTAGACCACATTTTCGAATGAGTGAGTATTATGAAATGGATTCTTTATAAACTCACTGATTTCGATCCATGCTTTGGTGTCCTACGAGATGGTAGAGTTCACCTCCTACTGAACTGCTCCTATTGCATGGGAAATGCACGTATTAAGAATTACACAACAGGTAATCTACCTATCAAAGGAAGGTTTTGAACGTCCTTTAACGAGTATTAGGTGATGATAGAAACGATTCGGCCTTTTTGTAAGAGTTCATGCTGTCCAGAAAGCTAAATACCTTCCTTCATCTTCCCAACTTACCCGATGTTCTGCCTTCCATTGCTGCCTCTAATATCCTTCTACTACTCAAAATATTTCTCTGCACACTTTTTTTTTGGATTCTTCGGATTTTATCGAGCAACTATCTCTCATCCACCACCCATTTAAGCTTCGTCATTAGTCTAGTCATCTGAGAAGACTATTTTTACCACACCCACTACTCAAAAGCCTCTAATCTACGCTCATCCTCTTGCCTCAAAGACAAGGTTTCGGTTCTATCAAGCATTCAGAGTAGGTAGACCAATTCTTTTTCCGTTGAATGGTTTCTCACAAATATCTGGAACTAAATAAACAAACAGCTCTGTAGTAGTTGTGATGGAAGTCGACCGACAGCGAACATCATTTCCTTGATTATAGAAAGTTGGAATAATATGGTTGTGGGTAAACTTTTTTTCAGGAAAAGAGAGATAAATGAAAAGAAACCCGCTTCAAAAGTTATACACTCCTAATGGAAGGCACCAAAGTAACCAGAATCAAAGGTCCCGTCCCATTCAACGGATGGCATTCTCCTCTTGAAGTGCTTTCCGCATGGCACCCAAATTGGGGTCGTGATACGTTTGAAACCTTCTGCCATCACCGGTGATTCATTCCTAGCCGTAACCTAGGGAAGGGAAGCAAGTACATTAGCCACTACATCAACTCGATCTCACGCAAAAAATGAGAAGTAGCATTGGTCAAGGAGAGTCATTTTTGGAAATGTAAGGGTACTTTTGACGACCTGCAGTGCCGACGCGGATCCCTGACTGCACCGAAGTGAGGTTTGCGATACCACTGAAAAATTCCTGCTACCACCAGTGTTTGAACCCGTGACTTCGGGGTGGGAATATGTATAGTACGCTAGCAGCTAGACCAACCCACAGTGACGTTTCCCCGAGTTGAACGTGGACCCTCAGCTAACGTGCGACAGCGCTCTAACCGGGAGACTATCGCGGCGCTCCATTCATGGAAATTGTTTTTACGACAAATGGAAACTCATCTGCAATTCGGGATTTTTCGTTCCCCCTTAGCTTTCTTCTTTAGAGTTGGGCGGGACAATTGGAGTAGGACACTCGTCCTCTACACCCCCCCTCCTCATTCCCTCCCTTCCTGCTCTCTTCTTTAACGTTGCCGGCCTTTTCATATCTTCTCCTCCTTCGCCCTCCACGTCCCATATCTTCCCTTCCCCGCCCCAACACCCTCTCCTCTTTCCCACCCCCATTCCCTCCCCTCCTTTGTCCCGTCGACGTAATGCCCGGGCATGCTTTGCAGCATTAGCACCGCTTATCCAACCATCTAAGTAAGAGCGGCGCAGGGGGTGGAGGATGAGGGGGACGGAGAGAGGGAGAGGAGAGGGACGAGAGAAAAGAGAGAGAGAGAGACGATAAAAAAAGAAAAAATGGCGCTCCTCTCGTGTGCCGCTTACGCTTCGAATCCCTGAATCCCTGGCAACGTTCAGGGGGGGGGGTGGACAGGGAGGGGAGAAAATGAGGAACGAGGGCGACGTCACGGCAGGGTGGTAAACATGGCGGACGGGAAAGATTATTCTTCCGACGAGCAGTGCGGGAATGTGGGGAGGAGTGGCGATGAAAATGAAAATGAACGTTGAAAGAAGGAGAGAGAATTAATGTGCGTAAAATACCTTCTACACCTTTTAGAGCCCGCGACTCGTGGGCGAGGCGAGGACGTCGAGACGCAATAAAACACCTAGGGATTGAATTTTTGGGTGCCATGCGGGATGGGGTGGAGAGAAAGGACGATCTAATTCCTTGTAACGAATGTGAAAAGAAATTTCGGCCTTTGTGCAGTCTTGTCTACATCTCTTCCTCTTGCTCTAACCGTTGCAGTGGTTCGTGTTTGGTGAACGCCTGGGAATGTATACGATTCCCCGAAGTAATAAAGACGCGTTGTTGCCTGGCGTGCAGGGGGAAATATGGTTATTTAAGCCTTCCAGGAGTGTGCACTAGTCACCCGCAACTTTAGTTTGAATTTGGGTACAGAGACACCACATCCCTTGAAGAAAAGACTCCAAATTGTCTACCGGTCTCCTTTTTCCTCCGCCTAGCTAATAATTTTTCAACGCTTTGGGCTAATAGAAAAGCACTCTATTAGCCGTCTATTTGTTTATTTTTAATCCCAAAAAATTAGGTTAATAGAAAAGCTTACGTAACATATATAAGGTTTTTGAGATTAATGGAAAGAGGAAAGTTAAGTTAAACGTTGAAATAGCTTTAAAAAGTAGGGGACAATTGATGACAGAGAGTAAGGATATTAAACAAAATATTGTAGGCTTTTGAGATGTGGATTGGGCAAAGGATGGAAAAGGTGATATGGACCAAAAGGAAACAAACGAAGAATTGATAACCATGACGTGGGAGAGCGGATCGCTGGGAGACATTCGAAGGAGGTAAGAAAGAAAGAGAACATTTCGATTGGAGATGGAATTTGGAGGACGTTGGAAAAACGAGGAGAGAGAAGGGATAGGGATAGACATAATGAATGAAATGAGGGGAGAGGGTATGGTGAATTGAAGAATGATTTATTGTAGAGTGGGATGTGAGATTTTATTTTACATGCCTAGGCTTCTAAATAGAGTGGCGTTTAGATTTTGTCCGTCTGTAACCTATCTTAAACGTTACACTACCAAATAATAATAGAAGAGTTGCAAAGTAATTGGGTTAAGAGTTTTCGAATAAGCATTCTGACTGCCAATCTTTATTTTGTTGCGGAGACTAATTTTTCAATTGAATAATACTGGCTAAATTCAGGGAAAATATTATTATTGCATAAAAACCTATTTATCATACATTCGTGTAGCTCACATCCGTTAGAACGAGAAGTCTTTTAGTTTTATTATACAAAGGGCTTTCTCTTTGAGATTTCTCTTTGGCATTGAGTTTATATTCTAATTATTTTTTCATAAATAGGAACTTTATATTTTCATATTGCATCTCGTATTCTACACCATACACTTGGTTTCCAGAAATATTTGTACACGAGCTAAATTGATATAGGGCCCAGTACTTTAATATTACATTTTGAGATAGCCAAAATTCGATAGAGCGTAGAATTGTAAATTTCATATCATGAAATTGCACGCACAAGCATTACTTTGTGTTGATATTTATTGGAAGTTAGAGAGATTATAATTCTTATCGATTTACAAACTTATCCGACGATGCGGGAAAATAAGCATAATAGTACTGATTCCATTATACAAAAAACAGGAACTATTTGGACTACGTATAACATTGGTCATACTATTTTTACCTTGAAATTATTTTCAACAGTTCTGTTAATGACTTACCCTATTTGACTGGCGTATCCAAGACGCGCAATTTTAATGCAAAATATTGTGCCCCGGTGGGGTCATTAAGATACTGATAAAAGAACCATCAAATTGTAAATCCCTCCACAAAATCCTTCACAATTCTACCTATCGGCTGTCTTAGGAAACAGTTCAGAGAATCCCTCTTATAATCAGGGCATTTTTTAGCGTCCCCAATTTTTCGATTAAAAAATCTATCAACATTCCATTCGAATATTTATTAAAAATCGGAGGTAAAAATCAAAATTAAATACTTCAACCGATAATTTATGAGAATAATGTAGAACAATGTGAAAACCTCCGGCAAATACGTAATATACACACGTGCCTCTTTAAGCCTCACGATTTGATTCAAGCGTCAGCAACATGAATATATAAGTCCTCATATTCTTGGTGTTTTATATTACTTAGCACCTCATTAATCAAGCACTTAAAGTACTTGAGCAAACATCATATTATTTTGTTTAAGGTAGCTGGAGGTCTGTTAATTTTTAAACAAGATATAGTTTTATTGGAAGCTAAATTAATTAAAAAACACTTTACTTCTATTACTACTAAAATTGACAATTTGCAAAAATAAGGTTAACTGTAGATTATTAAGATCCATCACATATATTTCAGTTGCGCAAACAATCACTCGAAAACAGCTGTCGAAATCTGCGCGATACATATGCCGGAGTGTTTCTTCTGAATCAACATTTAAGATTAATTTGTTCATAGCGTGCAAAGTTTTAACAAAAATAAAATAAGTTCCTTGCTGGATTGTTAAACAGAGCACAAGTTTTGAAACCTATCCTGTCGAGCCGACAGATAGGGAGAAAAGAGAAGGATTGACGGGAAACTGGCGTCGACATTTGCCAGCTCTCCACCTAATTGTTCCAATTTAAGTTAAACTTTCTATTTTGAAATATGTTAACTAACGCTCACCTAAATGTCATTTCCAAATGCCTCGGCTTCTCTTGGAATCAAACTTCGAACATAATTTCGACTTGCGAGTCGTGTCGGTTCGCCCTATCCACTGATAAGCATCTGCTTTTCCTTATTGATCCCAAACATGAATTAAGAGTGAAGGGTATCAGGGAGAAGTATGTGCAAATACACTAATCGAACCTTGTATGGTTACAAGTTTAGCTCGATAAATGATAAAGTAAAAGTCTCTATACAATGGTTAAGAGTGCTACAGGCGAAATGGTTGGGTGGAGCAACAGGGATGATAAGACCAGTTCCAGATCTTAAAACAAAACGATTAAATCCAATCCTGGAATCTTCTTAGATGTTTACATTGTAGTTTTATTGGCATTTAAATAGAAGAGAGTAAAATAAAATAGTTCATTAGAAAGTATTTGCAGGAAATATTAATGTGGTCACCTCTGAAATATTCGACTCATACCGAGATGTGTGTCACTTTTAAAACTTATGGTTGAAATAACGTAGCATTCCATTTCAAACTTGCATTCAAGGCTATTAGATGAATACATTGGTGTAATTCAGATAAATACTGATACTCATGAAATAGACAGTTCAACGCATGATTTACTTTCACCTAACCTAAATCAAACGGTTAACCTTTCTTGGACCAAAGTGAAAATGCTTCAAATTGAAATTGACAGCAATAAATAAAGAATAATCATTCACACCAAAGAAAAAGTGCTATTAATTTGTTTAAAGTGCCTCATCAAAATATTAAACCTTTTTCCTCGCACATTTTATTTGAATGAAATTTAGTCAAGATAGGTGCACCTTGAGTGTATGTGATATTAAAAACTCATTTCTTACATGCTTAAGGCAGTAGTAGTAGTAAAAAAAACGGCTGATTTTTAAATTTCTGTTCCTTCACTATATTCACCATAATTTCCTAAATCGTTATAATTTCGTAGAAAGGAAACGCCACCAGTTACACGGACGTGTGTCATTTATGATTCCATCAAAATGCATGAATGCAATTATAAAAGTTGACTAATGCGGAATAGGTTATATTTATGAATTTGAAAATCTGTCAACTAATTTCAAAGCCAGAAGATTCCTAACAACAAATCGCATAAAATCGCATAAAATATTGAACTATCCATCGAAAACAAAAGTATCAAGAGTGAGAGATATGGGATATTTTTGCACACTTTTTACGTATAATAAAACATGTTCGCACGAGAAACAGAACATCATAAGAATCTTGATCGTTTAAATTCACACAATATGTTTAAATGCATTGAACACAAACCTTATTACCTCATTTCACTGTGGAAAAGTCATTAGAGAACACAAATTTCTTAGTAACATATTTAACACACCTTTGATAATGCTTAGAGATCTTATAATATATGCATATAAGACAGAGACATACGCGTTTCACATGCATAAAAATTTGGTCTAACCTGTGAAAATTTATTGAAACCGTTAAATGAGAATAAATAGCAATTTATACTTCTGTAAAAACAAGTTTTACAATGATACATTGAGTAATACTCTTACTTATCTCCTTTGGATAAGATATAAAACAACATGGGAAAAATTTTACTTAAATGAGACCATTTTTATGCTCGTAAAAGCGCGACACAATCACATAAATCATCATATATATTGCCACAGAGACTGAAAGATGTCACGGTTTCGCACGCCACACATGCATACTGATTACCATTAGAGTGGGATTCATCAAAATTAACAGTTTGATCACTCAAGTGTCGTAAGCAGCAACCTTGTACATAAGTAACAAACACAGCAATTTAATTTGAAATGATTAGACGCACAGGTTCAATTAACTCATCAATTTAAAAGAAAAAAATGAACACCAATAACATGTACGTCGCACAAAACCGCAGCATTCTTTAAGTACATATCTATATTAATAAACACATGAGTATAAATCGATTTCTTTACACCGAAACGATTTTTTTTTTAAACCCAACTGAGGTTCACACTTGGGCGTGAGCGCGCGTAGCCAGGCATCGGCTTACACACAAACACGCACACCTATTGGCCTAGTACCATCATGGCTATGAATAAGTGTCACTATCATTATCATCATTATACAGTAGTAAAGAGATTACTCATCTATATCTTTATGCATGTGAGTTACTGTTAATAGAAACATAATAAAGCTATAATAATGTTCTAGAGTGCCTCGCGTGGCATGCCTCACCGGTTCCATTGACTCCGGAGGGGCGGATCCGAGCGTCATATCGTCCAGGGCCGAGGATCTGATCCAACACCTGCTTCTCCTTCTCGCGGTAGTTGGTTTTGGGCGCGTTGCCCCTGGAGAGAGAGGAAGGCAGACTGTAAGAGAAATACGACACGGTCGTGTGTGAAAGTGACACTTTTGTTGCCCGAAGGATGGATAAAAAAGAGATTTGAAAAAATACAAATAAGACGTAAAATGAAAAAAATAATTTAGGGAAATGTACAGATGCAGAGCTAGTGTAAGAGAATGGAATAACTAGAAAGAGAGAGAGAAGGAAGAAGAGAAAAGGCAAAAACTACAACGACGTCACTCCACACCTAGGAATTAAAATGTTTAATTAAGATACTAAAATAGAAACCAAGGCAAACACACTATACAACTTGAAAGAAAACCCTGTAGGAGGACAAAAGAAGTTCATGGGAGGTTTGGCAGTAAAACACTAGGTGTCTCCCATCATGGAAATAGTAGCACTCTTAATTTATTTCAATTTTTACACTCGTATGATACCAAAGTGAATTTTATTACATTCTCCAACAAAAACCTTCGAATGCGCATTGACAATTATAATGCTCATTATAAACGAAGACTAGTTGTTAACCTATCATTGGCAGCGCACCTTCTTGGAAAAAGGAAAAAATCGACATGATATTAAACTTAATATAATAAAATTCAGTATGGTAGAAATGTATTCAAGTGCCACCGAGAAAGGAGGAAAATGATTATTAGGTGTTAAAGAGTAATACTTATGAAATAATATTTTTTAGATTTCAAGTTCTAAATGGAAAAATGGCTTATAACTTGAAAGCTTTTTAGAAATTGAGTAAGAATTTGAAAAAATACTCGTAACATACTAATTTATGGAAACCTAATTGATAATTAATTTGAGTGAAACATAATATATGCATATATTTGTACCATATATGTACATATATTATATATGCAATTCTTTATTTATGCTATTTAGTATTATAATGGTTCGGCGTCCAGTTTCTCTGTCAATTTAATCCGTGTCTTTTGAGTCATACCGAATATTACAAACACCAATGTAAGCTATGGTAAATTTCTATACAGTGGCATATGTTTTTAATAAAATTAACAGCTACAAATGATCTTTGAGAGAGTTTTTTGATACCCGTAATGGAAAAGAGTCATATTGCTTTCTCAAAACTTTTCAGATTGCGGCGCGATATGTTTTTGTTACAAAGAAAATTTGTGAGAAACTGCAAAATAATTTTCATCATGGACACACATTTTTGTTTGTATTAACTGTTCCTTGATCTACGTGCATGGATGGAATGTTCAGTAAATATGCACAAGTATTCAATAAAATCTTGACTAGCCGGTTATGAATCTGGGTTGGAATGTGAGTTAGCAAGCATCATCGAATATCGGTCTACAGAAATTCCAATTTGAAGCAAAGACTTCAATGAACGAGTACGAAAATGTTCAATTGCAGAGTTGCACCTCCAAATGGGGCAACGCTGCATCGGAGTCTATTCTAGAAATAGTCGAAATTTTCGAGTTTAGAAATAAAAAAGAAATATGACGTCCTAGTGACGTCATAGCATCGACCAATAGGTACGGAAGTTTGCATTCAACAACCGGAAAACATTTTCTTTATAACAGTCCACGACGTCTCGAAATCGGTATTTTTATAGAATTTACGAAAATTCCATGCCCTTCCCAAACACGACCTCACAGTCGGGTGATTCGGCTGTGGAACTGTCGGAAACCTCTCGTGGCATATTTTGCTCCAATTACGAAGAGCGAATTTCGTTTCCTTTTAATCATTAGCAGTCAGGTTAAATGCGCTCCGATCAAAGTATTATCTAGAGCACACGTTGCATGAATTCTATTCACAAGAGTTCTACAGGTCGTCTTGCAGGCACCCAGAGGGAGAAAATTGTATTTGGAGGCATTACGAGAACAATGGACTAGAAAAGCAGCTGGTTTCCAACGTAGTTTCGATAGGAACTGCTTCCCTGTTCAGCGAGTACCCGCGTCAAGCATTCTACGTGTTGGCAAGTGGTACTCTCCGCAGAAGATATCACCCACGACAAAAATTAATGGCACTTATTTTCTCGGAAAGCGAAGAGCATTCGAGTAAACGAGAATTTTCATTGATAAAATTACACAAAGGTATGCTAAATTAATTTATATTGCTCCAGAAACAAGGCAAAAATGTAGACCACTTGAGCGCTTAACAGTTTTATTTCAACAGCCACATTTTTCATTTTCGTTTTCACCAGCTTTCGCGTGCTGAATCACCGCTGCCGCACTACTCACAGCTATAGATGAGATTTTATAACTCTTATTAAAGCCGTCTTATTCCTTAATTCTCATATATTGGATGAATTAAATTTCAAATTGGCGTGGAACAGCTGGATCCTACCTCTTAATATTAATCATAAAAAATGAAATATTTATGAATTAAAATTTCGTCCTCTAGAGCTGGATATAAACGACTTGTTCCATTTTCATATTTTTATATCAATGCAATTTTTTTTTGTCTTCCTGAATGTATATCACTTACGTTCTCTCGTACATTACGCTGAAAGCTCAAAAATAAAAATCAAAAGACCCCCATTATGTCCTAATTTCACTACCACTATTCACGTTATCTGCTGGGAATATTGCTGGGTATATTGCCAGTAATTGATATAGCTGATAAAGCCACAGAATTCTATCCACGAGTTAAAACTGGAGGGTTTGGACATTACGCGCCACGTGAGAATACCGTTTGAAGAGCATTGTAAATGAAAACTCTCAGTAGGTGATGAAATGGGTGAGATTAGAGCTTGGAGTGACAACTGAGGATATGGACATAGGTCTTTAAAACACGCCTTTCATTGCACATTAGGATTTGTATAAAGGATTTAATAATGGAATATTATTGGATACTACACCACTATGAATCCTGGGCTAAGTATAAGATATAGATATTTAAAAAAGTACATACGAGTACCAATTAGTCATTTACTGAAGTATTCGGTCACAGTGAATTTAAAAACTCTGAACGTCCGAGTTATTTTCCGAGTTATAGTCCGCAATAACCGTATAGCCCATGAATCAATTTCTTAGTCAACATTTACCGCCGAGTTAACAGATACGCTGAGAATCCTAACACTCCTGCCTGGTGAGAACTGATGCGAACGGCCAAAGGCAATGATCTTCATGGATGTAGTACCCTACCGCACTCATTAGTTACTTCCTCATGCTTCAATGTAACCTCTGCCAATCACGCAGTATTATTACAATTAATCTGATTATTGATTTATTATTTGATTCCAGAATCTATACAGGGATCAAGATGGTACGGTGGCTATCGTACTGGCTTCCCACCCAGAAGGCCCGGGTTTAAATCCCGGCGATGTTGAATATTTTTCAGACATATAACTCGATCCCTACTTGAGGTGCTTTGTGGAGGGCACTTTGAGTGAGTACGCCGTCCGTCAGATGGGACGTTAAGCTGCGGACCCCTTGGCGCCTTTCGTTAAGAGTAGGATAATGCCGAAGCCGGGTTTCTCTCCACCCTTCATCCTTTCCCATCCATCCCCTTTGCCGCAAATGACCTCAGCTGTCAGTCGCCTCCCCTAAATACTACAACTAATACAGAATCTATGACCAAACACTAACAGATGGTATCAAAATCTAGTCACTGTGATTGCCTTATATTATGGTCTACAATATTAATGATTAATTTCGCCAACGTAAATTACTCCAAAACAAGCGTGAATCATTTTGTGAGAAGTATGATTGCTTGTCGTGGTTCATTATTGATCCTTCAATTATGGCGTAATAATCATTTTGTCCAGTGTGTTCTTAATTTCAGTTTACAATAAAACGTATTCGCTGTTTACATAAAATTAACGCCAACAATGATTCGTATATTTACAGGCGTTCTTTGGTTTCAATAAAAAAACGGTTGCTATGTAAACCTGAGTTCGCTGGTTTTTTGAAAACTAACAATAAGTTAAATGTATTTTAGTCAAGCCGAATTCGGCGTGAATTTGTGCAGTAGCTGATTAAAAGGGTCTTTCCACGGAGAGAAGATTTAAATGTTTTTTAGCCCAATGGAAAAAAATTAATTACTTAAGACATGGAAGTATGACATTTTTGCATTAGAAGTTTTTACTGAAAATGGTTTCCTCTAAAAATTGAGGTTTACCTTAGAAAACATTACGGACTAAAATAAAAAAGAATATTACTTTGAATGGAATTTGGAGATATAATTGGAATTTAAAGAGACAATTTGAAGCTGCATGGAATCACTGGCACAGAATTATTTCAGACCGTTCTGGCGTGGGTTTGAAATGGCAAGTAACGAGTGTATGGAACACAGGGAGATAAACGGTTTTTCAGTTCAAACTGTTCTGTCACATTCATGCTGTTTATCGGATTTAACACGGGAGAAAAATTACGCGCGACATTAATGCCCTCCGGTCTCACTTGCCTGTCACGCTCACAATTAGTAGTAATTGGGATTTGTTACTGTCTGACCCCGACGGCTGAGGGTATTTTGATGTCACGTCACCTTGTTTTTGTGGGTACTCAAAAGTGATCAAGCTACCATCGCTATCTCTCAAACAACCAACTAACTGCAAGGCGTTACGTGTACTTTTGCGCCAGTGTCAATTGCAAGGAAGTCGTACATAAATTTCGTACATTGAGCGTACATTATTTTTTACCTGAATACATCTTCCTTCCAGCCAAAACCTCATAACTCCCAACGAGTGTCATTCTCCATCTTGCTTATATTCATTAGAGCACGGCTTCCTCGGAATAAGGCTCTAATTGGCCCTTATGCGACGATCCGCAACAGAACAGTCCCTTTATTTGGCGGGGAAATGTATAATTTTGGCCGTTTGAATTGGAAACTGCTTCGAACTTTCTGTGAAGTGTAGTATTCTGATTGACTAAATTGAAATAGATTTTATCTTTATTTCTTAAATGCCGAGACACCACGTGAAACTGAAAGGTGATTTTAGGACACTATTGTTCATGTAATTTTAGGGAATTTTTAGACAATTTTATAGAATTTTCACAAAAGGTAAATGGTAGACCTTTCTGATCAAAACGTGGAAGTATTTAACCTACTTTTGACTTAGCGAATTGAGCGAGGATATTATTAAAATTTAAATTAAGAGAAGTTCACTGCTCTAATTTTCTCTGACACTCGATTAAACTGTTAAAATATCTGTAGTCTATAGTACGGGGTCTTAATTATTCCCTCAATGCCAAAAGCACGCTCAATATACTTCATAAAAAGTCTATCCATCTCTGGCAGTGGTCGGAGAGGTCGGAAGTTATTAATAAACAGAAAACACTAAATTGTGTAATAATTTGACTTAACTTTTGAATTTTAATTGAAATATTATTGACGTAATTAATACTTCCTTCCAAGTCTATTATTATTACGCAGAGATATTTATTTTAAGAATAGTTTTGTGGTCAATGTGGAATTTTGATGGCTCTAAGAACTAAGGACTCTGCCACATTTTCCCCCCTTTCGACAAAACAGTAAATACTTGTGATTCCTCAAAAACCTGGATTTCAGTACAAAGTTCTTTAAATATAAAAACTTCCAGCCTCCAATCCGTCTAATACATTTACTTTTTTTCATCCATATACCTCTTATTCCCCAAAATTCTACCCTGTCACAGTCTTCATCTGCAATTGCCTCTCAATATGCCCTGCATTTCCATTTTTCATACATTATTCATTTTTCCTGCATTTATGAAAAATTTATTTCACCAAAAATGTTCTCCTCCCTACCATGAATTTTGCCTCTTTTGTTCATTTTTATTTCCATCTATTTCATTTTGAAGATATTTTAAGAGCATTTATCTACAAGCAGGAAATGATTTTCCTTTTTTATTAGAAGACACTATTTCCATGATAAGGTTCAATTAAGGAATAAATATGATATAGGGAATCCAGGCCTTCAGTGCCGTATATTACTCAGAAGGAACACTAAGACGATGCCTCTGGTGAGGTTTTATCGTGTATGGGCTTCGCTCGCCACTAATTCTCCCATAATATCAACTGATCCCGGGGCTAGCCGTCAAAGAATATGATAAACCATTTCGTTGAATGAGCAATTATACAAGGGGATAAAAACGGAAGGGAGATTTTTATTGAAGTTTTGAAGTAAATATTTATTGAAATATATCCCCGAAGACCGCCGCGCCATAAAGCTTTGCGGACGGGACTTGGTACGAGGGCCTCACAAGGGGCGGGGGACTCTTAAGGCCCGTTTCGGTAAGGCTTAATGCATTTTTGCCCGTGAACCCCACCGCCTCGTCAGCTGTTCCCGACCATAACGGCGGGGATCCGTTAGAAAACTATTTCCGTATCGCAAACTCCCGCCGGGGATGGGCGAAAAAAATAAGCTAGAGAGAACGACCCAAATTTCGCCGGGAATAAGCAGAGGGAGCGGCCCTAAATATGTATCCCAGGGACGGACCGGACATTACAAAACGGCGTCCTGGGTTGATGGTCAATTCCAGAGCTCCCAGAGAGAGTGAAATTGCCTCAAACTATTGGGCATCGCGATAGTTGCCACTTCTCCCCCCCCCCCCCCTCTTCCATAACCCCAACTCCGGCCGTTACTTGCGAGGGGGAGAGGGAGAGAGTATGGGGAGGAGAATGTGGACGGGTGTGCAGGATAAGGCATCGTTGGACTAGGAGCGGGTAGCAGATGCGTGAAGTTTCTGAACCGCTGGTGCACGCAATCAAAAGCGACGGAGAAGTGGCGCGGGGGTGTGTGGTGGAGGACTGGGGAGATGGGAAGGAGGAATTTTCCGCGCCATTTAGGAGGAGAGGACTCCGACAACGTAGGGTTTTATCCCCACGCGCGGGGCGTTTAAGGGTAAAGGCACTCGGGGCGGGATTCCCTGAAGAGTAAACAGAGAGGGAGAGGTGGTGGCGGCCGGGACATTCCCTGGAATGGGTAGAGGGCGGGGGAATGACAAAAGAAGCCCGACGATAATGGGAGAGATGGGTATGGGTTCCGGGCTCGCTACGGGAGGAAAGCGGGGGAGGGATATGGTTCGTGGGTGCGGAGGAAAACATAAAACCCAGGCTATGAGTTTTGGGTTTGATTGGAGAGTTAAGACACACCTCCGGGCTTTCTCGAGTGGAAATAGTTACTCTATATTCGTCGCAATGGGCCACTTCCACGCCGCTCCTCGGCATTCAGCGATGACTTGTGACCGTTCGCCAAATGAATTCGGGGCGTGGCTCAAATCATTTGAATAAACCGTTGATATTTGGCATACTTTTTTCCGCGTTTACCATGAGAGTCTCGATAAAATTTTTTTTTAACATTTTCCATACTGGAAAGGTGAAATGGTAAGGTGAATCCATTCATTTTCCTCTACTGCAACCCCAAGACACCGTGACAAGGTATCACCATCAACAACACAGCTAGAGCATAACTTGAATGTTCAAATATAAACCAATCTTATCTCTGACGATATTTATTTTGCAAAAAATATCGTTTACCGTTCACTGAAGAGTATTCTTCGAGGAAAATAATTCAATATAATAATTTTAAAAGACTGCAATTATTTTTTCTTATTAAAAATGTAATGAGCCTATAAATTAGTAATTATTTTTGAAATTTCCGTAATATTTTTGATTCGCCAATTGTGGTTTCCATGTTTTAGTATGGTTTTATGGCAGGAATAATCGTCAGTCACTGCTGAAGGAAATAATGGAGACACTTAGCCATGAGACGCACAATTAGAAAGCTAATTTTAGCGTCGAGTATTACGATGTGGCAAATTAGTTGAAGAATATACACTGACCCAAGTTTGGAGATTGGAGAAGCAGCAATTTGCGTAGAGTCAAATGACACATAGAAGTTAAGTGCGATGATATCAAGCAGCCCGACAAAAGGGGCAAGACTACGATGTAAAGATAAGGTGGCCTCCCGAGTCTCAATGGCTTGAACTTTACCATTTGCCCATAAAACCAATTGTAATGACATTTCCACCCATTCATTTAACAAAATTTAAATAAAGATGTTGATAAATAATTAATTACAAGCAAACTACTCATCACAAACTGTATTTTTCATTTATTCTGGAGTAAAAATGTAGCCGAAAATGAGAATGCTTCGGCAGAGGGCAACATTTTTAGAATGTATTTCGTTTGTTTAGACTATATTTATTTTCTGAATACGATAATCAAAGAATTTGAATTTTTAGATCATTATTCTTCTATCTATTTCGTTTACTAGGTGAGATAGAGCATATTCCATGAGAATCGGCAGTGAACTCAACGTGAATATCAATCTGTGCGAATATATTTAATGTAATTCCCAAAACTCGCTAAATCTGTTCAGGAATGCTTCCAGTTAAAATTTGTTAACCTAAATTGGAGTATACCAATTGCATGGGCAATAACCGACCGAATTTGTTGAGCTCCGCATTAAGATTTTGATTCAATTGCTGCCGAGGATTCAATTTTTTGTTCCTCACGTGTACCATCACTGTTCCTGTCATGTGCGTCAAGCAAGTTGGAAATTCTTTCTTTTTGTATCAATAAAAGAAATGAAAATTCTAAGTCTCCAGATAAGATTGATTTTAAATCTTCTTCCATAACCACACATTTAACTTAAGCAAACTTGAAATATTTTTTGAGATGAAGGATAAACTAATGCGTCCGATATGACCTACATGAAAATTTCAAGAGCCATATGATACCACATTTCAAATTCCAATCAGACTTTGGTGTGGGTAAAAAGTACAAATTTATCCTATAGCATTCAATCATAATAAGGTGAAGGTGCCTTAAACTACGGTGAAACAATATTTTACACTCATAATTCAAGTCAGCGAAGCTGTTTTTCATGTACTTTTAAAGTGGGCAATGTTTCCTTCCATTAGAAACAAGAACTTTTGTAATGATTTCATCAGATCCGCTTAAATAAGTCATGGAAAGAGAGTAGTAGTACCTACAAAAGAGTAGTAGTACCTATAATCTCCTTAATATTCCTATAAAATGACGCAACACTATTAGGGAAGCAACCTTTTAGGTAACAACCCGTTCAAGCGGAATAATGATGGCGGCAACATAAAAGGAGGGATATTTTCGTGACTGGTATGTACTTGTATTTTCGTGACTGTATAACTAGTAGTTTAACCCGTGACGCATGTGTCTTTACCGAAATATTTTAAAGTTTTTTTTTAAATACTGAATGAATTATAAATTCACGAAACAACGGTTAATATGGTTCTTAAATATACGTAGTTAGGAACACATACAAAGTTCACGGTTAAAATTTTTATCGGTAAAATATTTTACGATGAAATCTTGGGCATGTAAAAATGTTAGTCGTAAAGAGAATAGCAGTATTTGGCAAAATTCATTAAATGTTTTGGTATATCAACGCAATAGGTGATTATCACCAATATATTGAGCAAAATTATACACATGAACAGCAATTCTAAATTATTTTTTCAAGCTTTACACAATGATGATGAGATAATTGTGATCCATGAAAATATTCCATTATTTTGCAGTTTGCATGCTTATTACAATATTGTCGTCATAGACAAATGGTTTCCCTAGAAGAGCATATACAGGGTTCGTCCGGAAAATAAGTGTACTGATTTTTTCCCGCCGCTCCAGGCGCGCCCAGCACCGCTCTGACGGGCTGCGATTGGAGGGGGGTATGTTGGCAAGCGACGCTGAAAAAGGCAGTCGGCTCTGAGCTGTGGTGTAGTGAGGAGCTCTGTTAACGCGAACCTCCACGCTCGACCCACGTCACGGAACGCGATGCCGAAGTTTTTGGAGCAGCGTTATTCCATCAAATTTGCGGTAAAGCTTGGGAAATCGTCTACCAAAACTGTCGGTATGATTAACCAGGCTTATGGGGAGTCAGCCATGTCCAGAAACATGATCTTTCGGTGGCACAAGATGTTCGTGGAGGGCAGAGAAGAGGTCGACGACGAACCACGGCCTGGACGCCCATCAACGACACTCACCGACGAAAATGTGCGAAAAATTCGCGATGTACTGAACTCTGATCGTCGTCTTAGTGTTCGGATGATAGCAGAGCAGTGTAATGTGCCAAAAACAATAGTGCACGAGATTATTAGGGAGCAATTACAGATGCGAAAAATTTGTGCAAAGTTGGTGCCGAAAGTGCTCAGTGATGATCAAAGACTCAATCGTTTGGAAATCGCGACACAACTTGCGGATCACTGCAAAAATGATCCACATTTTTTAGAGAACTGTTCTGTTCCCGAAGATAAAGAGGAGTTTGAAAGGAACGCGATACGGGACTTTGGACGCCGTCAAAGAGGCCGTGACGACGTGTCTTCGAGAGGTTCCCGATGATGCCTTCGCGGGAGCGTTCCAGGAATGGGAACGCCGCTGGAACAAGTGTATCGACTCACAAGGGTCCTATTTTGAGGAATATTAGCTTAAGATATGTAAAAGTGTAATAATTTTTTTTTCCTGAGCTCAGTACACTTATTTTCCGGACGAACCCTATATGAGTTTCTTAAATTATGCTTAAAATAGTCATTTCATCTGGTTCTACATTCAGTGTAATATTTTTCAACACATACAGGACCTGTTTAATATTCAAATGGATTTTATGATGGATGCTTCACATATTAGTTACCTATATTTCGTCATCTTGCCCTTAAAAGCCTTTATATATAGAGCGCATTACTCAAGGAAAGTCCTTTATTATCATCTAATTGAAATATTTAATTCTTTCGAAATAAAATACTTTTCATGCAATTATGCATAAGATTTAATGGTAGTTACGATGTATTCTCTTTCACGCTCAGTCTTATTACTTTTCAATATGTTGAGGTATTGATCTTCACTCATTTCTTGTGGAAATTTGGCAAAAATACTAAGGAATGTTCAAAAATACCCAAATAAATTTTAGATTCATAATTCTTCCCCTTCACATATATTACCTCAAAAGATTTATAATACTATGAATCTTGTAAAAAAACTACATTTTGTAATTCTAAATGATCAAAGTTTTATGCAAAACTAATTCAACAAGGATTACAGCCTTCAATTAATCTCCTGAAATGCAATTTAATCTATAATTTATTAAGGATTTTCCCCAATAATTAAAAAAAAACAAAGGCACATGTCTACAAAAAAGCACATATATTTTCTAAATGCATAAAGATACTTACATTAAGCACTCGATAATTACTTAAAAGCGACACATTTTTATAAGAAATATTACCATTGACTACACAGAAACATACATCACAACAGTATAGTAGGAGCTATACAGCACAAGAATATAAGAGCAAACAACCATGCAGACTTACACAATGAAATTTTAACACATGATTCAGCACAAGGCTCATAAAAAAACGCTCCACAGCTCCGTACAAACAATGGAAGCCTACGAAGGGCAAATTTATACTCATAAAAAAAGACCCACGCACAGTGGCAAGTACTGATATGAGTGGACATTTTATCGTAGATCATATCTGTTGTCTCCTCAACCGTTTCCTTGCACGAAATTGAACTGGTTTTGTTAGACTAATTTGAATACCTGAGGAATTTCATTTCCGCTTAAACTTTAAAGTTTAAATATGTGAGAATTGTCAAACACATCAACGTAACCGATTAATGAATGCACAAAGAGTGTTCATGCACAAATAACAAAATCAATTCAAGTTAGCGCGAAGCGGAAATAAAAATACCCGAGAAACTTCAATATTTGGCAATGCGTTCACCTAATACTTTATAAACTGGCGGTTTAAATAAGATCATTGCAATGGATTTCAATTAAAAAGCGATTGAGCGTTAGCCCGGTGGCAAAGGATGAGGCCACGATGCGGATTTTACTGCGAAATTCTTTTTTTCAACTTAATAAATCTGTTAAATTCACTCAAATAACTGATGAAAAATATGACCAACTACTACTTGCGTTGCAAGTGATGACAAATGAATTTTTCACATCTATTTCTGTGGCTTGCCCCGGAAATTCTCATATTTTACTGGCATTGATTTGAATTTATGGCTCTCCTTTGCGATAAGCCGTTTAGCTTTTTTTTTGGAAATAATAATTTTTTACAATGCGCCATATTTGGAAGGGTTTGAAACACAATTTATTCCTTTAAAATTTCATAGATAGAAAATTGAAAACTTGTGGGACCTAGTAGCGGTCCTATTCATAAAAATGTATCTCAAAAGATGTCCTATTAAGAGGATATCATGATTTAAAATAACTACAAGGTCTAAAATAATTATCATTTATCATTCTCCCGTTATTTTTAGCCAATTCGCATCTGTGGAGGCAAATAAAATGATACCGTCATATACCTGTAAATGTTATGGTATCAGAACAAGCAGCTCTATCTATTTTCATCATTATATGCTAAATTACAAGTTTGGATACATTACAAACTTTTCATGTAGATTAAATGTTTTATAGGGTAAAAAATTTAGGGCATCGGCAAAATTTGCATTAAGCATTTGTGTGGAAAGACAGATGTGTGTTTCCTGTCATTATAGCTTATTCATTGGTTAAACCTATCATTAGACCAATGTAACTGTATTCAACCGATCATTTGTTTGCAATAGTTCAAAGATGAGATTTGCACATGAAAGAATAAAACTTGTTCAGCACTAAATACATTTTTAAATTGGCAAAATATTAGAAGTTAGCTAAAAAGGCATTGATATTTCGCCTTAAGATTGTTTACCAAATAATACGGGGTTGCGTTTACTGAGGTCATCCAAGTTTAAGTTAGGAAGAGTAGTTTTGATTCCTCTATTTGCAAATATGTATGCTCCTTTTTAATCATCTCTATATGCACAAGCAAAAAAAACAGCTAACATACAAACGTTTTATTAAAGCCTTGAATTTTTTTAAATACTCACTTAAAATCCTTGCTTTTGCACGACAGCCTAAAAAAAGTGAACATAATCCATTCCAAGGAAATTGTATGAAAGGATATATTTAAGTTTTTACTGATTATATGAGTTCAAATGAATAACTAAGAATGAGAACCCATACCCAATACCTGAACTTCAACAAGACGGAAGTGTTATAAGTGGGCACTAATCTTCAGCGCCAATCCCATGTTCCGGTTCAGTTTAAGAAATGATTTATCACTGTAATACAACAGCCTCTTGACTCCCATGCACGTTACAATGAATATAAAACGGCGTCAAAATTTTTTTTTTAAAGTCTAAATGGACCATTTACACCCGCGTGTTTTCCAGAATAACAAATTTTCCTCGTCGTTACCTGCGAAATCTAAGCGAAATTTCTCGTCCCGGAGAGAAAACCTTGAAGGGACTGAAGGGAAAAAATATTTCTTTTTTTTAATCACCTAAATCTCGAGAATTCTCGTTAGACTTCGCACAATATTCACGTATAAGAGTGAGGAAAAATACGCCGAAAAACGAAACTTTAAGGGTTCCTTCCGTCCCAGCGGCTCCTCAGTACTTCTTTTTTTACACGTCAAGGAGCTAAAAAGACTCAAAAAGATATCGACGAAATTCACGAGGGACGGGATTCCGCGGGACAAACACTGCGGAGGTGTTACTCGGGTCTACTTATTACTATGGTTATATATGACGGCCGTGCCGTCGGAGCGTCAAAACTGCATATGTGTGTCCTTTCGTTGTGTTTCTATGTTTTAAAAATCTATATCAGTGTTTTTATATATATTTGTGCGTCACCGAAGAGCGTTCTTTTTCGAAGATATGTGTGTGTGTGTATATATATATATATATACATACACACACACTCATGCATAATCCCTTAATCCCTTATTTCCTTCAGCCCTTCCCCATTTATTCCGCGGGAAGATTCTTTTTGCGCAACATCCACCGACATAAATATTCATCACCACTCCCATTCCCGGCCAGAGAGTGGGTGAGAGGGTGTGAAAGAAGTAATAACGGCGCTTCACTTTACCTAGTAGGTATATTTTATATATACGTGGGCAGCTAGGACGCCGGTATGCAGGAGTGAGGAAAAATAGAAATGTCGCAATGCTATTCTCGGGCCACTCACCATGTGACTTGGGCGACACAGAGGAGGATAAGCACCATCCCAGTGGGCCCCAAGTAGGAGTGGGCCTCCGCCATCGCTGCACCACCGCCCGGCGCCCCCACCGCCTCCTCCGCACCTCCTCCGAGCCCTTTGCCCCACCCACGTCGCTCTCACTCGCTCCGTCGCGCACCTGGAAGGAATGGGAAGGGAAAAATACAGTTTTCAGACGCTCCGACAAAAGACCATTGTAATTTTTTTTACGGAAAGCTCGGGGAAGGAGTCCCCAACACACAAATATGTGGCACTCAGCGATGTGGCATGTCGCGAAATCGCTTAATAAAATTTTCTTTTACGCAACGGTTATACTCGATGAATTTTCAAAGTAATACATTCAGCATTAACTGGATTTGAAACAATTTTATCTCTAATGCATTCATGGAATTTTATTTACATACATTTTAGATCGGGAACCAAATCACATATTCATATGATAAAGTACTTGTGTAAAAGAATATTACCAGGATCTCCACGGACGTCTAAATCTGCACGAGTCCATTATAAAAAATACCTCCATTGAGTTCAAGGCGGTGGGAAAAAAATAGTTTCAGTACAGGCATATATTGCGTTACTTCTGAAATAACTTCTAGTGCACAATTAATACCTTTTTTCAGGTAAATACAGAAGTGTGGATATCAAATAAAATAAAATAAGAGTTTACGTAGAATGGTACAGCATGACCACCGGCATTTAGCGTCCAAGATTCATTATGGAGCAACCGTGCAAAAGTTTCATCCTTGATCTCATATTTGACAAATGTTAAGACTCAAATTTTTACCCTCTCTAAATTGTTTCACATTGAATTATTTTCGGAAGAGCAGATTGAAAGTAAATAAGTGGGACGTGAGAGAAATCTGTTTTTGTCGATTCGTATACAAATTGTATTTATATAATTTCTCTACTCGAACGTTTGATTTGTTTTCTTATAAAAAAAATATTTTTCAACATTTCCTATGAGATCAGATTCGATTTTCAGTTTACTCAAGGAATAAATGTCTGTACAGTTCTTGATCATATAACACATCAAGGATTCGTAAAAATGTCTAGTACTTCAAATGACGGTAAATAGACATCCACAAGCTATTTGAACCAAAATAATAAAAAATCCAAGTTTAAATATTCTATGTTATCCAAAACGCAATGGCTAAATTTCATATCATGGATTGTTCTTTATAGACACGTAATTATATTATTTATGTGACATTTGCTGAGATTAACACTTAGAAAACCCTGAATCTGGTTATGAGACACCTCATTCACTATAACATAACTTGCACAACAAGATGGTGGAAGGCCAAAACAAAGGGCGAAGGGAATATTTGGTAAGCGAGCAAGATGAAGGCATGAAATTGGCTTTCTGGACCGTATGGATGCAGGTGGATAGTACTACGGCTTGAAGAAGGTAACAAGGTAGGTCAAACAAGTTGATAGCTCACGCGATGCGTAATTAGTTATAGTTTGAAGAACCTTCAAATTCTATCTTCGATGGATAGATTACTTGTGATGATGAACTATCATACTACACATATTTTATACGACCAAGAGGAAATATGCTGATGCACATTTTTATTACATATTGCACATTTTACGTCAAATCTAGCAGTAAATGATATTGGCACTGATCGCTAAACTGATATACAGCGTCCTGTTCCGAGATTTAAGAATTAAAATGAGGTATGCATGTATTCACACGATATATGGGGAAGAGGGGGTTAACAAAAAAAGATTGAACTTAAAACAATGAGTAGAAAATATTTGCATGATTTGTGTTAAAATATCCCATTGCCACATCTCCTTCGTATTGCATACGTGTTCATCAGAATGTTTCAATGTTTATACCTGATGATGCCGAATAACGGTGAAATTTCTAGTAGCATTAAAAACAATAGTTTTTGGGTACAGGTATAATTGTTCATTTCCAATGATTTTAAAGAACCTTCACGAATTATACCTGGTGCAGTAGTGGGATTTTTATGTTAGTTTTATCATCGGAACTGCGTGACATGAGTGGAGTCGACGAATCAGCGTGCGCGAAGGGAAGCCACGCTCTTGAATCGTGTATATATATATGCCCTGAATGATCTTTTCCCAATAATTGATCGTTCTGGGAAGGATTTCTTCTGTTTATTTCAGTCGAACTGGAATTAAAAGAGCCGAGCCGTCATCTCGGGGACAACGGGGCGAGCGCCGCTTAGGGGTTGGAGTCACACGGCCGACAGTGCAAGCCGAACCCCCACCCCCTCCCCCCCGTCCTCCTTCCACACAGCCGAGACCTGCTGCGCCCCGCGTGACCTTCTCTTCCCTCCAACGCTGACCTTGACACGGGGAAGAGACGCTCCACCCCTCCGTCCCCTTCGCCCAGGGAGAAGCGATCTCACACGCGCTGGCGAGCGGGGGTGGGCGAGGGGTGCGCGAGGCGTCGGGGGCTTCGTGCGTCGAAAACCTTCCTCCCGGTGAGACCGGGTCGGATTGACCTCTCTCTCCTCCCCAATCGGTCCACGACACTTGGTTTTAACTCTTTCGAGGTCCAACCCTGAGGGCGTCAGGGTAGGACCTCGAAAAGGCCAGCGTGGAGACGGGTGAGTTCACGATTTCGTCGAAATGCCAAAGTGTTCCATTCAGCGCGGGAGTCAACCGGGGATGAATTAAAATAAATCTCGACCCACGTGCGTCCGATAGAGCGGGGTGCCCACCATTCGTCTACACGCGCTCCACGAGCGAACCCGCCCACCTCGACCCCTTCTACCATCAGACGGAGGGTGAACGGTGTGCCCCGTTGGCGATGACCATTGATTTTTATCGTTGAGCATCGTGATTTTGACCTTAGGCATTCACTTAAGCCACTGCCCACTACGGTTTCTCCGTATCGCATTGGCTCAACGTTTCGCTTTGTCTGAATTAATGCATGATTTTATTATATCGTACAGCATGAAGGTACAGGGAAATTTTCACTTTTTTTATTCGTAAACAAAATGGAATCCATAAATAATTGAAAATACTGCTAGCAGAGAAGTTTTTTTGGCCGGGTCCGAAGTCAAGATTCCCCAGTCCTATTTTCATAGGTGTCCGACATGTTAAGGTTAGGTGTTGGGCGGTCATTTGCCTAAACCACCTTCACCTTTACACCAATGACCTAAGTGTAAATTACTATTATTATTATTTTTTGACAGTGCGTGTCCATTCTTCACCATTGTTTACTTACCCATTAAAGGTTATGTTTGTGCAGTCACTAACTGTTATGGACAAATAATTCCCATATGTACTTTCACTTAATTTCCTTTCGTACTTCTTAATTCAATTCTGTATACTATCTTCATTTCTTCATGCCGGCTATTCACGCAGTCTATCCTCTTCCTTCCTCTTCCCCAACTACCTAACATTTTGCCTTCCGGCGCGAACCTTAATACCCTCTACCCGTTTCAATATCTCTTCCATTCAAAATTTTCTGTCATCTTCGGATTTCCCGTTGCAACTTTTTTTTTCATGGAAATACATTTTCAATACTTCGTCGTTAGTCTCTGTCCAACTTACTCCAAAAGACGAGGTTTGGAACCATACAGTGCTACGTTTCAAATTAGTATATACAACCTTCCCTTCACGTTTTTACTTAGTATTTTCTTCGTCAATTTCATCATTATTGTAACTACTTCTTTCACTAATGCTTGTCGTCTAAATGCCTATCCAACTTTGCTTCCAAAATATTACCAGCAACGTTCACTGCTCACCTGCTCTTGTTTAGTTCGTTCTGCAGCATTTATCCTTCAAGTGTAAAATGACATAATTAGGTGTTCATTGAGAAATGGGATTTTTTGTGATTTACGCGATAAAAATATCAAGCGTTTGAATGCTACTACTCAGTCCATTCATAGCTGAAATACCATTAGACCATAGCCTCTTGGGTTCTTTCAATTATTGCCTTACATACCGTCGTGTACATACATTACACTATTTTAAATGAATCGAGTGTGGTACTGGATGTTTTATATTTCCATTGATTTATATTTACTTCAATTTTTTGTTCTTATTAGATTAATACCTGAAATTAGGTGATAGCCGTTCTCATATCACAATATCTATTTCGTTATTCATGATAATAGATCGCGAGTTTATTAGGACCATGGCCCATGGCTGGGATCTCCGTCTCAATTGCTCAATGCTCCGATTCATGCGAAAAGGATGTGATTTTTTGTCACAGGATACAGTTGAGTTTTAAGAAATTTATGGTTTTCTTACCTCTGACTTATTTGTATGACAGAACTGAGAAATCATTTTTCAATTAAGAGTGTCACTTGTAAGGCTTTGAAGTTGGGTCTTCCGATCCGAAGTCTCTGTTTCATTATTTTTTTTTGGTGCTCGAACCCTACCAATTTCGTCCTATTATTACGCTTGGCACAACCTGTCATTAAAATTCATTTACCTTACAATCTATTTCATCTTAATAACATTATTAAAATTAAAAAAATATATTATCAATTGATCCTATCTGTAAGCACTTAGTGGTATCCCGTGAGTGGAAAATATCTCGTTTCATTTCCTGTAGGATGGAATGTTTTGAATTGTATTTACTAAATAGTTTTATTTATTTTGTTTAGTATTTATAAGACAGTATAAAATTAAACGTTACTCCTGAAAAAGAGCAAATTCTGCCCATAATCATTATATCGTTCATGTATTTCAAAATCTGCCGTAATCCGTTTAAGCTGATCCCTCCGGTAATTCGACATAAACACGATCCCGTTCATCTCAAACTGGAGATTCTCTGCTGTACTAATTGATGTGGTTTCCCATTGCATTCCTTGATAGTGTTTAAACGAGAGACCATCACTTCATACGGCCAACCCAGTCACTTTGCAGCATCCAACCTCAAAGAGATACGGACACTTTGTGGACCTTTCCCAGACTCCTACGACCTATCTGGGATTGTGACCTTACCAGGTCAATTATCGCCCCGGCCAATGCAGTTCCAAAAGTCAAAAGGACACGCAAAGGAACCTTTCCACAACGTCAAGGTGGCTTTATTCTCCATGGGAATGGATGAGGAAGGTGGTGGTGGGAGGGGAAATAATATTTAGGGAATAGGGATAGTTCTGCTTGTTGGGCTGGAAGGTAGGATGAGGAGATATTATATGGAGTGGGAACAATCAACCCACTTGAAAGCCAATACCAATATCGATATGAACGAATGAAATTATTACTCAAAAATACATTACCACAGATATATACCGCCAATCTCACATTATAAAATGGAGTTTTCTATAGGTGTGTCTAAACATGGGTTCAATTTGTATGTTCATACTGCAAATACATGTAAGGGAAAAATAAAAAAAACACTCACTTACTTAATATTACGATGACTTAATATTACGATGGTCCCAACCACAGTGTCTGGGTGCGTGTATGTTTGTGTGTGTGTTTATATATATTTTATATACATATAAAATTTGGACGGAAGAATAGAACACAAAAATAATCTAAAGGACAAAAATAAATGTAAAAGGACCCTCATATATCAGAAGGTTTGAGCTGTCGGCCTTCTCATAGGCCTTCTTCAGGTCAGATTCAGAGGGATTCCCTTCAGAATCTGACTTGAAGCTCTAACTTGCTAAAATGTGAGTATCCTATTACGTGTTTTCTATGTTATTTTTGTGTTCTGTTGTGTCATCCAAATGTTATATTGACTGTATATAAATGGGCCGCGGTAGTCCAGGGGTAAAGCGTTAGACTAGTGACCGGATGGCCCGGGTTCGATTCCCGGACAAGCTTCACAGGATACCTGCAGCTCCACCCAAGCTATGTGATATTTCGGTTACCAGGTCTTCCTGGGAAACCATAACTGGCGCAGGGAAAGGAACTGGCACAGGGAAAGGAACTGGCCCCCCTACCCTGATGCGTGAATTTCACACGCCGTTGATTACCTTGTTAATGGTTTTTTTATAATCTTTGATTGAAACCTTATCTATACACAAAAACACAAAGACATTCACGAATATATAGTATTTGAAATTTCGACCGAAAGACTGCATCTTCAGAATTAAGAGTGTGTGTGTGTATGTATATATATATATATATATATATATATATATATATATATATATATATATATATATATATATAGGTATATTTTTTTAAGGTAATCTATCGGTTAAGGAAGGTTTTTGGACGGACAAAACTACCAAACAAATATTTTATTACTCCTAACAAAACACAAAATCCATCATCCTACTCTATATCAGGTCCCTCTTCATCTCTGAGTACTTTCTTCCTCCCTTCATCCCGTCCAGCATCCCTATCCTGTTCCTTCCCTTTCCTCTTTTGCCCAACATTCTACCCTCTATCACAGTCTTCAACATCCCACTGCCGGTCAATACCCCCTTCAGCCACTTTTCCTGCCTCCATAGGATTGCTCCCAACAAACCCCTCTCTTCGCCCACCATACCAAGTACTTCCTCATTTGTTTTCTTCTCTGTCCATTTCACCTTCTCCATTCTTCTCCACACCCACATTTCAAAAGCCTCCAATCTACGTCTATCCTCCTGCTTCAATGACCACGTTTCCGCACCGTACATAGCTACGCTCCATATCAAAGTTTTTACGAGTCTTTTCTTAACATCCTTACTCAAAGTCCCCGTCATCAACTCCCTCCTCCTTGTGAAAGCCTCTTTGCCTAGCGCAATTCTTCTCCTTACGTCCCTACTACTTTGACCGTGTTGGTCCAAAACACTACCGAGATACGTAAACTGTTCTACCTGCTCTAGTTTTTGCCCTCCTATTTTAATGTTAAGCTTGGCCTTTTTCTTTCTAGAAAATCGCATAACCTTTGTTTTATTAATATTGATTCTCATCCCATACCTGTTGCACTGAATTTCCAATTCACTCACCAATGCTTGCAGCCCCTTGGCTGACTGACAAACTAAAGCTTGGTCATCAGCAAACCTAACTGATTTTACGAATCCCCCGCCCACTTTCATTCCTACCTCGAGTTCTTCCCATGCCTCTTTGATCATTTCCTCTGCATACAGGTTGAACAGCAACGGTGATAATGGGCAACCCTGCCTTAAACCCCTTCCCAACACTGCCCATCCTGACTCCCCGTTTCCCACCCGCACCTGAGCAGTCTGAGACATGTACAGGTTGCGGATTAGCCTCCTTTCCCTCCAATCTATTCCTATTTTCTTCAATATACTCATTAGTTTTTCCCAATTCACTCTATCAAACGCTTTTTCGAAATCTACGAAACAGGCAAATACCTCCTGGTTGTGTTCTATATTCCTCTCGATTAATAATCTCATTACTGCAATGGCATCACGCGTACCTCTCCCCTTCCTAAACCCAAACTGATCATCCCCTAAGTAATCATTTGCCCTACTCTGTATCCTTTTGTTTATGATCCTGAGAACAACTTTAGCTGCGTGGGATATCAAACTAATTGTCCTGTAGTCCTCACATGACGTGGCCTTTACCTTTTTCGGAATAGGAACTAAAACTGATCTCACAAAGTCTTCCGGCCAAATTCCCTCCTCATAAATACTACGGATCATCCCATATAGCCTCTTCCTCCCACACTTTCCTAAGCATTTTAAAAGTTCCACGGGAATGTTATCTACCCCCACGGCCTTATTTAGTTTCATCTCCCTTAATGCCCTTTCTATCTCATTGTCTAGTATTCCTGGACCTAAGCTGTCTTCCTCTACGTCGTTTTCTTTTTCAATGTCTAACTTTGTTGGTCTGAGTTCTTTACTATACAGTTCTTGTATATACTCCTTCCATCTCTCTTGGATCTTTCCTGCGTAAACTATTACCTTACCCGCCTTATCTCTAACTGTTAGCATAGCTCTTTCTTTCTTACTACCCGATAACGATTTAACTTTGCTGTACAGCGCACCGATTTCACCCTTCCTCTGCAGACATTCCATATCCTCGCACTGCGTCTTCCACCATGCTTCTTTTGCTTTATTTGTAATATATATATATATATATATATATATATATATTTATTTATTTATTTATGTAAAGAGTAGGCTAATGCCGACGCCGGGTTTCTCTCCACCCTTCATCCTTTCCTATCCATCCCCTATGGCGCAAATGACCTTAGCTGTCGGTCGCCTCCCCTCAAAACTACTACTACTACTTATTTATTTATTCATATATATACACAAATACACATATATTTATACATATACAAATATTGAAAGCCTAAATAGGAGTTTATTTTACTTCGTTTGCGTCAGTTATAGTTAATGTTTTAATGGTTCTTGTACACTAAATGAACAGCTATAGGCCTAAATCTCCTTGATTAATTTAATGCACTTCGGTTCATTGGCAAACATAATATTATAAATGACTTTATACTTGTTTAAATGCACACGCACAAAAAAGAAATATCATACAGAGTCAGATAGTGTTCAAATTACCTAAAAAAGCGCGATTATTTAAAAGTAAAAAAATCCCTATCCAATAGTGAATGCTTTGATTTCTGCTGCACGCATAGAGTGGCTTCATAAAACAAATCCCAATTATTAACTGAAGATCATAGGAAATAAATATTAAGCGACTGTTATATTTGCTCACTTAAGTTTTAATTTCATTTATTTAGTGTGCCTATGGATTTACACTGATGATTTCAATTAATTCTCTAATGATACGTACAGGGAATGCAAAAGAAGAATAAAAATTACCAACTTCGGTGTATGAACTCAAGAGATTTAAAATATGTATTTGTGCATTCCATATATATCACCATGAAAGCAACACTATTTCCCATCAGAGTATGGAGAATGTGAAGGAAGAAATTAAAATAAACCTCTCAAGGGAGTGCAAAATTAACACGAGGCGAGCAGTACATGTGTTCACCAAGGCTTTGATTCCGCTGCAGTCAAACGTCTTCCAGAAGCCGTTTTTTCTCTACTCAAGGCGCGTAACGCAACGGTGTCCTGCGAGGAGAAGTTGTTGGTGCTTGGGAGCTCTGCGTCATATCTCACGATATCGCATTGGCACCCTTAAAAAAACGCCCAGCGTCCGCCATGTTTCGATGTCGAGTACGCCGCATTCACGCGCGAAGAGGGATACACATTCCAGCAAGAGCGCGCACCAACAAAACCACCCCCAGCCGCCACCCGAAATACCCCCCACCGCACCCCCCCTCACCTAACGTGAAGAGGGGTAGAGAAAAAGGGATTGCACACTCTCCCCCCTCCCCTCCTACACTATGCAGAAACCCCCTCCGCTCTACCCCCACACAGAATCCTTTTCCCTCTCTCTCACGGCCGCCGAATGCTCAGGCCCTCACCGACTCATTCAGATCCTACCCTGGGGAGCGACGCGGCCGACATTGCGAAGCCCGCCTCCCCCCCCCCACTCTTAACACTCCCCCGTACCCTCCATACGCTCCTTCCTCCTCCTCCGTCACTCCGAACGCCTTCCTCCTCCTCCACCTTTCACATCGCATAAATATTTCTCTTTTATTTTTGAACCTCCTCCCACCACACCCTCGCTGCAACTGTTGCAGCGATGGGCTAGGAGGAGGAGGAGGCATGTTGGGGAGGCATGGTGGTGGAGGAGGAGGGGAGATTGAAGGAGTCAATGATGGGAGGGGAGAGGAGAAGGGAACGCAAGGAATGGAGAGGAGGAGGGTGCGAGATTTGGACTGGAATAAAAAATAGTAGACCTCACTCACTGTTTTCAACCCAGTTCCATCGCCCAACTCACACTCCCATCTCTTCTCCAACACACTGACTATTCCCTGGCTTCCCCCCCACAGTGTGTTCAAGGAATACAAACCATTCTACCACTTAATCAAAAAAATAATGTTATTTAAGAGTGGTAAATTTGTGGGCGATGGCTCATCAAGTCACGTATGTGTTGTGCTAGGAACATGAGATGTGCATTTTTTCCTTAATGATTAATGTATGCAATGTCTGCTCTTCTGATTACTCTCTCTGTTTATCATATAATAATTTGGGGTACCCTTTGTTTTTGGCGTAACTTACGTAAAAACACTTTTATTCCCACACATTTTGTGAAATTATTAACATTATATTTTCGTGTTGACGGATTAGAGTAAAATGTTGGTCACCCCACCCCTGGTTTGTTACCACAGATACTACATAAAGATTCCATTATCTTTTTTATTTCTAGTATTGGTTAAGTGTATGAGGAAAACTTGAGGGAAAAAAGATTATTATTATCATTCCCTATCCCGTCGCTGGTCAGGATTCGGATTCGGGTTGGGGGGGGAGGAAGATCGTGAGGATTTCTGAGAGGAGCAAGAGGGAGGCCTTTCGACCAACTGGAGTGGGACGCATCCGCTGGAGCTCTTGGAGGCTCTGGAGGGGATGCTCGAGCGTGGAGGCTGGCGGGAGGAAGAGGTGGTCGTTGGAAGGCTGGAGGGGTCCGTGGGAGGACTCCCCTTTTCCCCTTCCCCGCAGCCCTGGAGGCTCGGGAGATCGGGAGGGAGGGGGATGGCGGGGGGAGGCGAGGAAAGGCGTGTTCCTGGCTGCCGCTGCTGCTCCTGGCTGGGAGGCGGCCCGCTTCGCTCGTCATCGATTTTCTCGGCGAAGGCTCCGTCCTCTATTCCGCCTCCCTCCCTCCGCCCTCCTCCCCCCCGCTCCTCCTCCCGGCGAAACTCCCTCCCTCGGCCCCCTCTCTCCCCAAACACACTCCGCCCACCAACCCCTTTTCCTTCCTCATCCTCCTCCTCCTCACCCTGCACTCATTTTCCTCCTCCCTCCCCCTTCACCTTCCAGGTCGCTTCTTTATCCCCTGCGCCTCCCTCGCTCGCTCAGGGTGTTTTCCTCGAAATTACATTTACATGTATACATATATGTGTGTGTGCGTGTGTTTAAATATTGTACATGCATCCATGCATAAGTATTTCTGAGCTAAACAACAATATGTATACCAATATTTCATATTAATAATATTTAGATATGTATGCACATATAAAAACACTTATCCGCACTCATATTCAAAAATATATACATGCATACAAATATTCATACATATGCACATATATTTGTGTGTATGAATTAAAACAGACATACACTATACATACACACACACACACACACACACACACACACATATATATATATATATATATATATATATATATATATTAGTTATACAAATGTATGCGTAGAATATTCATTAATCCTTTTTCACATATTTATCGCTAGTATATATATATATATATATATATATATATATATATATATATATAAATGTATAATTATGTATGCATACCCAATATATATTTGAATGCTGTTTTGACCTGACTTTGATTTGGAGTTTGAAACATTTTAATACAATATGAAGTAAAGTATATTTGTATTTATGTATATGATTTAAATTGACAAAAACTCATATATTTTACGGTAGAAAATATTTTGCGTCATGGGGGAGGTACACTAGCAGAATTGTATTGCACACTAAAGCAATGGAACATGCTAACTAGTTTTTCACCGTTCTTTTTCTTATTTTTTTGTTTAAAGAAAATCCTTCTTGATTAAGGCAATGAGAATGCAACACATTTATTTGTGAAAGGAATAAATAATTAGCCTGATAAAAGTTAGTGAATTCCTGAAAACATGAATTTTTATAAGTTTTTTCTTTTCTCGTCTAATTTTTAATGTTTCAAGATGGCACCCTGAAATCCTCTTTATTTATCCTCTTGCGTCAAGAAGACAACTTAAAAATCAATTTTGAAATTAAACAGAAAAGATAATTGTGTTCTCAGATATTTTGTAGCAAAATCAATTATTTAAAAACATGTTACGTCAATGTTCTATCCCTATTTTTGCCAAAGATTTTACAAAGGTAGGCATTCCTAAAGAAGTTGGGGATTAAATGTCGTTAATAAAGGATATTTTGACCATTAGGGCAAACAAAAAAGAGTGGCAGACAAAGATAAATTTTCCAATCTTTTTTTGGCGGATTCAAATTAAATGCCAGTACAATCACCACGTCAATTTGACATTCAACGTAGCTTTTTGCATTTGACCATGAATTTATCAAAATTTGGTTGATTCCAATGCTGATCAAAGTATTCATATAATATTAATACTTCTTAATCTTAGTTTAATCGTAGATTTCTTTTGGATTATGCTCAGTCAAATAAATCTTGAATTCATGCCATCATAGAAAACACTCTCTTTCACTAATTCCTTGCCTGCTACCTTACCCCCCTTGCATTATTCTTACGTCTATTTTTGCATTGCTCATACATTCTGAGACTTGTAGTATTTCTCGTCTTTTAGTCTCTTTGAAAAAATTCTTGCGCGGCTTACATACACCTTATCCACCAACCGTTTGCTCTTCCTTCCCAGGTCCCTTTACATTACCGAGCACAGATATATTTGCAAACATCCTCAAAGCCTCGCCTCGAATTGTGCTTTTTCAATTACACAAACTTCTGGAGCAAAAGAAATGCGAATGTTTCCTGCATTCCCGAGAGGCAGTGCGCATCTTATTGCAAGTTCCCTTAAAGCTGCCAGTTGATCTACTTCTCGTGGGAATATGGAAAGCCAAACAATTCCTAGTTTCCATCATTTTCCGACCCACCGTCGCGTTTCCTTTTCTATCCGAATCAGTTTTAGTTATTTCGCCAAAAGTGAAAGGCATTATCATAACCAATTAAGCCGCAATTGGATCCTAAAGATTTTTTTTAACGATATGTATTGTATCTCAATATTTTTGGAAGGGATCTGTAAATATGGCAGAACTATATAAAATTCATTGGGCAACGATAAAAATAAATGTTTATGGCGATTGAAAAATTAACTAATTTGGGTGGATAGCATTCGATTTACCCGAATGTGCCTGTTACCTTTATAACAATATCGAATGCCTTATTTTTTGAGATGCCAATGATTATATATGACTATGGATTACTTTCACTGGGTGTATAATTATCTGACAATTTCTATACCATCCTATAAAAATCGATTGAAAACAATGGCACGCAAGTTAGTCTCCCGCGTGAGAGAATTATTCATGGGTGAGACGTTGTTTTCTGATCTTACCACAGAATTGATTTTGCCAAGTAAATTGTTTACTGTCATTGAACATTCAAATCATTGAGAAATCGGAAGCGGTAGGAAAAATTTATCATTTAACAGATGACGCAATTTTTTCCGGGGTGACATTTCTAAAAAAAATTTCTTTATAATCTTCATTCCTGCTTAGGCAACCCGAAAACCTAAACACGAGCAAATCTTGATTGAAACGTCACTCGAGAGGAAAATCCATTTTCTCTCCCAGCACAACCAGCAGAACTCTTTAGTTCCTGATATTCCTTCTTCCACTTAATTCACTCTTAAATAACTCACATTTTTCTCCTCCTTCACATTCAAATGAGCATCTCTTCCGCCTCATCATTTAAGATGCCACTTCCCTTTTTTATACCTGCTCAACCCACATTTCCAGCTTTCCAAGAGTTTGAGCAATAAATCTCCTACACCCCGCCATCGAATTTTATATTTCTCTACCCCTTTCCCTCTCTCTCTCTTTCTCTCAAACTTGTTCCAAGATCCTCCAGATCCAATGCGCACGAAACTAATTGCACGATTTTCGTCTTTCAACTTGTTATCACAGGTTGTAAAGGGAGAGGCTTAAATCCACGAGGAAACTGGAAGAACCGATGCTCAACGGGATTAGGTTTAGGGGCAGAGGGTAATAAAAGGGATACTACAGGATAGGAGTACCAACTCGAAGTATTTATCGAAGTAATTGGTAACCAAAAGGATTGCGCGATAATAAAATTTTTGACGCCCCAACTGGCTGGATCACGCGCATCCAATTTTCAGAACCATTTACTGCAAAAGAATGAGCATTAACGAACCTGAAAGGCTCGATCTTTTAGGTCAACTGATCCAATTTGACGGAAAATGTATCTGTCAAGAGGATTGGGCGAACCTTTCTTATTTGGATGATTAGTCATACGCGAATTCAAACAGAGAGATCGTCCTTTTCGGTTACCGGATGGGTTTTCGGAATTAGCCAAGCATCCCGGAGTCAGAGTAATCCTTATACATTTCTTTCAAAAACATTCGAAGAGTAATTGAATACGTTCTACTATATTTGTTACTAGTATATCGGTTAATTTTAGCAAGTGCCTAGTTACTTTGATCCCTTGAATTTAGGTATAAAATTACTTAAGACCTAAACTGAGAACTGTTTATATCCCTAGTACGAGCATGCTATCACTTTCAAAAGCATGTTAACAGCCATCGGCGTTCCGAGCATTGGAGAAAGGTGAAAACGTTTGTTTAATTGACAATAAATGGCTGCGAAGGCACTCAAGCCTACTTTGAGTGATATAAAACTATCATTGACCATTTGATTTCCATTCAGTGAACACCAACATAAAAAACGTGTTCACTTTTCTCCAATCGGCGCGGCTATGACTATTGGTAGACTATTGAAAGTGGATTAGATCCAGGAATCAGTCGAAGTTTGAAGTTATTCGATACCTACATTCAAGGATTCAAGGTAACTATATGCCTCCTAAAATTAATGGAAATGGTGGTACCTAATGCGATATATTATATTAAGTTAGTCTTCGAGGGCTTTTTGAAAAAAACAAAATAGAATTGCTCTGACCGTGGAATACTTGGCTGATCCCGACCACTGTACGAGCTAGTACATAGATCCTTGACAGTATTAGTGCGTTATCATTCAAAATGGGTTCAATTAAAAAATGAGAGCTTCTTTGGGCCAAATGCTAATATTGCCGATTAGAGAAAGGGAAGCGCCTGGGAGACAAAGCTACTTATATTTAGGACCAAACATTAACTTAATTTGAACTAGAAGCAACTATTTGAACGGCGTTTACTCCATAGAGTTATCATTCCGAAATTTAGCTTTGATTGGTGAGGTTAGAGATCACCGCTGATTAGAACTTGAGGCATATAATATTCTCAAATTCAGGGTGATATAATATTCAAATTCTGGACAAGCCCTATCCTTTTTTTGCCCCATCATTCAGTTTCTCTCAAAGTTTTAACTGCCAGAAAATAACCTCGCTTGGATTTTAGATGCTGCCTGAAAGCATTACACTCGAATTGAACCTGGTACTATCCGGTTAATAATCAAACAATAACCTTGCTGGATTACCTAGTCATCTTCACCTTCAGATTAAGATGTTATGATAAACTTTAGGCAAGTTATAATTGACCGTCAGTATAGTTAATTGGCAGCAATACGAATACGTCAATATTTCCAAAGTTTTAGAGATCAAGATATTTGAGAGCCTCCATGTCATGAAATTTTTCCTCTTGCTTACCGATGTAAACCCCTGCGCATGCTAAATAAAAAAATAAAATATTTCACCCGCAAAAACTTTCAAAAGCCAGTACCAGCACATTAATAATGTGGCTGAATACTCCCGATGAATACATAAAATGCATTTTGTCATATTAAAGCTCAATCGCTTACTTTAGATGAAGGCCAGGTTTGCACCGCTACGTGAGTAAAATGCCCTCAACATTGTAACCAAATATTGGATTGGCTGGGCAGCAGTTGAAAAAAATCCCCTCCAAACTGCAATTGGGCGCTTTTAACGAGAAGTGGAGTGCATAATTTGGTGAAAATTAGATCCAAAAAAAAGTCACTGGACTCGGTCGATATTTTTTAAAGCAAATCTTTCAGTGGTCGGGCAGTTTTTGCTGACGGCCGTGCATATGGATGGCTTCGAGTGAAAATTAATTTTTTTTACATCAAGATTTCCAAAAATTAACGAGAAAAAAACTGATATGCGTGACTGCTTGAGTATTCTCCATGGAGTTTCCTTCGAAATTAGAGTGATTTTAATGAGGCTCTACTCTAGGCTTAGAGAAAATCCTTATCAATTAAAAAATCGATATTTATGGTTTTACACGGACCCAAACATGAGATCTTTGACATCCCGGCTGTATTTATGACATGTATCCACACCAAAGCCACGTCTCCAATTAAAATGCTTAACAATGGGGCTACAGATTTAAAAAAATAAGACCCCTCCTCATCATTTTTGTGATCTCGCACACTGAATATTAGAAGTAGTCTACCGAGTTAAGGTAGGTTTTTGATGAATCATGGCCTCAAATACTACTGCACTCGTAGTAATTTCTTCCTAGCGTAGCACAACATATCCTTAAAATTCATACTAAATATTAAAATAACTCATTCTTTATATCTGCATACTTTTTATCTCCCTTAATACAACCAAAATGTCTACTCTTTCCCTCGCTTTCCCAGAATCTTCCCCTCTATTGTCGATTTCGGCATCCCATTGCCTCTCGGTATCTCATCCAAACACTTGTCATTCCATCTTCGAATTAATCCATCCAGCCGTCTATATTTTCCCCGACCATGCCCAGAACTTTGTTTGTTTTCCTCTCTGACCATTCTATTGTATTGTTCCCATTCTTCCCTAGAACCACATCAAAAATACCTCCAAGGTACGCTTATTCTTTTTTCTCTGCCGTCAAGTGTCCGATTCATACAAACATACGCTCCATGATACAGTTTTCACTATAGTTTACTTAAGATCATTATTTAAGTGGACTATCGTCAATCAACGTCTCTTTATAGAAGCTTATTTACCAACCGAAGTTCTTCTTTTAATCATAATACTTTGCCAGTATTTTTCCAAAAAAACTCAATAAACAGGTGAACTGTTGTATCTGTTCTATTGTATTTTTCCCAGGTTAGTTTGCCTTAGCCTACCTGTGTGTTGAAAACTTTGTATCTTTGTTTTATTATGACCAACTCTAATCTTATATGATAAGTATCGACGTTAGATGAAAATATGACGTGATTTATGAGCCAACAAATAATTATTTACGTAAAAAACTTTATCCTAATTGTATATCATACAGTGGCACAACATGTGGTCTAATTATATGACTTGAAGTGCATTCGCATGGTAAGGCCACCATTGCATCTTGCATCGGTCAAATTGTCCCGGAGAGTGTTTTACTGAGTAAATAATTAAAGATCTTGATCAATGAATGAATTTCTATGTAAAATACTGTCCCATAAATCTTAACATTTAACACGCTCTTTTAAACGTTTTGTAACTGTAGCTCTTTAAATTGTCACGATTTTTATGATGTACATTAATAATATTGTCCTTGTTAAATCGATAAATAGTTTTTCACGTAAGGTTGTGAGCAATGCGATATGGCCATTTCCGTCATCGCATTATTAAAACCTGTCGTGACAAGTTTCGTTACAAAGTGATTCATTCCAATAAACCCTTCGCGGTTGATTGTCGCATTGAATACTTGCTGAAACGATGAACTCGCATTCCATCAACGGAAACTTGTGACATAGCTAACGTAAAAGGAATATTTATTCTTCTTTCAGTGTTAACTTGGCACTAAGGCAATTGCCACTAGGACCTCCTATCTTAAACATGAGCATAATTTTACTGTGTCTCGTATTTGACGTATGCAAAGAATAATCAAAACCAATTCTTAATCCCTGCAGCTGCTCTTTGTTACAATTATTAGGTTGATTTAAAAAGAACCATGTAAAATAATGAATGAGCTGAAGCTGTGGATGTGTATTGAAATAGGAAAAACGAAAAAAGAATTGGCCATGAATTACAAAATATTAAAATTCATTTTCCCTGGGTTATATAATCTTTATATAGGCACATTTCCTTAAAAATATGTGCACTCTAACTGATGTAGAAAGCAGTTAATGATGGTCAATATTTTAATGTTTATGAAGTCAAGTATTTATCTTCTTTTAAATACTGTTTTTAATTAAAATATTACGGTGATTGTGAGTTTTTTTATTTTGTTTCAACTGTCGACAAGCATAACGCAGTCATCAAGAAGCATTTTCTGAAATCAAGTGCAATTGTGATTTTAAAAATGACAAAGATATACTTATCTCGTCCCAATAGTCCTCGGAACATAAGCAAAATTTTCAAGAAGGCAAAAATCTGATAATTATATCGAAAGCCAGTGTTTCAGATGCCGTTTCGGCTTGACCTATAATGTGATGCCTTGCCGTCCCCGAAAGAAACGCCCCGATTCATTTTTCAGTCAAGTCTCGGTTCGTGAGATGGGAGTAACGACTTTCGCAAAATGTAAAAAGGGCTCGTGCTCACATTAAAATTCGTGGGTTGTCGCGCTAGAGAATGGCTGACGGTCGGTGCATATCTACATATTGTAGTGGAGGAGATCCCAGCGGGGCGATAGGGGATGGGAAAATACCGTCGGATGGTGGGCAAGCAGGTCGGTGGGCTGACATTTTGAATGAGACAATTTTGAAAATGTTAAATGGAAGAGAACGTCCAATTCCTGGTCTCTGCTTAAGTTCTGCATTCGTATGGGCGCACGCATTATTTCAAACAGCAATCGTATTCATTTTAAGTATGCGGGATCATATTTACAATACATGACGATACAATCATTCTCAGGCGCGTTGCAAATTTCGTACGATAGGCATGGAATGAGAATTAATAGCAAGAAAATTAAAGCAATGAGATTCTCAAGAAATTGGATGGCTGAGGGAAATACAAAACGCATTTTAGTCACTTGAAAAATCCCTTAGGACAGGATTTTAAGCGTGGAGAATACCCGCTAAAAAAATTAATCATGGTTATCAAACATTATTTCACCGAGAAAAATCCAATGCTGTTTAGGAAAAGAGCCATTTTTATTGCTATTTACTTAGCAACGCCAGATTATATTTTATTAATAAGCTAAAAGTTTGTTCTGAAATGCATCACTTTGCTTCGTATAATTACAAATAGATTACACATTTTCCGGATTAGCTGCTTCTCTCGAAAAATAATCAACGCTTTGCTTCCCTTACCGGGAGTTTCATCAGAAGAATTCTCCTGAGGACACTCTTGTTATTAAATATTTACAAAAAACCATTCGAAGAGAAACCCAAAAAAATATGTAATGCATAATATAAATGAAACTTCCAAAGCCTCAATTAAAAAAAAAAGAAATACCTCAATTTTCATTCCAGTCGGGTTGCGTTTAATAAATTTTAACATATTGAAATACGTTTTTGAAGTTCAGATGAAGGGAAAAACTGATGTGGAACAAGGAATACGTAGGAACTTCTAATGGCCAAAGGTATTATCATGCATGCTTTTCTAACATTTTGAGAGTATCTGGCGCTATTCCACTTGAGTGTACAACCATTAAGATGATTTCTTTCCATATACCGATGACTTTAGGTATGTTTTCATAAATTGAGCATATAAAACCACTCAGGATCAGTAAGAAATGTGAACTCCTACCACCTCCGTCTTTCAATCATCACTCGCCAAGCTTCGCTGGGCATTCTCCTCAAGCCGATGCATTGATATCATTAAATGCGGCGAAATCGTATCATGCGCGACTGGGTCGGGGAAAACGAATCGATCACTGGCACGGAATCGAATAGCGAGGATTCAACAAGACCCTCGGTGTATATAAGTCGACGCCAACCCCGTGACGTCACTAACACGGCGACGCAGTAAAAATCGCTCGACGTCATCAATATGGATACGTAATCAACATGATGACGTTGCGAGAGAATGCTAATTTCCGCAGGTAATCCTTCCTCTCCCTGTTGCAATTAGCTATAGAATAAACAAGATAGGGTATCCAACGTTTGCAAAATAATTTACGACGATGGCTCCGCAATAAGGTAATCACGAGGGACTTCCACAAAGTTGAGATGGAAAATGTTCACCTCGTACAATTCCCAATGGTCTCATATTTTTTTTTCGTAAATAAAAGGGAGGAGTGGGTTCGTTTTTAAGTCATGCAGTCATAATTTTTGATTAACCCTCGTACCACCAGGATGGAGCTATCAAAAGGTGTACCGCCTCCGGTCAGGCAGTGATGAAATTTTACTTCTGGTTTAAGTATGTATCAACCACGAAATCTGCACTGTGACATCAACTTTATTACAATGTGGCCGGCGTTACATCCTTCAAAATATAACAGCACCTTTTCCCAGATCACCAAAATCGGTAGTCAATAGTGTATAGAACGCCGAGCACCGAAAATAATATTAACAGCTTGCGAGCAATTTATTCCACAATAACGGCCCCTGAAACGCTTGCTAAAGTCTGAAATCTGGTAATTTGGAATATTTGAATACATTTTAACATCATGAAAATGTATATGCGCCAACTTCAAGTTTTTTTTTATCTCTATTTTATGCACAGGAGATTTCGTTACGACTATTTATTATTAATTCATTATTTTAGGTACTGGTTCATTGAATACGAAACTAAAACATTCACTCTGAACGTCTTATTGTGATAGGAACGAACGGAAGTCAAATTTTATACTTTTAACTTGGATATAATACCTGAGAAAACAATCTCATTGTAAGTACACAAACAGATTTTTCTGAAAAAATCCCAGACGAGGGGCTCTGAAAGATTAACAATAGAAAATTTTGTATTGTTTTACAAAAATGGATTCCACCAATGTTGCTTGTACGACCCTTGCGTCGCAATGCGTCGTAATAACGTCCTTACACCACGACAAGAAATCAATCGTACGATTTGTTTGTACTATGATCACGACGAAAATAACGTTGATCATAAACATGCTAGAATCAGAAAGTAAGGGAGTATTGACATGCCCTAAGGCTAATGCCAAAATAAATATTCATAGGGCCGCCTAAAATCACATTCAGCGTCTTTGAAATTGAGAGAAGCTGATTGAGAAACACTCCTGCGGAATAGCAAGCTATTTATCATCGATGCACAAAATAAATTGAATAATTGGCGTATTTAATCCCTTTAACACAAGATTTGCTTCAGGTTTAAGACGACAATATTCTTAAATAACATGGTGAGCATAACAAAACAAGAATAAAAATTTGAAAAAAATATTTTGGGTGCCGTAGAATGTTACTTCAGGGAAGATTTGTTTTTAAAACTATGTCAAATGTAATATAACCGCCATTGGTTGGAAGCATATCCCTGTCTGCTTAAAATGAATCACGCCATGAAGTCATAAAGTATAATTTGTTTTTGAAAAAGTTTCTAGGTGGACTCAATTCAGTTTACAGAGAGGCTTTTTTTTCAACGAAAGGAATCTTTTCTATAATATATTTTATGAGGATAAATAATATTTTATAGCGTATTACTTTTTTTAGGGATACCACTTCTGAGAAGAAAAGTTAAAAATGTGTGGCAAGAGTTTCAACAGAATTTCAGCAAACTTTTCTAATTTGTAAGGGAAAAAAACATTACCTAGTCCAAAGCATTTATTTTTAATTTTTTTTTATATATTAGGACGACCACATAATTTCGAATGCCATGCGCAATATTTTGGCATTTTAAGTAATCGCCTTTAGAAAACGTTTCTCTCCAGAAAGTAGGTTCAACGACCCCCCTTTACTTACGAAGAAGATCTTATTTCCGAGATTATTTCATATCGTTTTATGAATTGTTATCTACTCGTTCGTAAAAAGAAACTCATAAAACGGATAATGAAAACATATTCGAATGGAGGTGTTATTTCGCGTTGATTTTAATTCATCTAGATTACGTAAATAGCGTTCGGAATCATGTCCAGGAGGACGTAAATACTGAGTTTAACCAAATGTAGAGAAAATTTGCCCTTTTCATGAAGACTCGCAATGGACTGACAGAAAGCGACACACTACTATTTATTTAGAATTTGGTATCCGAAGCAATCATTAGCTTAAATACCAATGGTCTTAATGATTGGTGATGGAAATACCCACCGCCGCAAACCCTCGTGACTGCTCGAAGGAGAATACACTTTTATTTTGATGTGAGATATCTGCAAAGTATGTTGTTTTGGGGTTATTCAGGCCAATTCATTAGTATTACATTCCAACAAATAGAAATATTTCAAAATATTTCGAAATACATCTCAAAATTGGAGAAAATATGAGGTACATTATGATAAAATTAGGGTTTTGCATCGACTAATAAATTCCAACTTATCCCGAAGAGAGCTATTTTACAAAGAAAATGGTTTCCAACTTCCTACAAAATAAATACCGTTAAACGTTTTCGATTCCGGAAACATTCACTGTTGTAATTAATATTTAATTTGAGATTCATTATTCCTGGAAGATTCATCATTTTAAAATTATCCTTAATGTTTGTATCTGTGCAAAATTTAAGGAGTCTGGTGGGTAAAGCGCTGGGCTACAGCCGGAAGTACCAGGCTCAATACCCGGAGACGAGTCTAGGTGCCATCACCTTCACAATTCGCTGCGTGATGTGATTTTTAGGGTCCCATCTTCCTGGGAAACTGTAGGTGGCATAGGGAAAAGAATTGGTCCCCTCCCCTGATGTGTGAATTTCACACGTAATTTCGCTTACTACTAGCCAAAATCTAACCCCATCCTTCAAAGCAGCCTTGAGGTTGATATCTGTGGTTATAGAATTCAGCTTTATCACTTCTAAAACAAATTTATTGAACGTCCATTCCCCCTGAAAAATCGCTCGCATTTGCTAATTACACAATAAACTGGTTACTATGAAGTAAATTCATTTGAATTCTAATTTAGGAATCACAATTTTTGCTGAAATAGGGCACTGGAGAAATATGCTCCAAAGTTACAATTTATATAATTTTATCATAGTTAATCAATGCATATATTTCGGATAACCTAATGATTAAAACATTTCAAAAGACCAAATTATTTCTGATCAACGTTTATAATATCTTAATGGTCTATTGCAAAAATTTCTAAGGACAATAACTTTCAAGCTTCAAATATAAACTTTTTGTCTTTGGGAATATAAAAAGTAGAAGAAAATTGGAAAAATTCAGTCTGTATTAATAGATCTAAATATAAAATATCAAACTCTACGATTGAAATTAATTTAAATTGGCACTAGTTACTTTTCTTATGTAACATTTACATATTTTCTGAGAATCCCTTATGCTAACTTTGACCCAAGTGAATACTTTGACAAGTTCAATCAAAACTTCAGAAATACTCAGCTCGGAAAATAGTTTATTAATGAAAAATTAGAAAAAAATAAATGCATGAAAGAAATTCTGGTAGGACCGAAGAACGTGTTTTGCGTTTATTAGACAGCATTGGGATGGAAAAGTCTCCAAACATGGATTTGCGCAAGATTTAAAACCCATCGAAAAAAAATCAATCAGTCGCTTCAATTTCAATCTGACACCCAATGAGATGATTCCCTCGATTTTGCTCCCGACCCAGGCTTGCCGATCCAACCGGTCCTCCCACGAGTTTCGAGTCCATAACTCCCTCTAACCCCCCTCTCCCACATCATTTATCTTCGGATCGACCCCGTGAAGCCACTCTAAGGCGCCCTGAGACAGGGGATGAACAAAGCTCATCATTGAAAATGGGTGAGGGGAGGGGATTGAAGCAAGGAAGATAGGACATTTAGGAATTGAAAGGAAAAGAATCACGTACTATACCTAAAAGGAACACCACTTTATCGCTTTCGCGTTTTTCGCTCACAAATTTTACCAAAAAAAATAACAAATACGTGATTTTTTTCTCAAGCCTGGAAATCCTAGTTGACAAAAGGTTAGCCTGATCTTAAAATACCTTTTAAAAAATAGCGGAAGTAATAATGTCAACCCTTGAAAGAGAGTGACGTAATTGAAATGAAGTCAGAGTGAAGCTCCTCCCCTACTCATGGAAGGGTGTAGTTTGTAAAGCGATACTGCAAATTGGAACGTACAAATTTCCTCAACTCCCCATTGTGCCACCTCCAAAAAAAAAAAGAACGCAATTTTCAAGCGAGCGACGATGTGTTCGTAATGAGCGCCGCGGAATCAGTGGGGAGAGAGGTAGAGAGAGAGAGAAAAAAAAGAATAATAAAAGCTCCATATTTGTCTCTTACTTGGTGCGGAACACCAAAATGGTATCGCTTGACGTTTTCTGTCAGGACTTTTAGTGGAATGGGGGAATGCACGGTGGGGGGGATGGCGAACGCGAAGTTGCCATGCCCCTTATACGCAAGGTAGTAGCAGATTGGAGCGCTTGGGTGGGTGAGGGTGGTTGATGGCAGAGGGAATATAGAATAAGAATAGGAACGGGGAAGTTACGTATGTGCCACCCACCCTCGCAACAGTTTTTCCCGCCACATCCTCCCTCCCCACACGCCCCCATTCCGTTCCCTCCGCCACTATTCTTACGACGAGTCAAAAAGGAGGGTTGAGATGGAGGAGGCAGAGGAGGAGGGGATAGTTTGGGCGAGAGATGGGAGGGTGCTGAGGGGAAGCGGGTGCGACGCTGACGAATAGCCGCGTTAACGAAATTCAATACAACGCGCGCACTGGGAGAAGATGGAATTTGCAAGGCTCATTTCTCTACCCTCAGCCTTCTCCACTACACTCCCGAGACGAAATCATATGAGCGGCATAAAGGTGCGTTTTTGCACAGGAGTAGTCTTAGCGGATGAATTATCGAGGATTGGGTCGTCGTACGTTGCAAAATGAATCGACTTTTGATCGCGCTGTTTATGGGAAGTCTCAAAATTCACCTTCAAAAATGGAGGAGAGAACGGTCTTAGGAGTGGGTAATGGACGAGGTGAGTGAATATTTGAGGCATCAATACCGGAAAATTAATGAGATAACCTGGAGAAGAGCAAAAAAAAGGCCATTGTGGTAGAATCCATGGATTCATGAGACAATCCTTAAGGTGTTATTGACGCCCGAACGGGCAAAAGAAGAGTGAAAACTAAAAAAATATACTAATCTTTCTACTGGAAAACTATCATCAATATTGCTAAGTCCGCTCAGCTTTTAATCATACACCATTTACTGTTATACTAGAAAATTATGAATAAGTATAGAATATACTCTCCGATGCTGTTACTGATCCTTACTAATTGCTAAGAATGGCTAAATTTATCGCTGATGCCAATCGCACGTATTGGATTATATATTTGTTGAGATTTGTTTGTAGAGAACAGAGCAAATTGGATGACGATAATGCTCATAGCAGAGAAATATACACCTGCCCAATTTGAGGCCATTCATTTCGTAACATTCAACAAAGATCGAAAAAAGAAGATACAGGTTTTTGCAAGGGGATTCAGATGATATTTACCCAAGTGCAAACTCCTGCGACTTTTGAAATTTCTTCCAATGGTCCATGATTAAATAGATACGGTTTGCATGGATGTCTTTTGTGAGCTTCAACTTTCACGGAACAAGCATGAATACAAAACTACGAGAAAACTGAATGAATATTTTTAAAATTTGTAATTTATCACACAGAATATTATTTTGTAAATTAGAGGATACATAATATCTAACTTATCGTTACGGATTTTAATTTAAATCTTGTTGCAATGTATTTTTAAATGTATCAGATCAGGGCAGAATAGGAATAGAAAGAGGAAGAAAAAAAAGATAATGCTTGGACAGTAAATATGCAACAGCCAGGAAAAAAAACAAGAATGAAGGAATCATAACAGCAGTTCAGCTCATTTCAACTTTCAATACTAATCATTCATCCAGAGTGAATATTTTTTTAAACTCAAATCGTCTTGCACGCATTTAAGCCGTCAATCACCTACCCAACTCAATTGTTTCAGTGAATGATCTCAGGTCAATTTATCCGCATTTAAACTGCTACTATACGAGCTAATTAATATATATATATATATATATATATTCGATTAATATATTTAAACTGCTGATATACGAGTTCGTAATTATCTACTGATGATCAGAAAAAAAACAAATCAATGCCGACGGACAAAAAGATTACTGTAAATCTGAGTTCAGTGCAGTTCTTAGAAACTTAAATTCCATTAGCATAGAAATCTCGCTACGGATCCTCAGATGTACTCGTTTCCGTTACTTTCACAGTACCAATTACATTTTCCCAAGAATTGCTGTTACCCAAAAAAATCATATTTCGAGTTTAGCTATAGCGAGCAAAATATACCCCTCAAGCGAAGATAAAACTTGATCCACTGAAGTAATACAATAATTCCAGGCTCGTGGATGCAAAAAAAAACTCAGCACAACATTCAAATATAAAATCAACGGGGGTGGATAAAAATACGAAGAGCGGCAATTGGATGAAATATGGTAGTAATAAGGTTTCGAGTAATACTGAGTTGAGAAGCGTACGTCCTTTATTTTCTCCTTGAAAATCATATCATAAATTTTCAGATACAGGTAAGTGAAAGGCGTATTCACTTCTTGTGATTCATCCAAATTGAGAAGCGTAAAACCTCTCCTGACGCGTACGCGAAATGCAGACGAGGTGATTTATTTTTTCCACTGAATAAAAGTATAGGGAGGTGGGAAAATGTTCGGGGGGGGAAGACGATGCGAGAGAGACGACTGGGGAGAAAGGGGAGGTTTTAGTATGTGGGAGGGGGAGCGGGAAGGATGAGATGAATGGAAGGGAGAGGATATGCCCGCGTCGTCCGGGAAAGACGGAATTTGATGCACGCGTGAGTCTTCTAAGGAGACTAATGTATGTATATATATATATATATATATATATATATATATATATATATATACATACATAACTGTCATATATCTTCGTTATCTGTTGAATCCACTACTCTCTATAACAAGTTTGTTGGTAAAACGTCTATTACTGTGTGTTTCAATTTCTATTTTGGAAAGAAATCGATGGTCAAATGGAATAAGGCGTTTACGTTCAGACCGGTCGCATCACTTTCAGCCACAGATGTGAGGTAAAAGGATGAAATTTTGATTTGATTATATGAACGAGAATGAACATTATTAAAGCCTCTGGATACTGAAAACGGAGTACATTTCTCAAAAATAACCGCATTCTAGGCTTTTTTTAAATGGAATATTATTATTTTACCCTGCTTCAACTAAAATAGGGGATTCATTTCATATGTTTAAATTGTATCCACGCGATCCGTATTCCTAATTTTTTTACCGGAGAAGATAAATCAGCAAAACTATTAAAACTTTGCAATGAGAAGAAATGACAATCGTGAGCAGGAAGCGATTGCGACAATAATCTTAAAAAAGTGAGTGGAGAGAGTACATAATAGCTAAATAACCGATACGTTTTATATTCTAAGGGAAGCTGCCACCAAGGCAAAGAATGTGAATAAACGAGGTCCTCTAAAGTGCGATTTTGACGAATTTCGAGAAGTTATTTGAAGATTTAGATGAAAAAAATGATAACTTGATTTAAGGCTTGATGTAGAAATGAATTGATGGAATAAACCCGAAGAAGAAAAAAACAGCTAACCGAGTTGGAAGAATACAGTAGTGTAGAGAATCGAATGAATTTTAAATAAATACAGGGAAGTAGAGGACAAAAACACTTGTATTTATACTTTAGGCAATACTCTGATAAATATACCATTAAGAGTCTAAACGTGAGACCACAAGCGAGAAAAATTATGAATTCAACGTGAATTTGGATTTTTCAGAGCATAATGATCTTTCCAAAGAATAAGTTTCGATTCAATAGTAAAAATGGTGTCGGTGTATGCTCATTATAATTACACATCCACTTTCGTCCAATTAAAATGATAAATAGGAAAACTTTAAGGTTTTGAATTAAGTGAACGAGAACTATTGCTCTTTTTTTATTTTTGCACAACTTTAAAAGGTTATTACTGTGAAATCAGGCGGGAAACACAACTTATCTCTTGTAATTTTAATCACTAACATTTCGTAAATCATCGCCGCCGATAGTTATCTTTTAATAGGCACTCTTTCAACTTATCCTAAATCAAAAGCGCCTGACATGACGTGATAACATAGTTTTAAAGGATAAAATATATAGTTATGAATTGATAATGGTATATTAAGTGATAATATTATCTACCAAGGCATTTATTGATCTACTTAATAATGGAGAGTAAAACTTCCGTTCTCTCCTTTTGCATAAAAATATGTTCATGTTATGAATACTGGTACTGATTTCCACTATGTCACATCTACAGGGTCCGTACAATAAGTATCGTGACTGGTTCGCTGTAACCTCAACGGAGCGGTGGATGGGGGTCCGACCGATCGGCTCGGTAAAGGGGTCCTCCACCACTCAGGCGCACTTTAGTTCAGTACCTCCGGGCATGCGTTGAGACAGGATGTGGATTTTTGTGACGTGTGGTTGTTTGTGGTGTCCTCGCGCCAGCATGGAGCGCACCGTCGAGCAACGCTACGCTGTGAAGTTTTGCGTTAAACTCGGGAAATCAACATCGGGGACCCTTGAACTCATTAAATAGGCTTATTGGGATGATGCCTTAAGCTGCACAAGAGTTTTTGAGTCGCACAAAATGTTTAAGGAAGATTGGGAGCTCGTCAAAGACGAGCACCGCGTCGGACGCCCGACGCGGTGCTCGAACCGCTGATCAGGTGGCCGAAGTGAAAAACGATTTTGACTCTGACAGGCGTTAAATCATCGCCCTTATCAGTGAGGAGACCGGCCTTTCAGTCGGAACCTTCCACACCATTGTAACAGAGGATCTCGCGATGAGGAAAGTGTTCGCGAAGCTGGTGCCGAAAGTCTTGATCGAGGAACAAAAACTCTGTCGCGGGTGGAACTTTCGCAAGATATTTGCACTGCGTTCAGGCAGATGAAGATTTTCTCGACAACGTTATAGTATAAATGACAGAAGAGATACTACTGCATGACTTACGTATATGCCATAATGTGTAAGCTAAATACTGAAGATGCTGAAAAGATTATACAGGTATGCTCAAAGCTACAACTCTACGCGGATTAATGGCATAGATAGCCTTTGTTCTATCCTAATGCCTTTTCTGCTTAAACGTCAAGTAACAATTAGAGCACGTAGGGAGGATTATTACATTACTAACAATTGAAAATATTTGGTGACGGATACTTTAGGTCAAAATTTAAATTAAGTTCAAATGCTTGATCATATTGTATTGTTTGCTAAACTCATTAGCGTTGCGTCATCACAAAATGTGCGCACGATACAGAATTACTTATTCCTGTCAATTCGGCAGTTAAATTCACATGAGGTACCTTTGCACTACCGCAGGTCAAAATAAACTTTATTTCTTCTGCATCTGCATAAAAATAGAATGATTCGTGTTTATATAACAGTCGTGCATGCACTAACTGCGATTATTTTAATATTTATTTGATTATGCGTGCCGATAACTCATTCGATCTAGTAACCACAATGAATCTCCCGAAACTCAGATTTTCCTGTTGCGTCCTCACCTAACCGGAGTGTACTCAACAATGACTCCAAAGACGGGACTCGAACCCGGGACCATTGCTTAAAAAGAGCTTATTGTAATCCATCAGATTCTTCCAATCGCCGATAATAAAATATTCCTATGAATTTCCGACAATCCTGTCACGCGTACTTTTTAAAATTTCGACACCCTCCTCACAATTTCTCCGGAGGAAGATTCGAATCTTGCTGCAAATGAACGAATATTTTCAGTGGGTTGGACCTGGAATGGATATGATATCCCCGGGTGAATTCTTCCGTTCACCTTCGCAGGTCGCGTGGAATTTTGAGGCAACCGACGGTCAGGAGAGATGGGACGGAGAGGCAGGGAAAGCAAAAATATTTCCTTCCCCTTCCGATTATCATTCGAGCCCGCCCGAGGGGGGAACTTGCGGCGCGTAGAAGAGCAGGATAGAGTAGTGGCGTGGGAAGGGGATGCTGCGGGTGCCGGCAGGAAGAAAAAGATGGGGGGTCTATCTGAGTCTGCTATTGATAGAACGTGCTTGCTTTATGGGCGCGTCATCGACTCTTGCCTCCGCGTTCCTTTTTCCAAGAAATATGGGCCCACTACCTCCCCGGGTCCTCTCCTAACGCCCCGCCCTGCCACCTCCGCCCTTCCCTCCCGCCGTCTATTTGATAGCCCCCGTCCTACCCCCTCACCCTCCGCTCAAACTCCTCCTCCCGCCCACGCATCCGCCCCACCCTCTCCTCCCTATCTCAGCTAATCTGTCTCCCTCTTTCCTCTCCCTCCAACCTCACCAAGTTTACCTAGGTAGCAAGTACATGTTTGCGCATAAATAATGGCTTCCTCGCAATGCATTCACCGTTCTGCAAAGGTTACTGCATTGTACTTAGGTTTCGCCAGCCGGTTTCTTTCATCTACACAGGAATTTGCAAGTTCATGTAATTTGCGCATACGGAGTCTGCTGATGGCAATAAATGGTGTCAGGACTCATTAATTTCTTACATTTTACGGTGTGCCAGATCGAATTGCAGCTTTAAGAAATATTCTCCAAGGATATCCTTTAAGGATCTCATCACACTCTTATTAATTAGTGTTCGTAAAATTCCGATAACGGGTCATCATGTGTCACTTAGATTTCCATATATTTTTCCAACTGCCTGACATCATATTTTATTCTTCTAAGGACTTGACGAGGAAAGATTTAACGAGAGTAGGGTCTACAAGATAGGATTTTCGAATAAATACATTTAATCATCTATTACCTCTTGGAAAATGCAAGAGGAGCTACCAGTTATTAGGTTAAATCTAGGAATTCAGGTTCAATTATTATTTTTCCTCTATCATACTCCAGTTACAGGTCAACCAGGAGTTGCAATGTGTTTCGCTGTCTTGCAAATAAGATGTCCGGAACTCATATTTCAGCTAACTGAAAATAAATACATGCACGAGAGCGTGCTAAAAAAGAGGCCTAGCAGATGATTGCATGCACGTAACTACATCACGCTCCTACAACACTTGGCTATTTATAGCCAATATTTTGTGCCATCAGAGAGAACACTGCGGAAGGAATATTATTATATAATACTCGATCCTAGCAAAGTACAAAAAAAGCGAAAATCGCATGCACCGCTCATTGGGGCCTTAGAGTTTATTGTATTATGTGTATACGACAAAATTTTTGGTGTAGGGAAATAACTTTGCTTCCTTCTCGCCTCCTCTAGAATCTCCCTCCGCCCCGCCCACTCCCGCTCCCCCCCTCCCGACCTTCCATTCCTTTCCACGCCACGCTCCACGCCTAGTCTCCAGCCGCCGTGGATCCAGGTCACGGTTACCATGGCAACGAAAGAGCAGTGACGCATCCGCACACGTCACGTGACCCTTTCCCACCCCACCTCTTCCGCCACCCTCTCCCGTCCCCTCCCCGACCCTTCCCCTCCTTCCTAAGCCCTCTAACCCTCATACGCCTGATTTACTCCTTCCACCCTCTTCCCTAACTCCCACCACGGTCCACCTACCCAAATCAACCCCCTCCTCCCCTTCCCTTCCCCCTCTCCTCCCCCACGCACACAAACATACACTCTCTCTCTTCGGTCTCGCATGCACACCCACGGACTCACTCTCGCACCCACCTCTCACCTTGCACCCTCCCCCGATTGAAACGCGACGGTACCCCAGACTCCTTGGGGCGAAAGAGTGGGAGGACTGTGGGGTGGGGGGGATGAGGGAGTTGTGGGGTGCGGGTGGCGAAAATGCGTATCCGAATTCGTTCTCTACTCCCTTCTTCGCCCCTCAACCCGACTGGTGACCGTATTCGCGTTCAGGGTCCCCAGTGCTCAGAGCCCTGGGTCCCGACTGCGAGAGCCGGATTCGCGCTCTCATGGGTCCGTAAGTAATCTGAAGAGTATCGAACGTCTGTTTCTCTCTCTCTCTCTCTTTCGCTCTCTCGGATTGCATTGATAAACATTAACAATGGATTCCCAAAGTCGGGGGAGGATACCCGCAAAACGCTGAGGGGAAACTTGACTTGATTTTGACGTCGTTCGCCGTGCTTTTCAATTACGACGCATGACTGCGTGCTATCCTACAATTTTTCCCCCTTGCTCGCCGTTTTAATGATTCAAAACGCCAAAGAATTAGAATCTCTCTTGGTAGACAATGGGCAAGTTTGCTATTTTCAGTCGAAACCGTATGCAGTTTCACTACACCACATATGCGTTTATCACAACAGAGGAAATGAAAAACGTCAGTTTCCGTGGTGTCTTTAGGAGTCTTGGGAAGTAATAAAATGTTATAGATTAACTAAATACAGGAGTGCAATTACCAACTCAGAACGTTTATATATGTGTAAAAAAACTCCTCGCACCGTAAACAATGAACGCCACAGAGTTAGTAAAATTATTTCCATGATAGTGGTTCAACACACAACGCATGTGGCTATTTACAGGAATTATTTCCGTGTTGTTATTAACTTGATAAAAAAATTAAGCTTGGTGAATCATTCCTAGTTGCGTGGAAAGATCAAATTGGTATTTTTTGTAATACTCTGATGAAATTCTACATGTATAAACTGTTAATTGTGGACATTTTGAATCAATCTACAATTGTAAAATCAAAAATTTACCCTGAAAGTCGCCGCCCAAAGGGCGTGGAGCAGGAAATTCCAAGTCACCGTGCATTGCGCAAACAGAGGTTTTACTAAACTGGAGCATCATATAGCTTTTACTTCATTTTCCAATAATCCGAGTAGTCTGGGTTGGTTTATGTTCTCATGTTCTCGGATTGTGGGAGGGAAAAAGGATCCATATCATTTTCCTGGCAATCGACTTCCCATTACCCCTTGCTGTAATCTGCCAATGTTATTCATGGCTTGAATTACTACATCTTGTGACCATTAAACTCATACAGTCTGTATTACACCAGGAGGATAAGCCATGGATGTAGTCTATGCACTTCCTGTAGTTTCCAATCGAGGCTCTTCCAAATTCTCTCTCTCCCTCTCGGTCATAAATATTCTCCACGAATCGAGAAGCTGTTTGCTGTACCATATTCACTTCAGAAATTATATCCTTATGCAAGGAATTCTAAACTTTCGGCGGGTATTCGAGTTTAGGTCTAACTTACGTGAAAGGGCACATGACCTTTTCGTTCGTATATATACTCAAAAGATACCTGTTTGATGAAAGCAAGCTACTTTGATGCAGCTCAACGCATAATTTCTCCGAACGTGCATTATACATATCAGTCGCGATGCTATCGAGACTTTCAAGTACTTAATATTGACCACTATAATTATATCTACCCCTCATAGTCTGTTAGGGGAAATATGAAATGATTCCTTTCCTAGAAATGCACGTATGTTTAGATTTAACTGGCGATGGCAATATGTTTAAACAGCGCAGCGGAATCCCATTTGATTACACTTGCAATTGACAGAGATGGTCAAAAATGTCATGGGGAACGAACATACACAAACCCATAAATTTATTGAGAAACGACTATTTTAGTTTCAGAAGAACAGAATGACAAAAAGATAAAGAGGGGTGAAGTAATGGCAATGGAAACACTAGGGCCCACCACACTGTGATTTTTTGCATTCAGTAGCAATCCTCTCTGTACGTGACAAACAGAGAAATCACTTAATCCAATTACATTTGCTAATTGCCGAGAGATTCAATGCTTGCCAACGCGCGGAATCCACTGGACGAGCTATTAAGGCCTCGTGCCACGTCGACTTTAATCCCACCAGCGTTGCCCCAGCTTCATAAACTTGCCTTGAGACACGAGAAAAAATAATTCTGTGGCTTCGTGTTTTCCTCTCGGTTACAGCAGACCCTCCAAAATGTTGCCGTACCCTTGGGAAGGATGAAAACTCTTCATTGGGGTCAACTTCGTCGAGGGTACAGCACATTTTTATCATTGATGTTAACTCAACCCTCGTTTGTAGTTAAAATCTTAAAATCTCAATTTATAACAAATTGATATCATATCCAAAATTAACTATAAAAAATTAAAGTCATAAAACCAAGGATGATATTTTTATATTTGGTATATAATGGAAATCTAACTTTTGATCTGACTAGTAGTAGTTAGTATGAGATTTTGGTAGTTGAGGCGTAGAGGAAAAGGGTAATTTATTGAATTTTGAGACGCTGGCGCAGAGAATAGTGGAAAATATAGAATAGATAGAGATGGAAATAAACGAAGTTCTAGGAATGGTAGAGGAAGAGAGAAACGTGTTTGATGAAACTCAAATGAGGTTGGAAAAGTGGGCGCGGAGCACATTGAGCGGCGATGGAATGGTGGAAACTGTGATAGCGAGGAGGAAACTGGGTGAGAGAGTAAGGGGAGTTAAAAGATTAGACATTTCGGATTTAATAATAGAAGTTAGAAAATATTTGGAGCTAAAAAATAGTTAATTGTAAAGTAGGGTGTTTATTTTTGCGATCGACGGGGCTTGGTCCTGTAATAGTGCTCTAATTCCCTGGGCTCACGATAAACCTGCCCCGACCGATAGACTACTACTAATGATATTACGATAAAGTGGGATCTCTGCATGAGGTTAATAAATTGTGCCATGTATAATTACTATTATCTAAAACAAGATATAAAAAATATCACCTTTGATTTTTATACATGAACAACTTATATTTCTTAATTTTGGATTTAGTGTTTTCTGAGACCGTATTACACATCCGTATATATGGATTTTTCATCATCTGCGAACAATGGAGATTGTCATTTATTGCGATTCCTTTAATAAACAAAATATTTAATAAAACTAATTATGAAATGGAAAACTATTTCGAAAATAAGTCGTCCAATAAACAATCATTATTCATTCATCACAAATAAACACCATGAATTACGAAAGATAGCCAACTTGAACGCTTAAAATTTGCGTCACACTGACGATAATCTAAATGGATAAAATGAGAATTTAACCAGTTTCTGAAAAGCACAGCTCGACCAATCACAAAAAGATAATTAACGCCTAGGCGAGGACAATCTGATTGGTCAATTCGTTTAATTAATTTCCCTTCCCGCGGATTTCTTACGATCGTTGGTGAATTGCTGATGTTCACCAAAATCAGAACAACAAATACAAGTGTAGAAGCAAGCCAAGGGGCTCACACAACTAATTTCGTATTCCAGGCGGCATCCATTTCCTTCAGATCTTTTGTTTATGAAACTGTGACTGGGAGTGAGATGGAAGAGCATGAAGAAGAGCCACGCGTGGTCCAAGTATACGTCCAGGGTGGCTGAAATATACTTATACATGATGCCACAGAAGAAGTACAAGAGTTTACCCTCATTTCCAAAAATACACTCAAGTCAGTTACCATCTGCGAACATTCAACTGCCTATAAAATCCAGTTCCTTTGCGTCATCCGAATAGTTCACTGCCTTCACTTATCAGATGTATTTTTGCAAAGCAATGAAGCGTGTGTTTATCTTCTATTGGGAACTTCTCAAATGTGCGTATGTTTGAAAAATCAAAGAATCTTCCGAAACATTGCCCTGAATTATTAGGCTGGTGATATTAAGAAAAGAAAACCAGCTCTTGGGTTCCATCAAATATTTGAACTTGAGTGATAATACAGAGTCACAACCATATTACCTGCACATAATATTGTTTCCTCTATTTCCTGTTCCAGATATACGAGTATATATTTCCTGTAACATGGGCCATCGAATACCAAAATGAGCAAATAGGTAATTAGAAAAAAGCTAGAGTGAGAAAAATAGAAATTAATGAGAGAAATGGGAGGTAAAATAGATAAATCACAATGGGGAGAAAAACTCTATTATTGATGAAGGTCTAAAAAATGTGGCAAAATCTATCAATAAAAATTATATGAATGCACTAATTGGACAGTTGTTATAACTATTAATTTGAAATTTCACTTTGATTATCCTTCAAATTAAAACCAACCATAGAAAATTATGTCAATAGCGAGTGGATTAAATTTTGCCCAAACCGTTATCTCTTCCCGCCGTCGCATTATGGCAGTCTCAAATTCTTCCTCCATCCGGTAATCAATTGTCATTGATTCAATCTCGGTTGAATCAATGACAATTGATTACCGGATGCTATTTAGTAGTTGAGACGCGATCATCTCTTAAAAATGTGAAATTCCCGTTGCCAACTCACACTAGTACATGTGTTCCGCAGAGCCTCTGTGCCCTGCATCCGTGAACTTTTCACACCGTGAACGCATGTTTGCATATGGAATGTGTGAGACGCTATGAAGACTAGGCCAAGGACAGCCGGACATGCATATGATGCTACTTGTCATAGGCTTTTTAAACTTCTGCGGCAAGGTAACAGAAAAACTGGCGAGCAGTTTCGCATACCCTAGATAGGATCTTGGTAACTTACCCGATTTCTTCCCCCACGTCAATTGATGCTTTCCTCTTAGGTTAACCTCTACGGTAGTACATCATACTTAGCCATATTTTCCTAAGACTTTCTCGTGAAATACTATGTCCAGCCATCTACCTGAGATATCTCAATGAGATGCTTTGGTGAAACGACACTTAATCATACACTGAATCATAGTTCTCAAAAAATATATATTTCTTAAAATGTTATATAATTTTACTCGCATCTCAAATTTACTCAACTTCTATTATTAAGCAGCGATTTAAGAATGAATGAGCATTCAAAATTAAATTAGAATTAAGCATTCAAGCTCACATATTATTGAAATTTTATGATGCAAATAAAAAAGGAACACGTTCTAGAGCCTAGAATAGAGATGCCTGAACTAAGCAACTCTGAATATGTCAAGTACTTGGGAGTTATACTTACAGGTATCTGTACACTGAACCATTCATTGAGCACACTCATCAGAAGAAGATGTGGGCCAGTCTTAGGTTTCATTCGGAGGATTGTGGGAAAAATTCAAGTAAATTCCATGCATAACGGAGTACAAAAGAGGTGTTAGTCCCCTTTAGTTAGGCCGAGTTTGAGATACATAACTAGTGTTTGGGAATAATGGGAGGGAACATTTACATCGTATTTATCCTCGTATTTAGGAATTGGATAAGGTTCAGAGAAAATTCTCTAGGTTTTCTAATATTTCCCGCGAAAGTTAAAAATTTCCAGAAAAGAATAAACACGACAAGAAGGTTGGGAGGAATTACGCTTTAGAGGTTTAAATAAGGGGAATGAAAAACATAGAATTTAAGATTTACAATAATTGAAGACAATTACAGATAGAAGGATGAAAAGTTGCAGCACGTCAATCTTAGAATTTACGATGCTATATTGTAGATGGATGCCTCATGGTGTTACGCAAATACCCTAACACCTATGACCACGCCGGTCACCAGCAGAATCAGACACTCTGTAAGAGTAGGGTAAGCTGGAGACGTCGTATTATTGGGCAGAATGAAGAAAAAACGGAATTTTTGGTAAAGAATGCATTCGTTAAGTTATACTCGAAGTTTATTTAAACGAAAATTTCTCTTATGATGAAATGGAGATACATCATTGAAAGTAATACCGCTAAATTGTTCCCCTAACATTTGAAATCATTTGATACCAAAGATGGATAAATTCCGGTTAATATACATCAAAAAGCAGCTGCTTAATTATACTAAGCTAACGCCGAGGTCACGAAGTCACGGATGCTACGCTCGAGATTGTGACCCGCGGGCGATGCGACGCCCTGGCCTATGCTGAAACTCCTCATATATTACGTATTGCATTAGTGACCTTGGGAATGCATCCGCATCTTACCCTGCAGGCCACCACGAGAGTGTATCGCAGTGTATGTCAGATCAGCGATCAGCTGATTTGGGCTAAACTGAAACAGTCCCAAGCCGCTTGAGGGAAAATTTTACGAATTTCCTCTAAATTTTTTTATGAATCCTAAATTAACGCTTTCTCACAAGGCTGCAAAACATTTGCTGAGCATTCCATATTTGGCCCAGCTTAAGTGAAAAAAACCTCTCTTTTGACATTTCATTGCAATTCCTACAACTCATCAAATGAAACATAGCTTCTTCTGATATGTGTACTCAATTGAAGGTTTGATGTAAGTCACACCCGAAGTATTTGAACAGCTTAAAGTTGCTTCGTTCGGGCCCATCAAGTCAATACTTGTGAACACACCGCCAGGGAATAACAACACTAAAATTGTTTCTACCCTGAGGAGGAGGATAGAGTAATAATATTCAACAGAATATTTGAATGCATATTTTACTCTGCAAGGTACGTAGGATGATAAAAGATTTAAATAACCTTATTGTCAAATATTTCGCAAGGAGCCGATCATAGCAAGGGAATCATCATTCTCACACTTTTCATCTATGCTTGCATTTTGCCATTTGCATAAATTATGTCCCACAGTGTCTGGTTTATATGTTACGTGTTCATCATAATGAGAATGAGTCTAGTGACAGGTAGAAGTCACTGTCGACGGTGTGGGATACCCATCCATACAAAATTGATGTCATTCGTTTCTCTTACTTCGACTGATTACCTTGTCACGACTTCATCAACATGTTACTTGTAGTTTTTTTCGTAATTATATGACAACATTTATTCAACTAGATCCAATCCTCTTGGTATATGACTGGTTTAGGAGTTATAAAACGGCTTAAAAAGAGTAACACACAAATGTTCATTGACTGCCCAAGCGGGTAAGTACCCTTTCCTTTCATTCCTTTACCGGTCATTGTACATAAGAAACGCATGGCATTGAAGAAAAAAACATGACTGAGGTGGAAGTGTGGTTTACGAGAAGGTGAAACTTAAAACTAGAAATAATATATGAATTCTTAATCTAACAAGAAGGGAAAGCCGACAGGGAACTATGGTGACCTTAAACATACCAAAAATACGTTTTTCACACTAATTACAAAAGAAATTGATGATTCGGACCCCTTTTGCGCATACATTTATTGTTTCCGTTAAATAATTTTCATTAGAAAAAAGTGCTTCCATACAGTTTCTGCTGCCGAAACTAGGCCGCGACTTTCATGATAGACGAACGTGTCTGTCAGTTGGGAAACAACTCCGGCGTAAGCGTCCATTCCGCCCTCGCTCCTGCAAGAAACTGGCTAAACAGCCATCGCTCTCCATCTCGCGCACGCTTCTAAACGTATGAATCAAGTGCAGTGGAGGAATCGGACCTCTGCCAAATACAAATCAACAAACAAATGGTTTGCAGGGTTTTAGGAAAATGAATTTACGGCGCTGAAAAAGACGGACACGGGAGACTACGTGAATTATTCAGTCGCTTAGTTTGAGGCCATGCGATTCCGACGTAAGAGGTCAACATGAAACTTTAAGACGAGAGTGATAAATTTTAGGAGTTGCAAACTCGGTCTCCGGGCTCCATGGGCCAACGTCGCCTCACCCGCGGATTTAAAACGCGTTCCATTCACGTGTCCCATCAATCTCACGGTGCCCATGAGAAAGGATTTTATTAGGAAAACATTTCATTTCCCAGTCCAATTTCAGCGTTTGCGTTGACTTATTCTCGCGCAGGGAAGACTAGATTTGTTCACATTATCTGCCAGGTAGGCGTTGTCCCTGTCCCAGGATGGTTCCTTTCCTCCCTCGACCTTCCACCTGTGGTTCGTCCGCCTCTACCGCAATCACCTCAACGTACCCCGTTTTCCTTCCCAAAGTACCCCTAGTATTCCCCTTCCTGCCATGGGCATTGTGAGCCCACATACTCTTTCTCCTTCCCCACCCTTTTGGAAACACTACAAAGCGGTATCCTGCGTACACGGTCAGGTCGGGAATCCTTTTTTTTTACCAGGTGTGGGAGCGGAGGGAAAGGCAAAAACGAAGTTATGAATGGTCGGTTTATATATATATATATATATATATATATATATATATATATATACATACATACAAATAACGTACAAACAAACATTTCGAGGGGGGTACTGCCGAGCAAATGGGGATTTATCGGTGTTTTCCCGCGACCGTTTTCGGTGTCGCAGGGTGGGTCGGTTTTCCCGACTCGGGCATTATTATTTACGCTCCGAGGGTCCTCGGTTTTTTATCATAAAATTTTCACTTTTCCTCCCACCCGCCTCCGTCCCCCGTCCCCCCCAAATAGTACCCCGGGAGATATTTCGCCCGCGCGACGGGCTTTATTCCCCGGCGTAAAATCCAAATTGCCGTTCCCGTGTCTTAAAATATTTTGGCTTTTGAAACTTTCATGGGGAAGCTTTGGTTTACGAGCGCTCATTAAAAATGCCGACGGCGGATTGGAGAGATCATTTCAAGTTTTCGAACCGATTTGCACATCCTAAACTATCAGAACAACTAGTAATTAATGCGATCTTTCATTGTTCCACGATGCATATGATCTATTTCCGCTTTCTCGCACCAATTTTGATGCACTAAAATGTCCTTTTCTCACGTTTTAGATGTGTTATAAGAATTAACAACAGCATCGGTGATCAAAAAATAACTTTTTACACACAGTAGCGTATTTTTTGGGCTTTGTTTTCACCTAACCAAGATTGACGGCTTTTGCAGCGATTTGGTACTTTCGCTAAATAATTATTTCGATGTTTCCTACTGTGTATTGAGCCTTTTTTTTTAAAGTCAAACTCTCATGCTGCCTATTGAAGATGTCGTTGGGAACTGATTGGAGAGTTCCTTTTATTGATTGCCCTCATGTATATCCCAACGAGACACACTTTACGGACACGTAGAGTGGCATTTTAAAAGAGTGCATATAAAGGTGCAAACAGAAACATTTCCATCTATTGAAATATTAATTTCTCTGAAACCCACTAACATTTAAGAAAAATATAAATTTGTCATACTGCATGATTGGTTCGTAATCATATCCTGCCAAAAATTTCAGCACTTGCTGACATGTTCTTCTGGAACCATTTTGCCAAAAACTCAAAGCAAAAAAAGAACATTGCGGATGATTTCATAGGATATCCAAGACGTATATCCAACTCGAACAATATTTACTCTCCATTTCAATGGTATTAATCATTTAAGGGCTCAATGCTGCCGTCACTTTCGGAACGGCCTGCGACACTTTTAAATCCAAGGTGACCAATTTTGAATTTTTAAATCCAACCGTAGGCATTCCTGTGCATAAAAAACCTGCTCCACTTTTTAGATGGATGGATGTCAATGTATTTTTGTATTTGATGAACATCGGAATCTGATTCAACTTACATTAACAAGAAATGGATTACCTTTAACCGATCGATGATCTGTACTGGTGCAAGGGAAAAGTGGAATTAACAGCTTCCTAAACTAGTTTATTAGCTTTCAAAACTGGCAACAAATATCCGGCCGCCATCTTAAAGACACAGCCACAAACCGAATCCCTGCAAAAATTGTACATATTATGGATAATTATTAACTTTTTTCATGGTTGGCCTTTCGGGGCATGTTTTTACATAATTAAGTTAAAATTTGGCAAGAAATTAATTCAAGAAGAGTAATGGTGTTGAAAGTACGCAGTTTTGTTAGCTCGTGCCTGCTCCCGAACATTTGTACTAATTTGGCATAAATTAAAAATACAGAAAGTGTCCAGTCTACTAACTAGTTTACAGATTTGTTTCAATTCCACGGTCTAGGAGACATAACTAAATGTTTTACAACTTATTTTCCAATTGTAAATACTTTCCGTAACCCGTCTAAAGTCTACGTGATTAAGTCAAGAAATTACTTCTCAATTTTAATCCGTTTGAATGCAACATGATGAACCCAGTTTCGAGTTAAGTAAACAAGCCCGTATGCATCCAAACGCATTACCCCACCAACCACGTAAGCCTTGCCAGTTCGAATTCGCCAGGAGAGTGGAATTACCTCCTGGAAGAGAGATAATTTGATTCTCATATTTTTTGGCTCCGTCGAAGACTCTACTATGCCCCGGAAACTCGAGTAATAACCTATTTTGATCTTTGAAGAAGTCGGTTCCGAGAAGTTCAACGCAAAGAATCGTTTTTTTTTCAACCTATCGGTTCCCATTCCTTTCTGATCCCTCCCACCCACACACTGAGGGGAGTTCTTTCGATTAATTGCCCCCGAAGTGGATTTTCGATTAATTGTTTTTTCCTCAGCACCCTCGATCAGGGTTTTTCCCCTTCCTCCCCCTCCCAGAGATTTATTTTTTTCCACCCCGACGATTTTTCCGATTAATTCGAACTTTACACCTTTTATTCCTCCACCCAGTAGAAGTTTCTTATTCCCGAAGAAATCTCCAGGGGTCGGACCTTTTCTTGGTCTCACTACGATTATGTCTTCACCCTCCCTCTCCCCTGCACCCCAGCCCCGTTCATATTCGCCCATTCCACACCCCAGGAGATTCCATTCATTCTCTCAAAGGCTCCATTCCCACCCCAATAGCATCGCACCACAATCTCCGCCTCCGCCGTTCGCCCTCCTGCCCCTCCCGCCTAGTCTCTCCCCCTCATCACACTCTCTGCCTATCCTAGCACCGTAAAAAAATAAAGGAGCCTTACGCCCGCTTGAACTACCCACCCATGAACATGCCCTTTGTGTTCGCAGGGTTTTTAAAAACAGTGCACCGGGGTCGTGTGTGAAGCCTCGTGGGCCGACAAGGGGGGGTCCCGCCCACCTTTGATAATTCGCAGGTGCGGGGAGTTGTGAACGAACGGATGATTGAATGATGGAGGGCTGGCAAAGGAAAAGGGCAGGTGACGACGTGGTAGGACCATGTTGGCGCGTTCGACTATGGCTTTTGCTGCAGTCGCGGGTTGCCCCACGGGAGCAAGGGGCGTTCTTATCTGACGTTACGGGAGTCTAATCCTAATATTTTGTCCGAGGACTGTATTTGGCTAATGAAGGCCATAGACGGATCATAATTACCATTACTTATGACCTTGTCCAGCCTGCCCAATACTCAGCAAAGTGTGCATATTAATAATATTTATAACTTAATTGGACACTTCTGTAGATTCCTGCGAGGTTTTACCTAGTTTCTCTCGCACTCTCGGGTGAATGCTGATCTACTCATATGTCTTCACCAGTTATTAACTACTGCCACTCATACCTGTTAATATTATCATTAATTGAAAAACCACCACGAAGGCGCATACTGCCTATGACGAGGATTCATGAAAGCACGTAGACAGGAAAGATGTTGGCGATAATTTACGTTTTCTATGGTCAGGTCGCTATGTCGGACGTAGAAGAATGCATGGTTCCGGTAATTCATTCCCCTATTTCCGATGATGATTGACTGGCCACCGAAAGATAATTTATCTCCGCCAGTATCCTCTTATATTTGTGCCAATGCTTATTGCGTCTCTGATATAAAATATGTTCAAAAAAACATAAACATGTGCTATTCCCTCCTCTCTCCCGTTGAAGATGGCTGTAGCTCTGAAGATCGACGATTTAATATCTTCGAGGAAACTTTTTGTGTGATCTATGTTTTTTACTTACTTTCTCGCGTCACGCCTCGGTTCTCTAAATTTATATCTTTATTTTCCCGCATATATTTGAGGTTCCTCTAATTCCGAAGACCTTCGTCTTCAGAATTAAATATGTTCGTGAGTGTCCTATCTTTTTGCTTCTATGGTTAGTTAAGTGTTGATATAGAGTTAAAACATATATTTGTATCATCGCTGAAGTGCGTTCGTTTATGAAGATATTTATATTTGTGAGTGCATAAAAATAATTTTGTTTCACTTTTCCAGACATAATAAATGAGTAAATGATCAAGTCCATTTTTTCAGTCTAAATTCTCGTTTACGCTAATTATATTTGTAATCATACTTTTATCGCCCTTCATATTGTATAGGAAACCTGTTCGCTTCCTCGCTGCCCCAAGCTTTTCCCCTCCTTCCGTTCGTCTCTCACGAACTTTCTCATTTCACAAGGTCCAGATGAATAATTTCGTGATTCTGGGAGTGCTTTCGTAGTTGCATTAATTTCTTAAGCAGTTCCAGACGCAGGAGACTTCGATGATAAACTCAGACCTGGAAGGCTTATGCTATTATGATGAATAATAATATGACCCTTGGGCTACTGTAACCCAAGTCGTCTCAACGATCTCTTATTCCTAAAGTTATTTACAGGACATTTGCTTGGACCTTGATATGCTATTCTTGGCTTGAGACTTTGTTGATATAGCTACTCACAAAATGCTCTCAATGGCTAAAATAACTAAAATCTAGGAACATAGTATGAAAGTAATTTCAAGGGTGTAATATTGTCAAATCATCCCAAATCAATGGTCAATGGCGAAGCTATGCCCAAAATTTACCGCTTACCTTGCCGACTCGTTGAAGCCTGCAGTATAGGCAGACAAAATAATAGCTAATTACGCAAAATTGGCATAAAGTTAGGTTTTTAAAAATTATATTTTAAAAAACTGAAAAGGTCGTACCGGATGTGGAGGGAGAGCAATTTGATATGATGACTCCAAGTTATTTTCACTAAAATTCAGCATTGTCAAACTGGTAAAATCATTCACGTTAAAAGATTTCGAACCCAGATCCTTCGATTTCCAATCGAGTGTTTTTAACTAATTTAGCCGCCGTACTTCCTACTACATTACACATTTGTAGTGAATCTCCCAGAGTTCTTTGTACATTGTCCTTAGTCTGATTTTAGCCTCTTGTCCTTTTGAGGAAGTATATCTTTATATCTCTCATAGTTTCATAAATCACTTTATTTTCTTCACATTTTAAGCTAAAACTTTCTTCAAATTTCGTTGAAATTTTCAATTAAACCTTAACTCCTCTCGTTAAAAATATTTATCGTAAATTCTCAATGTGGAATTAATCTGTTCTAATTTTGTACTACATATTCTTCTTCATTTTTGTGTCAATAGACTTGTTGCTTAGGAACAGGTATATTTCTCATTCTCATTTGGAGAACGCATCAATTATATGAAGTACGCCGGAGAAACTTTTCATTCGTGACATTCAAAGTTCAATATCGGTGAGCACGATTCAATTCACATTGCCACGATCAAATAAAAACTGACAATAAAGCGCTTTCAAACCGTCGTTACGTGGGATTAAATTGAAGTTGATCAAATCAGATGAATTAATGGATCATTTTGACGCATGAATATTAAAAGCAATAATCTCCATTATGAGATAGGACCACGAATAAAACACTAACGAAATAGATGCCAAAATTATTAAATTCATGCAAATTATTTTTCTGAACGCAATCACCCAGGCAAAGTTTTGATGCTGTCACCACTTTCAACGTTCCTTTTCGTTAGTGCTTGCTTCACCCTCGAAACACTTATGGGTGATGGAATGCATGCGAGTTAAAGGTGTAAAAATTAGCATCAAAAAGTTACTTTTATCATCATTCACATCGTATTTTAACTTCTCGGTTTTGGCAACCACTTCAAAAGACCGTGAATTTTGTGAGCACACAAAATTGTGAGTAGAACTCCCTTTGCTGTTGCTGTAGTAAAAGACATTTAATCGTAAAAAACTGCACACTTTTTCTAAAAGCTCAGACAATATAGGTTGCGACTGATAGCCCATTTGAAATAGTTGAAAAAACAACAAGAAAGGATGAAAAACTATAACTTTGTGATTTAACGGTACTTTATGTTTATTTAGACACGAATCGGCTTTCGACGTCCGACGTCCATATCAGGTTCTGAAGATGAAGTTGAACGCCGAAACCCGAATCGTATTTAAAAATAATACTATGATATCACGGAGTTTTAGTTTTTCATTCTAATACGAATCGATTCCATAATTCTATGCCGAAAACCACAAAATATAATAATGAGAAAACTAATCATAATTTTTACGAACAGAAAAATATAAGCAATTGAGGTACAAACGGAAGATTCCTCCCGAGTTGTCTAGAATCACTTTCACGTGGATACATAAACTTCATTACCATTCTTTTCTTTTTATCTTATGACGCTTTATATTTCCTTTGATTATTATTATTGTTATATACTTGATGAAGGCTTTAATGGAAGAAGGGTCCTTATGGTCTCAATTTCGTCCAAATTAAGACGTTTATATTATATTTATTAGATCTATCTATAATCATTAAAACATTTATTTTTGGCGTCTCTTCATATGCATTTTATTTCCTCAAATTGCGATGGCAAGCGTAAGTCAGTCTTGCGTTTGGAGGTGATGAAGTTCTTTAGCAGATTTCAGAGAGCATCAAGACGGTTTTCAGTGTCGAGGATTTTCCGTCGAAACAGTACCAACGGTTATAAGTCCAAGGGTTCAGTACTTGGGTGTTTTTTATTACGCTATTCGGGGAGTGACACCCCTTTCCCCCCCTTCTCCTCCTCCTTTCACTGCTTCCCCTGCGCGCACGTGGTGGAAGCTGTGTGACCGCCCACCCTCCTCCATTACACTCTTATCTTTCGCTCCCTCCTCCGTCGCAGTTCCCTTCTCATCAAGGTCTCTGCGTCGCCCACGCATCCCATCCAACCCTTGTCTCCCTCCTCCCCAGAACTTCCATCACTCTTGCCCCCAAAGTAGTTCTCCTCTCTCCCCATTCATTAGATGCCCACGTCATTGCAAACTCATCTAACGCGCATACTTTAATAATTCTCCCCATCTTTGTCGTGCCTCTCTAATTTGCTCGCTCCTAATTTTGCCTCGCTTAAGTTACTCCCAGATCTCATCATCCTCATTTCCATTGCAGTGAAATTTTTTTTCCGCATGCTCTCCCGCTTTATTCACCTGCCATGTCTCATTGCCCTACATTAACGCCAATTTGAATGGCTACACCCTTGAAGTAACTCTCTTTTTCTCTGACCGTCAAATCACGTAGCAACCCGGTTACCCCGTAACTTGATCTACAATCATGGCTAATGTCTGGGTCCAACATTACATTTTCAACCAAATTTGTTCGAAGGGGTTCACTCTACCCCAATTTTTCAAATCGTACAGCTATAAGTATATTTTATCATTTTTTCAATTCTCCATAAACGTTACAATTGGGTATTCGTTCGAATTCTTAGTTAATAATTCTGTCTTTAGTAGATAATCCTTACGCTTTTCATTTTCTTTTATAACCTTTTGGGTTAATCCTGGACATTTTTATCCGAAAGTAGCCCAATTACTACTTTTGTAATGGTGCCCATGGCTGACAACAAGACGTATTCATATATATAGATTCAAGGAGGATAACCAATATTAATTATCTCCACTGGGATAATAAAGATTGGCCTTACAATTCTTACCAGTATATGAGTTATTTTATACAGTCTACCATTATTTTTATTTACTTGTCAAATACGCCTTCCTCTACCACTCCTTTCCACATCGCTTGAAGTTGTCCAGAGGTATGGACGAGGTGTGCACTCTGCGAGAACTGTTAACTCTACGCACTACCCTTTTTCATCTCCCCATGCGTATCATAACATGCGCATATTTTTTATCCATTTTTTCCTGCCATAAAAATGAATTCTTCCATCTATTTTTTACTTCTCTGTCTTCGTTCAATCATCCTTTTTTCAAGTTTTTATGATCTCATCATGATGCCTCCATGGATCCCAGGGCCTAATCTTTTGCCTTTCCTCTTATCTACCAGAGCATAGTCACGTACCGCCTCAACGGTCTACGCATACGTCCTCTCGTCCATGACATCATCTTCACCAAATCTACTCCCTCCCTTGAATAGGTTCACGAATCTACTTGTATTCTATCTGGTCCAAATGCCTTCAATAACTTTTTTATTCCCTTAAAACCTTTTCTCTTCCTCCCAAAGTATCCTCATTTTACTGCTTCATATGGCAAACTCAGTTCTCCACGCCCTCATCAGCGTAACTACGTTGCTAATCTCTCTCTCTCTCATAGTTTGTATTAGTTATTAGGAGTTATACAAACCTTTCTACCTATACCTGTACTTTTCGGCACCGAATACACCATTACTTGACTATTCTTCATCTCTCATGTTCGGGAGTTATTATGCGGATTTATCTTTCAAAGTAAACTCACATTTTTATGAAAAATTTACATATTTTTCAAATCCATATAAAATTAGTTTTAAAGTTACCTTTACGTTTTACAATGATATGAAGAAACCCCATCGCGATTATATTTTACACTCGTTTTCGCGTTATTCGCAGTTCTTTATCCAAATTCTTTTCGTTTCACCACAATTGACAAAAAAATCGTTTATAGTTCTAGCGTATTATATAGTTGTTACTAAAATCTTGCGTAAAAAAAATTATGTCCGGAAAAAACTGTCATTAGGTGGAAGATATGATGATGCAACAAAGATGAAAACTGATCTAACTTGAAGAAGAAAAAAGCCAAAGTAACTTACATAAATGGCCACGTATGTATATTGGATGAGTCGCATAAATTTTCCAATTGGAAAAAAGGGGCAACCGATATTATGCCCCACATGTAAGTGAATGGAAGAAGGAATCAGAATGGTCTTTTTCAAGATTTAATTCAACCATCTATGGTTTTGTTAGCCTAAATGCAATAACAGACTTAAAAACGAACGTGCATTGATCGAAAACTTTGCTCATGCTACTGAATAATGAAGCTTCGCTTCGAATGTAGAATGTGGACTATTTTCGAGTAAAATGGCCAAGTCAAGCGGCAGTAAAATACAGAGAAGAGACAGGAAACTATTGTTTAAAGATATAGGGAATGAATTACCAGGGTATAAGGAGCTAGAGAAACCTGGAGGATGGCTGTTAATATGCTGATTTATGAAAGCATTAATAAAATTAAAGTCCATGTATCCTAACTTAGGCTAGGCATATACTAGTAATGAACTGCAAATAGAATGCATAATTCATATAGACTTAATTGAATGCGCATTTAAATACGTACGCATTCGGTCGAGGGTCTCAAGAGAAGAAGAAGTTTTTAGGGGGAAAACTAAGTCAAACTAAATTAAGAATTTTATAATTTTATAGACAGTTGCTGTGTCGGATGATCAAGTACACAAAAATATAGCGTCAACTTAAAAGCAAAATATTTGCCCAGCATCGTACCAAGAGAAGTGCCCGCAGAAAACACGAGTACGTTCTAACTGCTAGACGTAGAAAAAGTACAGAATTTTCCAATTCAGCACGCATTTGATTACATGAATATTATTAAAAAATGAAAAATTATAAGCCTGAGACAGTGGATAGGTTCTTTTTGTACGTGCATATGCAAGTCTGTGCGCATGGTAGTGCTGTCATAGTGGCGGTCGTGGCGCATGATACGTATTTTTTCCCAGTCGTTCGTTCTCCGTAATACAGAATCCGCTCATAATTAAAAATAAATCTCCGAGTAATAAAATGAAATCAAAGGTGACACTAAAGAAAAGTCACTACTCTTGCCGTGAGCCCGAGTGCACTACTACACCCACCGAAGGCCACGGAATTTGGTGCACGGACGGCAGATTCTTTCCTCGAGTGCGGAAAAGAGAGAATGGAAAATATATATATATATGCAATAGCCGTCAACTTTCTGGAGTTGACGTGGCATTTCTGAAATCATCTTTTTTTTTACGTTCGCCGTCGGACTGCTCTGCGGCAGTGTCCATTGCGTTCGTCTCTCCGCAGTGGGTTCCCTCGTTTTTGTCCGCCTCTCACGCATTCCCGGAAACATAAAATACAAACGCGGCCTCCGGCTCTTATTACGTAGGTAACCGCGGGGAAAATAAAACTGGAGCGACGAGATTAGATACACACACACACACTCACACACGTACGACTAGGGAATGATGATCAACTGAAAAGATCGAGCTACTAAAGAAGTTTTGCAAAGAGGGCGAGAGAAGAAGCAACCAACCCATCGAATGAATTTAAGTCCCCCTCAGCTGCATGGCCATCCAACCAACCAACCTCTGGTATGGAATTAATTTTCTCACAATCTGTTGGCCTTTTGAAGACCTCCTAGCCTGTCATTGGATATAGCGAACTTGTAATTTGGGGAGCGGGTCTTCACAATGTGGCAAAATATCTAACTTCAAGGCTTCGTCGTAGTTTGAGGATGTGCTGTTCAGTCATTGGCAATTATATTGTTCAAAGCATGCGCTGTAATACGTGACCCGGGATGAAATAGCTGAAATAGAAATGCATTTGTTTTTGCTCTTATTTACAGAGCCCTTTACTTCAAAGTAGCCTTCGCGGCGTTACGGAGGAAACAATTTCTACGTAAACCATCAACTGAGGAAACCCCGTCATCCGCAAGGCAGCCGAGAGTGTCTTGAGGGAATATCCACGATGAGAAGGGTTCAGGCGACGGGCCATAAACTGCTTCTGAATTGATGAACCACGCATGCGCGTAATCCTTCCTCTCAAACCACCAAATTGTCTCTACAATATATATTTCCCCATTTCTTTGTATCAGAAGTCTTAAAAAAAAAGCAATAACGACTACATTAAGAAATTCAACTTAAGGGAATTTCAAAAACTGCATATTAAAAAAAATCCTGAAAATTAGAATTAAACGAAAACTGGAAAAAATGAACCGTAAGAACCAGAGATGAAGAATTCAGGATATGAGAAATGCGTGAAAGATAATTTTCATGAAGTGATCTCAATTGGAATCAGTGAATACATAAGTGGGCGTCATTTTTAAATTTCTTATGCTTGATATTTAAGTCTTTTAACACGTTAAAATCGGATTTAAAAATATTTTTTCAAACGTCACTCAAGTTCTGGCCATTTTTTTCTCCGTAATAAGTCCATAAAATCGCATTAAAGCGGCTGTAGGATTTTCGGAAAACGATAAGGTATCAAACAAGGGAAAGACACGACGTGAAAACATTCGTGGGGAATGTGGTCTACAGGACAAAAGGAGCAGAGCCTTCGAAACTTAGTGTTGAAGGCAGAGGGCGAAGATAAAACGGAGGGATAAAATGAGAAACGGGAAATGAACAGAGGAGAGCAGAAGAGAAAAGGTCCTGTGAACCTCCGTAAGGGTAACGAGAGACTCGCTAGATGGGGGACTCCGTGAGACAATGGCTTTCTTGGGGACTTCAGGAAAGAAACATAAGGAAAAGGGAAGGCCAAGCAGGGAAGTCCGAGGGACAAATACGTAGGCCAAATGAAAAGAGATCCGGGGCGGAAAAGCTGTAAGGGCATAATAGAGATGTTGACATTGGCCAGAGAAAAATGAAACACTAAGCAGGCAACCAATTTCGTCGAATTGAAATGCTGACGATGATGGCGTTGAAAGGCACTCGAAATTTGGCTTGCTGAAGACTAAATTCCAGGGTCTATTCAAACTTGAGATGCGGCTTCAGTCTCATTCCGTCTCATAAAATACTTTGGCTGCGTGATGCCATTAATTTTATCACAAACTTTATGAACTCAACGCACTGTTATAAGATACCTGATTTCGTTAAATTTGATAGATTTTTGTAATTTCCTTAACCTTGATACAGAATCTTACTCTCACTAAGTTACAACTACGCACTATTGTTTCCCCATGAGATAAGTTTAATCAAATGTAGCCGAAAGCACTATTCGGCCTTTATCATAATAAAATAAAATGTACTTGCATATCTCACGGTGCAACGGTATTGGGTGTTACAGGTAAGTCACTGGCCACTAGAGTAATTGACAATTGGAGACTTGGGAAATTGAAATTTTCAATGTTATACATCCTATTATTGTGGTCTCGAATTGTGTTTCGTTGAGGTTTAGAATGATTGCTTTTTCGATTGGTTCGGCAGTCAATTTACCTTCTCACTTTGATCTCACATGCTAAGGTAATACGGCGCTCAAATTACCACTCTTCCATAATTGGTTTTTTTGAGGAGTAACTTCATTGAATCGATTCATTTTATAATGAAAAAATATAATTTTAAAATTAAAAGCAATGTGAAGTTACAAAGTTATAATTCGCCATTGTACTCCTCTTCTATTGAGTTTAAACTCGAATTGAATGTTTTTGTGCAGGTAATAATTTAAGGTTACTAATAATTTATCGAAATTAAATTTTGTTTTTTCAACCCGCTTTTTCACAACATAAGGTTTAAGAATTACTCTCTTTTTATGATAACCTTTAACGCCTATGCCTTTAAATCATCACTCTAGGAAATGCCGAAGACATAACTATATCAGAATACACCGCGAATGGTAGATAATACTATATCAGAATACGCCGCGGAATGTATTTAAAAGAAAATCCAAATATTCACATCAGAATAGTGAAGTATAGAATTCTTCATGCCATTAAGATATTAATGTCATTAGTACGGTAAGCATTTGTTCAAATTCTGTATGAACTGAAATGTAAAGACTGGCATTGGATGATCCACCTCATTGATATTCGACTTGCGTGTGGATTTTCAGCCATTGTTTTGGGAACCAGTCTCTGCTCTTTGCAAATTATTATCGAAGTGAGTTATCAGACAGGAGGAAATTCAATAGAGAGCTGTTCAAAAGCAATCCTCGACCTGAAGACCACTTACGTTGCGCTCGGCGCAGCGGTGAGTTTGGGAAAGGTCACCAGACCGCTAATCGAATCCGCGACCGCATCCAGGATAACCACGGGTTGACGGTGATATACGCCGCGTTCGCCAGGGAGACCCACAAATATTTGTTACCTGGAAAACGAACGAACTGATTGAAATTCAACAGAATCAACTGCACGGATTTAACCGAACTCATGGCAAACAAAGAAGAATATTTTGAATGTCCCTCGTTAATTAAATATTACCTTAATTCATTACAATTCCAAATCGATTATCTAAACACATCGCGTGCACTCCGAATTAATTATCGAATGAATGGGCGTTTCCCGTAAAATTTTATCTATTGAGGAGATAGACAAACAAACCGTTAGATATGTTCCGAGAAGAGAGTTAACGGTTGGAAAGAATTCGAGAAAAAAATGAACGGAACAGATAATGCGGTAATAGTATTTTACTACCCATATAGATTTAATTTAAATCATGGCACATTTTGGTGAAATACAACGTTACATTTTAGAACTATTTACGGTAGCATTATCTGATAATTATGCTTCCTCAATTTTGAACTGAAGGATTAGAAATTCATGTGAATATTATTAGTATTTTATTTAAATCGGTTAAAGAAGATTTTTAGTGGATGCTCATCACGAGGCTAAACCAATGAATCATGCTTCATCTCCACATACCCATTCCTGTTTCCCATCATTCGTCAAACATACATAATACTTATTTTCCTACCCTACTCCTCGCTTGTTCAATATTCGCCGTACCTCGAATCCATTTTTCCTGCCTTCTTTGAATTTCTTCCAACAGTCTGTTCTCCTCTCCAGTCGGGCCCAGTATTCCTTCGTTTGTTTTCCTCTCCGTCCATTTTATTTTTTCCATCCTCCTCTACGCCCGCATATCGAAAGGCACCATTATGCGGATGCGAGCTCCGACTATTAATATTCGTCGAGCACCTTCGAGATCATGTTAGAGCGATTTCGAGGGAAGGAGGTGGAAGGACCCTCCCGCCCCTCTTCCCTCGGCCGATTCTACTTCCCCCTTGCCGGTCCGCGTGGCCAATCCGGGACGCGCCGGGCCCATATCCCCCACTCAATGAGCCGTGCGTGTGGCCGGCCGGTCTGGATTGACCTCTTAACGTTTGCTTGGCACCACTGTCGCCTTTTGTCGCCCGCGACGCGGCGATAAAGTATTTTTAACCTAAACGATTATCGACCTACGACACGCAGATCGAAAGAGATGAAATAATCGGCGGCAGAGAGGGAGACGAGCAAAGGAAGCGAGAGGAAAAAAGGTGAAATTGAAAAGGGGAAAGCGAACGGCCTGTGCAAAATGTTTATGATGAAGAGTGGCAAAGATAAATTTTCTTGCTCAGAAAATTCTCATTACTATATGATGAATGCGCTGCACATGCAACTGCAAACACGTTTTGTGACTTAATAACAGTCTGAAAAGTAATTGAAAAATATTCTTTTCTAAACTTCTTTTGTGTCCCACATAGTTTCACGGGACAAGTTTAAAACAGGGAGTGATTAAATTGTATGGTGCCAGGCGAAATCAAATAAACATTGGATGTCCATAGAGATGATATATAATAATAAGATTTTCAAAAATAATTGTGTACTCATGACAATGCTATAAGGTATCGAAAGGTGTTTTTCCATTACAATTAAATATTTAGATAACTCCAAATTTGGTACGGATATTTGTAACGACTTAACAACTCACAATATTCTGAGAAAGTTCGATTAGGAAAAAATGGTGTTTTCCTTTTATCACGCAAAAGATGTTTCCCCTGAGGTCATGACTTGCTTGAACTGTATGTAATTATTTCTCATTCAATACTCAGTGCAATATAATTCACGCACACACACATTAAAAGAGGTAACACGAGGATACATTTAGACCCCTTCTCTAATTGAGATACATTACTAAGGGTGTTACCGACGGTAACTAGTTAAAGATAGGAAATTACAACATTCAATTGCGTCGCATTTTAAAATTATATTATCTTCTTATTTCTCATAAGACTTTGCCTAATCATGATTAATTAATATTTTTCACCAATAACTACGTTATGCTTGACTGTTCGATTCCATATGGTCACTTTACAAATGAACTCATCAGAGCATTTGTAAAATTACGGCACATATTAGTTAGCAATAAAATCATATTCGGTTACCCACCGTTTTAAGATCTACCGAGCCAATGACCTTGGCAAATAGCAATGCAATAAAAGCACCTCCTCTGTTCCCACCACGGTTGAAATTCACGAGGAGCGAGAACAATTTGCGATACGACGGGAAGCGCAGTTGACGTATTCATAAGCGTGGCGGGTATTGGAAACCGACCTTTCACCGAGCTGTGGAAGAGGAAGGAGGGGGGGGGGGGCGAATGGTTTCGGAAGGCAGCGGAGTAGAATAAGAAACGGCATTGAGAGGGAATATCTGAGTCCGTGGAAGGCCGAATAGAACGTCGCCTAGGCGAGTGTCCGGGTTATTTCGAACACATCTAAACGAAAAAAATAAGACAAAAAAACTGACTACTGAAATACTTGTACGTTTTGAATAAGTTACTTCCCTTACATTGCCTTCTTTCTTGATAAAGGGCTCTACCCTTTTGCCACCATTGTTTGACTGATCGATGCAGAATGGAACTGCGGTAATTATTCGCAGGGCATCAGGGATTAACTCGAATAGTTATGACGTTTGTAATCAATTTCATCTGACGAAGACCTCAGTTGAGTTAAGATTTTCCAAATGAAGACTTTTAGAAAAATTTGCACGCTTTGTTGTTCCAACATTGGGGTACAGACTTTTATTTTTTTAAGAAAATTTCTCCGCATTTCGTACTAACTTTGAAAGTTTTCTTTGCGATGAATTTCCAAATTTTTCTTCTATTTAACTCTCAATGAAAGGGTCTAAACGAACGGTATTAGTATTTTAATTTATTCCTCCATCAATATTCTTTGTCTTTTATGCGTCATTTATATGCGCTCGATGAATACTGTTTTTTAATCCCTATTGAGACGCACATTTTATCATTTTAAGACCAAAACCCAGGTGAGACAATTTCGAAAAACACACAAATTTCAATCGAGGCGATAGGTTACTGTGAGCCACAGGACTCAGATCACCTCATTTCTAGCAAATAAATATTTTTAGAAATATGATTAAATTAAAAAAATAATAAAAGCATAGCAAATGTTTAAATTATCATACAATGGCATAGACGAATTAGATGAAACATTAACATTATGTTGGCAAATAAATCTTGTCATAGCATCATGCTTTTTCACATTAATGAGTCTTAAATTCTTGCCATTTCGTACATCAACAATCCTGAGGTCAAGGGTTCCAAAGCAAAAGGTTATTACTGCGAAACGTAAAGAGAAACTCTGGGTATAACAGAACCCTTAACTCTCTCCGGCTTTCTGTGCCAGAACATAAAAATACATATCTCCACTTTACGAGCTTCCTCCTCCCTCTAGATTTTCACGGATGTTATCCCAACGCCCCCTGCCACACGCTCCTGCGGTGCCACGCGGGGTGTGTATGGACGTGGATGAAAAATGCCCGGTGGCGTGCGGAGTCATAATATCCCGCCAACAAAAGCACCGCGGAATCGAAACTCCCCCCCCCCCACACACACAATTGGTACATATATAAGAATTCTAAGAGATATAATAAGACTCGACGGGTTCTCGCGGGGCCACGTACATATTGCTTACGCAGGATCGAAGCGGCGCCGCATACAAAAGACGTCCTGAAAATTGTATGCGCAGTTTGAATGGTTGATTTTTTATGTGCAAAAACATACAAATAAGTTCTATAGTCCATGTCACAAGAGGCAGGTGCAGAATTTTTCGAGTTATTGCAAGTGTTCTTTATAGTCCAGGCATGCAGTTAGAATGGAAAAACTCGTACGGAAACCCAGGGATCGACATAAGGATACTCTTAACGAAATGCGTCTACGCTTTGTCATTCAATCCAATGGATGGCGTTCTCCACTGAAAGTGCTCACCTCATGAAACGAAGCCACATAGCATGGTAGGGATCGGTATGCCTCTGTAAAGAACACTACCAACACTGGGATTCGAAACCGGGTCTTTGGGTTGGGGTGCCAGCACTATATTCACTGCACCAATCCGATTCACGTCATTATTCTTGACTTCAAACTTACACAGACCCAATGAACGAGTACTAGGAAACAAAATAAATATTTTTTATCAAATATGAATATAAATAATAATTATAACTGAAGAAAAAAAATGGAGGTCTCCAAACTATCCTATCATAACAAAGCCCATCAAAGGCGCAAAAAACGTTCGTCACATAGTTGCAGGTTATAAAACTCTTAAAGGTTTCCAGGAAAAAATCCAAGAAGAATAATGGTGATATATGGACTGAGAAAAGCATAGAAGATGATCCAGAAAGGATGAAATATGTGCGGAAGAAAAGAAAAAAAGGGGAATGCGAGAAACTGTTGAAATAAACGCATTCCATGGCGGTTCGCACGGAAGAAGGTGAATAATATAACATAATAACAGCCACCATTATGGCGAAAATTGCGTCGCGCGCAACGCTGGTCGCACTCCGTCACCCAGAGCTTTAAGTCGAGTCACCCCTCACCCCCCCCCCCCCGGCGCATGAAGCATTTCCCGCCCCCGGCCAACCCAACCATCAGCACCCCCAAACCCACCCCCCGACCAATAAAAAAGAAAACACTCCCCCTTCCACAAGGAATCCCCTCACTCCTCCTCTCCACACCATGACGACGCAGCGACACCGCATTCCTCCCCCCCCACTTCCCTCCTACTCCGCCCCCACACCCTGTCTCCCTCCCTGGCACCCTCGAAATCGGAGATCCATCTTTCGGCTTCCCCGTCTCTCCTCCCGCACAACCCCGCGTCTCCTCCTCTCGGGGAGGGAGAAAAAGAGAGAGGACCCTTTTTAGGGGGTGGTAGGGCAACCACAAAAGAGAAGGTGGGTGTGGGTGGTTTGCGAGGCTGGGAGGATTGAGTGGGAGAGGGTTGATGGGCTGGGCTAAGGGGAAGGGGTGAGCGAACACCCCTTCTCTCTCCATTGTTGGGTCTGGGAATGGCGAGAAAGAAATGGTGCCCAACCTTTTCCCATATCACCCCGCCCACTTTCAACTCCCCTTTTCCGCCAACCCTCCATCGCACCCGGGCCCGTCCCGGACGCCATCTTTTATCAACTCTCAGAGACCTCCGCGACGCACCCCTTTCACCCCTCCCACGGGGTCGGGAAGAGAGTGGGAGATGGAGAGAAGGGTTGTGCGTGTGTGGATGTATTTTTACACCTCTCCGTCCACGAACTCAGTATACGCAACCCCTCCTCCTTCCCAGCCACCCTCCGCACGCATTTCTCCCTCCCAAACCTTTCACCCCATCCATCTCGCCCCTCTCCCCGCACATTCCCGCCGCAGTTTTTCGGAGGCTGACGGTGGAGGAGAGGAGGGAAAATAAAGCGGATTCCACAGACTTCGACAAACGGAGCTCCCGCGTCTTATTAGTGTGTTTCTCGGGAGAGGGAGAGTCCACCATAACCCGTTCGCCTCCCTCACCTGCCGACTACCTGCGAGGGATCGATGGTCTAGGTTGGAAGGGGGGAGGGAGGCAGCGGATAGACCAGACTATTAGTTTATTTAATATGTGAGGGGTATTGAATTTTTACGGGTCTCCCCGTCCGCGGTTGGCCGCAGTCGTGCCTGCGCTATGGGAACCCTCGTATGATCTCACTCGGCACGTCCGAGCGTACTGCAGTTGAACGAATGGTATCCCATTCTTGTGAAATTAAAATGAGACGAAGCTCTCTCCATGTCCAGGAAAGGACAACTGGGAGGAACCAATTCAGTTCTGACCAACTGGCGGAACATTAATTAACATAATATACAGTTGTTAATCAATCAGATCTTAAATTTGTCGGTTTCTTTTAAACCCCTCTCGACATGCACTGTTATAAAATATTATGAAGCGATTTATTGATGTAGATTATACGTAGATAAACTATCAAATGCTGTTTTTTATCAAGAGAAAATACAAGATAGGGTATATATAAAGAAACTACACAAAAATGCATTAGTATTTTTGGTAACTACTGATTATCTTCTCTAAGGATATTATTATTTGCATGAATGATACTTCCGATAGGAATGATTTACATTTGAATCTCTTAATCGGAAGTAGCGAATCATACATTTCATGAATTCCTCTGTAAATAAGAGCCAGAGGACCGACATATCATTTTTTTAAAATTTTTTTTCAAACATGTATTTTTTTAATATATATTTCTATATGCATAAAAAACAGTGCCGAATTGGATTCCAAACTGCTAGAAATGATTTAATCAGCACATGAAAAATAGTTTTATTTTAATGCAATGCAAATTCGTAACATCCACCTAGCATACAAACATCCTTGTAAATAACGTATAAACTAGGCTAAAAATCTATGTAGCTCTAATCCAAAAGTAGTTTTTAATACGCCAGAAAGCTCCCTCCGGTAGTTATTAATGCAGGGAGAAGTTTAAAGACTTCCTGTTGTCAGGAACAGTATCAGCATACGCTTGGCTCCTGGAGAATTTCTCGTTGTCAACCCCATTCAGTTATTGATAATATTAGTTTTTTGATTTTCCGTGAAAATATCATTTTGAAAAGGGACTGAAATGAATAGGAAAAAATGGAAAATAACGGCAACGATAAATCGATTGCTTTCGTGCAAATATTACGCCGACGGAAATGAGTTTATTTACTCAACGATCGCGTTTCCCTTGCGACTGAAAGTAACACAATTACGGTTACAAGCAGAAATCATTTAGCATCCGGAATAATGATTTTTTTCTCGTAGAAATTGGATTCAACAAGCGTTTACACCGAGTAAGTACCATCTATAAATTCCCTTTTGATTGATTGAAACATTCAAATACTTTCCTTGGGCCGAATGACATACACATTTTGCAAGCTTTGTGCAGCCATTTTGTTTAATTTGTGGAGAAATATTTCGTGATGGAAAGAGTAACTTCTGAAAAAACTTACTGAAGGAAATTTTATTACCTATATGCTTTTAGATTCATATTTATAGTTCTTGCACGCATATAATAAAAGTATATTTTCATATTAATACTATAGTGAGACAAATGGAATCCATAAAAATGAAATATTTTTTATCCCGTAATTTCTTGAATACTAAAGGCTTTCACTCATACAATGTTTCATATGTAGCCCTGCTGGTGTACAAATGAAGTATTGCAGCGCTTCGAAGGTTTACGGAATTCTATTGAAAATCTATAGCTTTACCTACTCCAAAAGCCTCTGCCATCACAATACGGTATATTCCTGTCCAGGCCGAGGGGAGTCCAACATGTAAATAACACTATTTAAGAACTTCTAGTCCAGACATCATTGAAAATGTGATGTAAGTGAATCACCATTCAGAGTTTTTATTCGTCGATAAATTTAGATGTGTTTCACAGATGAATAAACGAAAGAAAAATTGCATTTTCTCAGCAGTGCAGGTTGAAAATGAAACGGCTATATTCACACTATTTTTGCCCCGTATTATTGCTTGCTGTCATCATTCTGCTACTTGTGGGCCACTGATAAAGCCATGACTACCATTAGAGGAAACGAAAGTTGGTCAAGTTGATCCAAAATTGCAGTGCAGTTTTAAGGCTTTCACCTGACTCACCCTCGTATCCTTTAAATTTTTAGAAATTCGTATAAATTGAATACATTTGTGGATTTTTCATGCAGTTTTTTTCTTAATAACGGGTGGTGTCCTAACACCCCCCGCCACACGCCCTTACGGTGACTTGCAGGGTATTTAGTAGATGTTGATGTAGATGAACTCCGAGAAATATTAGTTGTCCCCGTCATGACTTCGGCGAGGATTCGAAATCTCTCGTAAAAGATTCCCTCTCTCTTAGATCATTCTTTGCGTTCAAAGGTTCGCTACTCAAACCTTCTCAACACCCGAACAGCCAATGTCGTAGAAGGCTAACAACCGTCATTCCAAATTGCTCGGTGTAAGAGCACTCTTAAATGGTCTCATTTTATTCACGAGAAGATATTTTATGACAAAATAATATTTTAGAGGGTCGCAATAACAATGAAAGTAGCTGAGACAAGGAATCAATATAAAACGAAGGTTTCGATACGTTTTAAGGTGATTGCGTCGTTAATTAGATCCGATCCGTGTTTCCCGTAACGGGCTGCTGCCTCGTGGATGACTTTTGGCGCAAAAGAAGGCTTTCGATGCTAATGAGAATGGATATTTGCGTCACAAAATGTAACCCTTGAATGTCTGAATTGAGGCTCGCTTGGCAAAAAAATCTCCCAATTTTCCACTCCTGTTAAAAATGAAGGGAACAAGGGAACTCAAGTTAAAGAATTCAGGTGTCAATACAACGCCACGGTGAGTGTCCCCCCGTTCAACTGCCCTTGTCACGTGACCTTTGCGTCTCATTCTTCACCGACTGGTGGGATGAGGGGCCTTTTCGAATGCTCCATTGTCCACATCTCTCGTTCTCTCCCGTGGAGTGCGGAAAAGGGAACAGGTGGCTGAGGGGCCACCAATTATTCCTTCCTCATTCCCGTGCACTTGGAACCACTAGACGCCTTTGAAACTCCGTTATCGGCCATCTAACGATCACGCCGCGAGGGAACGGACCGCCACAGAGTGCCATTATAAAGAGGGGAAAAAAGAAAACTTCCCGGGTGAATTCTAAAAGGCAGTGAGTACCCAGTCAGCTAACATGCAAGACCGATTTCCTTCCATGAACTGCATCAAAATTGCACTTGGACCTCGCCGTGGTGAGTTATTCGAAATTGAAGTGAAACAGTTGAAGGCAAATATTAAGCTGATTTATGAGTGAAGGTTTATTAGGGATGCAATATGACGGACGAGATTTAATTGACAGCTGCTGGGGAAAATAACCTTGCAGGGAAACAAGTACAAATATTGTCGAAAGGTAAGGGAGTTCATTGTTGTGTGAAGACTCTCTTTCCCATCATTGGAATCGTAACTTTTCATCTCTTTCAGGGGACGAGATGGGATTATATCAGACAACGAAGCCTTTTCAACGTTTTGAAAATGGTTAAACCAAATGTCAATGCAATGCAATTTCAAAACGAAAAAATTATTCTCCTTAACCAGGAATCGTACCTGGATCCCTCCATGCTTGACCGAGAGCACAGCCAGTTAGGTTTACCGAGGTTAAGCTCTTACATTTCAACATTTTAAGGACTCCGGGTTCGAATTCCGGTCATGACGAATGGTTTTTACAGTTTTAAAGTGCTGAATTGTATTGCGCAGTAGAGGATGACGTCATTTAAAGTTATTGTCGCGGCACCTTCCGCAGTTTCTATGAGTTTGTCAAATGTATCAACTTTTGAAAACTCATTTTATTATATTCCTCTTACGGTGCAGCGGGAGAAATGCCTCGTAAAACACTGGCATGCTGAATGGAAAACGTTTCGTGAGGAGAATTAAATAGAACGGACGAAGAGAATCGATCCTATAACTACGGACACAACTATGCGCGAGAAAGGAATAACGGACGTGTAATTACGAGTACTTCTACATGGAGTCAGCTGAAAAGCCCATGATACCACAACATTACTCTCTCTAGAAGATTGTTTTTAACTCCTTCCCCTGTAGAAACTGCCAACATCAACATGATATTATTTTCATTCAGCACTTCTCATTCAGCATATACTTTTGCCCTTGCATGATTTGCTCTTTTACATGGTTATCAAAGATATATGCTACAGTACAAGCATGGATATAGGGAATCGATTCTTTAAAATATTTAGATGAAGTTTCTTTTTCTAAGGATATGTCTTGAGAGGAACGAGACGGTAAAGGAAAGAAGTTTGTTGGTAATAGTCGTGCGGTAATAAGGAATAATACTGAGAATAAAACAAAGGAACAGGGCAACGAATGTAGAATCACTTCCAAGAGTGAGTGAATGGAGAAAGTCTATGAAGAGCACTTGAAAAAAAAGGAGAGGGAATATGATTGAACACATCCCGAGGAACGAATTCTTACTGAAATACCATTATTGAAGGGCAAATGGAAAGCAATGACTATAGAAGAATGTCTAGGACTAATTACGAGAAGTCGTGAAAAATGTAGCTGGAAGGAGTTATGGAGGAATGAGGGGACTGAAAGGAACAAAATAATTTACTAATCCTCGTATTAAAAGCACATAGTGATATATAATCTGTAAATGACATCAAACCACACCGATCAACCCGAGAAATGGTTTTTTGAGATGATACCAATTCATTAATTTATCAGAAGAAACTAAAAACATGCTTATAAAATTACATTAGGATTTAAATATTTTCTTTGCGTATTTAATATGGTTGTATTCCTTAATATACTGATCTTTCGTTACACCTCGCCTTGAATGTCCGTGGAGAATGTGGGAGCTTACGCAGGAGGATATAATTGCGGAATAAAACGAGACAAAGAAGGCCTGTCTCTTTTTGTAAAGAATCATTACGAAAAAATAAAGATACCTTTGTGTAAACTCATTGGAAAAAGGAAAATTTCAGGAACAGCTTAGACTTCTGGAAAACTCAAAATCACTCGAATTAAACGATGACACGGAAGGATTAAATACTAGCGGCACAGTACGAGTATAATGGTAAGCGAGGATCACAGCAAGACATCTATGGAAATCTACTGCAGAACCTATATTTACAAGGTATCCTTTTCGCCCCTCACAATTCCTAACCTCAGCAGCAGTCAGCATAGTCTATGATATTCAGTTAATAATTACCCCAATGATTGGTGACATAACACCCCCTGCTACACGCCCTCGTTGCATCTTGCAAGACAAAAATGGCTATTTATATTTTTCTTGCCCTGATAATAATAAAAGGAAGAGGCGTTACGGCGCACCTCATCGCTATAGATTCCAGCCCCCTACATTCGTTATTTAGTTACCTAAGATGAAAATTTCCGAGGAGAATGAGGATGCAACAATGTTCTGGTGAATACAGCCTTGTCATTAAAAAATAGAGAAAATAGAGGCGTGAGCATTTCCCTTAAACAAAGCGGTATTAAAAATGGCCCCACTTCGTAAAAAAAGCTCATGCGATCTTTCCTTTTCGGTTAAAATAACCTATATAGCCAATAGTGTAGCTGTCACTGACTTTAGATACATACAGTGCTATTTTGCGTCTCGATAGAAAGCGTTTTACTTAAGCACTTGTCCGCCGTTTTTTAGTACATCAAGACTCTCTCTCACCGAATTCGCCCATGTTGAGTTCCCCTCATTAGCCAAACTCCCCGGCGTGACTCATAATTGAAAGGAGTCATCAAGTGGCAATAGTGTCTTGCTGCCGTAGAGCAAACTTCATTTTTAATGAGGGAAACCCACACGTTTTTTTCTTAGTGATAGCATAGCTCCCCTTGGAAAAAATAATAATTTGTATTTCATTCGATAATTACTTTCGAATGATATTTTTTACAGCCGAATAATTACTTATGAGAAGAGAAATGAAAAGTAATTGTTCAAGCTCTGGGGCTCGAGAATATTTTACTTTAAGAAATTAGTGGAGGTTTTTGAGTCTTAATGACTTTCAATACCAGGAAATAAAACCATTAAATTGCTAGAATGTTTGGAGAAAGAATTTGGAACATAAATAGCTCTTATCTTGTACCTACCACAAACGACATCAATGAAAAAATATCATCCATCCCCTCAAAATATGGCCATCTTTGCGATAACTAAGGTATTTCAAAATGAAGTTTTCCCTGTTGAAAGTAATCCAGCTGTACGCGTCGTGGTCAAACCTAAACCTGACGCATGAAAATGAATAAAATAGTTCGCAATACATCCCTTCTTCAAGATCATATATTGCAAAAACTAAAATTTAAGGTAATATGCTTGCATAGAATAATATTTATTAATATGAAAGCATTTAATGCCAGCTTGGCAGTATATCTGTAGAGGAGACTTCAAAAAGCAATATCAAATAAAAATATGTAATGATGAACTCAGAACCAGAATATCATAGAGAGTTACAAAACACAAACCCTAAATACTTGAATAGAATGGTTTGAGGCGTCACTTTGTGGAAGCGATTCATATCGGAAAAGAAATACTTAGTTATTCCACATAAATTTTATTAAACACGACCTAGGTTTCGACTTACAAATGACACTAACTTGAGAATAATGAATGAGAGTAACAAAACACATGATGATGACTTTGTAAGTCGGAACCTAAGTCGCGTTTAATAAAATATATGTGGAATAACTAAGTATTTCTTTTCCGACCCTAAATACTTATGACCATTCTCCACCCGAAATGAGATACAAAATAATCCCTCAACTATTATTATAATGGAACAAATGTACATGTTGAGTTAATATTCGCCTCTTATTAAAAAAATAACTCTTTATTTAAATAGTTATTCAAAGTATTTTGCCAAAAATGAATTGAATAATGCGATTCAGTTCTTTCAGCATGAATATAGTAAGAGACCTGTAATTTCATTTTCACGTTAATGAAAAATATTTGCTTATTTCATATTACAATACTTTTAATGATTAAATTTTTATTCGGGCACAAAGCTGCAGAATAATGTCAAAGGCTGGAGACTGTGACCTATACCCGTCGATTTTTACTTATATTTACTCTATTGTATCCTTTTACCTTGTTGATTCGTTAAGAAAACGATACATTGGAAGTAATACAGACTAATGATTGATATCGATATAAGAAAAACTTAAAAGTACAAATATACATGTATTCAATTAATTTGAGTAGTTAAACCTATACATTTATCTTTTTGTATATTTGATTTGTTAACACATAAATATCTAAATAGATATCCTTATGATACAGTTTCAGTAACTATTAAGGAACTTATATATACATTGCCTCAGGGTCTTCTCCTATCAATATCTCCACTCACAACAACAGAGCAGGGAATAAACACAAATAAAATGGCAAGAGATAAATTCAAAGGAATATCGGCGATGCTCTGTGGATCGGAGGAGGGGAGGGAAGAGGAATGCCCTGACCGTTGAACTCAAAATGGCTACCGCACAGGCAAATTACTCGATTGGGTGGGGGAGGAAAGAGAGTGAGAGAGGGAGGGATGGGGACCTCGATCTTCATCTGCAGAGACGGAAACGTGGCAGGCGGCATCCGACGCCCGCCTTCCGCCCCTCATCCCCAGCAACCCGTCCACCTCCTTGACGTAATGGCTCAGAAGGACCGTGGAAGACGTCAAGGGGAACATAGCGGAAGAGTGAAAGGGACGGAGGAGGGGTGGCGGCGGTGGTGGATGAGGAAGATGGGGGGCGGGGTTGCGTCTCGCCCTGTCCGCCGGTGGGCGGAAGGATGGGAGAGACGTCACTAGGGGCGAGGAGGGATGTTCGGCGTGGGGAGTTCGAGGGTAAGGTAGACGACTGGGGAGGACGGGGTTAGGGGGTGGGTCAAAACGAGGGAGTGGTTATGGGGGAGAAGGGGGGATATCGGTGGGGATATCGGTCCAACAGCGGCCACTTTCATCCGATCCCTCCCCTACACACGCCCCTCCTCCTTCATTTTTTCTCTTTTTTTTTAATCTTTCATCTCCCCCCCCCCCACCACGCGGGAGAGGTGGCGTTGGCGACGCTGAAAAATTCCAGAATGTGCGGTTTCCATCGGAATCCGAATTTACCTCGCGGAATATTCTCTCTCGGTCAGCAAACACGCAGCGGCAGAACCGGGGGTAGGGTAGAAAGAAACTTATGAGAAGGAGAATGAGGGAAAAATATACCAAAAAAAGAGGCTCCATCTTCAACAGAGAAAACATCCATGAGGGGATAACAATGGGAGAGATGTGAAAAAAAAACAAGAAAATGAAAACAAATATCAAAGGACAAGATGGTTGGTCTGAGAGAGGTGGGTGGCGGTGGGTGTGGGAGGTGGGTGTGGGGAAAATCGGGGGAGCTCTCGCGATTAGGGGAGATCATTAATCCTCAGCCTCCTACCGGTCCAATATCCAGCCGGCCGGTCCTAAGTCCTTTCCCTGCCGCACCATCCAGTTTTCGTCCTCCACATGGCGTATATCTTCTCCCCACGCCCCAATCCCAGCTTTCGTTGTCAGCATAAGCAATGTTTTCCCTTTGTCCCACCCCTGGAATGGATACTCGAAATTGGAACTATTTTAAGGGATAACCGTCGACTTTCGGCTGGTGGGCTCTTCAAGCTACCGTACTTCCCAAACGTCAAACAAACACGGGTAAAAGGTATACGATCGTTTTTCCCAAATCTTTTCCGTTCACCCTTGATTACACAGTGATATTCATAAATACTGCCTTCTTAACTATTATATTTATGACTACGGGGTCAATAAATGGGAATATATTTTTCGATTGGAGATTGGAGAACCAATAGTTCTCGACAGCTTGATCCAAACGTCAGATCCAGGAGATGAGGAGGGCAACGAGTTCTGGAATGGAATGAATATTTTTGATGCTATCGCTCTTTTTTTGATATTTATTTCGTATATGTTAATATATTAACATATGCCTCACTTCGCTCCACGTGCTAGGGAGTGTAAATTTTAGACATCTCAAAAGAAGAGCCAGTTCCTTTTCCTAATTCCCTTGCAGCTTTCTAGGAAGATTTGCCATCAGAAAAACTAAAAAGCCCTGTGTGAAGTTTAAAGCATCGATATGATTCAAACCCGAGCCCTCTAGCCAGTAGCAGAGTCATCTATCCATTAGGCTAATAAATCACTACTTAAGAGAACAACATAAAATTATTATCAGTATTTTACTGGATTAGGGTAGGTTTCTGATGGATCATGGAAATACGCACTGCTTCATTTGTAAGTCCCATCTAGCGAGATGCAAAATATCCTTTAATAACATACTGCATATTACCTAAGATAACTAATCATTTAGCTCTGCATACTTTTCACCGCCATTAACTGATAGTAAATATTGATTTCACATCTAAGAGGGCGAGCCCTAAGAAGACAAATGTTTTCTTTTAAGATGATTTACCTTTTCAATTAATATTTGGTGATAAAGAAAATGTTTAGTCTCAAAGCGAAGAATGTTCCAAGTCTTAAGGCAGAAAGAGCGGGAAAGCGAAGAGAGATCTCCGACCACTCCCCATCGGTGTTCTCATCCCTTGCGATCCAATACAACAGTAATTTGCTGGAACCCGACAACCCCCTTCCTCTCAACGTTAAACATCTCCTTCCCCACTTCCTCCCCACTGACCGGTGACCCTTAGGGTCGTGGAAGCATCTATTGCCTCACCGCCTACACGCCCACCTGACACAAAGGGAATCACGCTAACCCCCCGTATTACATTGGTAGATGAGACCACAACAACATTAAGTGGAATGGACTGAGGAACAGACAGACACAGAAATTCTGTATGAGGTATTATTTTCTCCACACACGATTCTTGGAGAAAATCGTAGAAAATATCCCGTGCGTCATATAAAATTACCCGTGAATAAAAGCATATCTTGCCTTTTTAATATCTTTCCTGGGGAAATAAAAATGTTAGACCTTGAAAAAAGTTTCTTAAGGTGGTAAAATCTTGGATGTTTGTAAAAGACGAAAAATGTTTTACTTTAAGATGATTTACCTTTTCATTTAGTATTTTGTGCTTGATTGCGAACGTTTGTTTAGCTCTGAAAATGTAATGTTCTTTTTGCAATAAATTTATTGAATGATCTGGTACTTTCCCGGCGAATAATGTTTTCCAAGATTATTCGGGTCTCCCACCGGGTCCACGTTCGTAGGGTTGCCGACGTTTCGATGGCCGAGTCGTCCATCGTCTTCAGGGCCCTGAAGACGATGGACGACTCGGCCATCGAAACGTCGGCAAACCTACGAACGTGGACCCGGTGGGAGACCCGAATAATCTTGGAAAATAAATTTATTATTAATTTATAATGACGGTTTCCACAGCATAGGTATTCCCGAAGTGGCAAATAAAATAAGTTTTCCTGTTTAATAATAATAATTTGTTGTGTTGACCCCTAACGTTGAAAGCAGTAAACTATAACTTACTTATTTTGAATTGTCCTCACGACTAATGACCATACAAATACTACCGCAAGTCCTCATGGCAACTTTCAGAGTAAGGTGCATCCCTGTCGTTCCCTCATCCGACCCCAAAATGATCGAGGTGTTTGAGAAAGATTCTAGCCCACGGATTCGTGTTTGAGCGAATACAATAGATTTGCCCTGGATGGCAGCGGCGTGACTGTATAGTGGATAAAGTGATCGTATTCTCTCCGGAGGGTCTGGGTGATTCCCATGGAGTATCCTACCTCCACCCAGATACTTTGGATTTTTAAAAATTTCTGGACACTGGATATTATTGGAAACCTGCAAGGGGCGTAGATACATGTATTGTTCCCATATACCCTGAATGAGCATCCCATTCGCCTTAGTACTTGGGTCAGGGTGAGCTCTAGCCTCGCCTATCATGCCAACCTTCGAGAATTTTTTATTCAGAAGAGGATTTGACTGCCCAAATTTTGATTTCTTTTAAACCGCACAGCAATTTTTAATTATTTACGTATTTTTAAGTCGAAATATTAATTTTCAAGCGTTGAAATGCGTTGTGTGATTTAAATTAAACTGTGGGAAGTATGAAAAATTTTTTTTTCCAATTTTTAAAAATGAAGAAATGTTCAAAATAAATCAAGCTTGAATCAATTGATTATATTGCCTTGTGCTTACTTAGTATGATTTTTGGCTTCTGTCCACATATTAAGGAAGGCTCCAGCTGCTAAAATCTGATTCCGCCCTTACCGCACACTCCCGTCCATAGCCAGACCAACTATGCCCTCTGTTGCAGAGTATCATGCCTCCCATCTCCTATCTTAGGTCTGAATCCCATCTCCCCTCCTTCACCTCTCCTATAATTTCCTATTCCAACTCAAAATTCTCCGTCGTAGTACTGGGGCCACCCGTCCTGATCTAATCACCCCGGAGGAGCCGCAGGCTGCGGCTGATGAGTGGAACTCGCTACCGCCCGCGACCGGAGGCTCTTAAGGGCAACAACACTTTTTGAAACGAAGCCCGCGCGCCTCAGGCCACGGGACTGCGCGACGCTCATTGAACACGCTCCTCACTTCCTTCCCATCACCATTTGAGCAGCACATTTATGCCTTTTGATGAATAAATCGTTAAGACCTAATTCATAGTTCTCACGAAACCAGCCTACTAAGCAAACGTGTCGGATGTCTAAGTGAACGAAAACAGAAGGATGGAGTTCTACGTTATCCCTTAAATATTCCAGAGCTTGACCGCTTCCACTGTTATTTAACTACTAGGTGGGAACAGTTGTCCTTTCATTTCAAATGAATGAAGTTACCTGATAGTAGTTTTAACTTTTTGTATTTGAATTTCATATTAACGACGATCACTGAATCTTGGACAAACATTAGTTGAAAAAACAATATGGCCTGATGTGGTTTTAATTTTATGTATTCAAATTTTTGATAAGCAGTCGTCACTGGATCTGCGAGAGTCATTAGTTGAATATAGGCCCAATCCCTCTCATTAGGGATGCACACACTCTTCATTGATCTTGGAGGCAGTAAATCTGACGCATGGGTTTCCTTAAAAAAATGCCGAGGCCATCTGTAGCTAGTCACAAAACTCGCCATTCCCTTAATGCGGAATGGAATAAATTTTAAACATTTTTTATTCCATGTTTAAATTTTATTCAATGGATCCCTGGATCATTCCTACATATTTGCTAAATATCGAACTATCATTTAATATGCCTTACTTACTTTAATATGCCTACATTAATATGATTTACTTATGTAAGATGATTTACTTAATTATGTAAGATGATTAGATCTTGGGAATAATGAGTAATGCCGGCACCAAACCTATAACTGAGATTCAATACGTCGAAGTGCATATACGTATAAATTACCACTGGAACTGTCGCAGCTGTAAAACTGACCTAATTATGACCACAAAAAAATTCAATCAAATCATTCTGATCCATAGAGCGCCACATTCCTTATTTATACTCTAACTATCCTCTTCCTTACACCTTTTCATAGTGTTCCTACTATCAGTTCCCGCCTTCTTGCAAATACATCTTTCCTTTTTATCTTAATAACCCTCCTACCAAGCCAAAATATGTGAACTACTCCACCAGCTCAAGTTTAATCCAGCAGAGTTCATCGCTCAAATTATAGGTTACTGCAGAACCCATGCCAGTCACAGGAATCTGTTTGTATCATTAACGCACGCCTTTGGAAACTAAAATTAACCATAAGGATTCTGTAGATATTCAGAGGGTTGATCAAGTTGAACTCTTTGAAATCTCTGAATTCCCTTCAACCACTATTAACCAACAGGTGATGACAGATGCAATTTTTGGGGACTCAAATCTGAAGGTGTGCGGTTCGCTAGATCTTGCTTGTCATTTGAATACCGTTTATGCTACTAGAACAAGCGAGACCATAAAACGAGAGGGGTTTACTAGGACTATATAGCAGAGATGTAGGCACGCAATTATCTTCCGGGCTTGAAAGTGCTACTCGGTCACGCTCCGGGAACTAGGCGCTGCTCCTCCGCTTTCCGATAGGAAAAGGATGAGTCGTAATTATCGCACCGATCCCTTTCTTTCCTTTCCATCCCCACCTCCGCCCTCCTCCCCCCACGCGGATCCCGGCCGTACCTAAACCCCGATCGCCCCGTTTCCCTATAAAAAAAAGTAATACGAGAAAGTAGCAGGAGGTGGGGTGGAATGGGGGTGGAGTTGCGGTGGGTGGTTAGAAAAAAAGGAGGGTCCTTTTCTTCCTATTCATCGCGGGGAGAGAAAATGGAGGGGGAATGGGGAGAAAATCGCGCTCAAAAAAAAAGAAGGATTTCTGCCGTTCCGCGGATAATAATTATGCCACCCCTTTGTATCCGGCGCTGTGTATTCCGTGGAAGAGATCGTGCCGTGGGGGCAAACAGCTTCGAGGGAGGGGGTGGGAAATGAGAGCAGCGCGGCCGCTACCCCGAAAAAGCGTGATATGCTTATTTCTGTCGTTTTCTAGGGCTTTTCGTGTGTCTATTGCCCAACTGGGAGGAGGAGCCTTCCATGGTTCTTCATTAAAAGGGAAATGGGGAGGAGCGCTTCCATCGATCTCACTTGCCATTATCGTCCTCTTCCCGCCGCGTGCTTCCGAGGGTGGGCGAAGAGGAATCGGAACGGAATGATCAAATCTCGGTCGAATTCTTCCAATGGGCCATTTAAAAAGATTTTTTTCCCTTTTTCTTTTCGCGGTAGGTAATATTTAATCCATATTCATCTCACGCCCGCCTTATTTAAAATACGTCTGGGAACCGGGCAGCATGGCGGATAGATATTTGGATTATTGACGTGAGCGGATGCCGTCAGACCCGTACGACTCAATTTCGTTTGCACCAGATTTGAACGGGATGGAGGGGAATGGGGGGCGGAGGAAAATCCGAGGAGATGCTCACATTTTAATTTCCGGAGGGATGCGTGCTTTTGAATTGAGCTGAAATGCGAAGAATGATCCTTTTTCAGAACACGCACTTCTCTGGTGTGCAAGAAGTGAAGAACTGGAGTAATTTCGTCGAAACAGGGATGCACAGCAGGTATCACGCTCAGAGTTACAAATGGGTTTATGATACTTATTGTGTTTGGTAATTATTTTAACTCTACAATGTAACCATAAAAATGCAGGTATAATCAATCTTTTACAATTAGTAGTGATTGTAGTTATGGGTAGGTTTTGATTTCCTTCTGGTTCCCTATACCCAATCGATTATCGGTTCCAAGTCGATGACATTTAACGAATTATGCTTTCTTACTGATGACCACACGTCTCTTGAAAATAATATTGTAATCAAGGGAATGAAATCATTGAAACTTAGTAATATTTCTTAAGATAGGAAGGACGTAAAACCTGGATAGAGAAGAATGGTGTCTGCGAAAAACCAATCTTAGGACTGAAAGACTGATGATGAGGTATTTTAGGTAGCCTAATGTGAAATATACGTTTTGTATGATACCTAATATAATAATAAATATAGCGAGAACTTTTACCCAGTTGTCAACTCTTGTGTGGCCTACATTTTTTCTTTCTTCAGTTCTTCATACATTCTTTATATTTCATGCCATACAAAAAGACCATTTATGCATTCCATTTCTCAACACAATTAAAGTTCTAACTTCTATGAAAGTTTTAAAAGCTCCATTAGCTCTTCAATCCACTCTCTCCACATTTGAAGTGCTCTTAGTAACGTTATCTCTTCCCAAAAGCCCAGGTGAAACTTTGACATTTGTTTTTTTTTTCTAAATGATGTTCCCCAATATTCTCTCTACCTACAGTAACAAACCTTCTAATGCTAGAGATAATATTAGTAATAGTTAGCATAACGAAAATTTCACGGAGAGCTACCAGAAATAAGGTCAAGATAAAGTATGCATACGAAACTATTAATAGCATTTTCAGTACCTGCAATGAAACCTAAGATTATCCTTTTCTATCGGATCATCAATCAATTATCTGGCCTCCATGGGGTGGATTTGAACGTGAATGTGAAATATACAATAGTTTCCATACACTAGTTATCTAAATCATGATAAATGAATCGCAGTTTCCACGGAAAATTGATTAAATATGTCATTGCTTGCGTAAACAGACATAATTGATCCGAATTCGAATGCCAAACAGTCTGGATTCGAAATTTTTGAGATTATCTTTGTCTTATCTCTCTCTCATATTTTTCAGAGTTCTGATTCTGTTCGATTGTCATTTGAGTGGAAAGCAGTCACGTAATATGTCAGAAAATCTATTTTTAAACGCTGGTGAGAAAAGTTTCCCACAAGTATAGGCATAGAGCATTCGTCAAAAACTGAGATTCCACATAACCATCATCTAAGATTCAGTTGTCCAAAATTCATTGAATATTTCAATTAAATTTTGTACAAAAACGGATAAGGAACAACATTTCAGTTTCAAAAATCATTTGAAAATAAAATTAAAATTTTTATTTCGCTAAAAGGTAGTGGAATATAGATGCTGGGGAACTAATATAATGAATAACACATTAAAAAGAGAGTGGAAGGATTTTTATGAAGTAGAACGGCATTTTTTGACTGGTTCATTCATTTCATTTCGAGTCACAGTCAACTAAACGTTTACAACGTGACCCGTTGGTCTTTATTTTAATTATCGCTTCCAAATCCATAAATAAATCAACGATTAGCGCTTTTATACATATCCGGAAAATATTTTAAAATCAAGGGAATAAAATCTTTGGCACTTTTTACTATATTTTACTGTAAATTTAGGAACAGAATAGGAATTTTAGAAGGCATAAGGGGATATAAAAGTATTTGGAACTTAAAGGTCTACCGTAGTGAAGGGTGTCAAGTAGTGTCTTATTAGAAGATGCTCAGAAATGTTTCGGTGGTTAGACTGAGCATACTCATTCTTAAGAGGTACATTACTACAACAATAATTCCACTAGAATTGTTCAATAAAGAGGAGAGAAAAAGAATTACAGGATTTAATAAGCATCGTCCAACATTTTTTTAAGGCGATAGCAAAGTGTCTATGCAGCATGGAGTATTACCTCCATCTTAAGCGTAGATGAACCGAGCATGTTTCAACTTAACAACGGCTACCCCTGACGCAATACTAAAGTCGAATCGATCAAACTTGTACCACATATACTTTGCACATATTATTAACTACATAATAGATTTGACACAATAATTATACGAATTAAAAATGTCATGATCCCTCTTTAATGCACGGTACTCGAAAATTTAATTCCTATTGGCGGGACTATTGCTGTTACTATTTCTCAAGTATTCACTTATTCTTAATCTTCAGGAACTCCTTAGGTTATTTTAATATAGATCCTAAACACAGTTATATATTTAATAGAAGCTGTTTCAGGACGTGGAATATCCCGTCTGTCATCATGTCCCTCCCACAGTATCTTCCCCCCCTCCGCTCTAACCACTAATGCCGACGCTGGCTGTTTACTTCGCCGCCACCAAACTTATCTCACGCCCTCGACGACAATGGCGGAAGAGGCACTCGGCGAGGAAGAAAAAGGGGGCCTTGCATGGGGAGGAGAAGGTCCCCCAGGCAAGGGGCCCCCAGGACCTCGTCTTTTCGCCTCCCTCCACTTCGGCATGAGTCCTTCCTTCCTCTACCCCTCGGATGGTTGAAAGGAAATCGATCGAAGACGCGTGAGGGAATGGAGTGGGAGTGCGCTGTGGGGAGAGGTTATGGTGTGAGGGAGAGATAAAGATATATCCGTCCGCTACAAGGCTCTTAGATTGCTCACACCATCTCCACCTCCCACGCTTTTCCTTCTCCTAGCGTCCCTTCCCTCCTCCTTCCCTGGTGTCCTCCCACTGATTCTATACACTCGCCATGTCAGCAAATTCCTCTGTCTGAATGGAACATAATTCTAGACTATAATGTGGAAGAAAATATCCCAACCTAACGCATAGCATGGATGTACCGATCACTCCCGTTGATTTTCTTATCCCGATTCATACCATCCGCCTGAAGTCGCATAGTGCTACTCATTGTCTTAAGTGAACTATTTTCCACCTACGCTTCACTTAATGCAATTGACAGTAATCCATTAAGGGATGTCATTTATACTCTGTGTACTGTTTTATAATTTTTTCTATTGATTCTTAGTCAAAGGATGCATGAAAATAGGTCATTGTAAGCTTTGTTCGGAAAATATTTCAAACACTCCTCATGCCCATTTCGTATTATGTCCTAAAAGAATTTTTCCGAAATTATTTTAAGTTTTTCCTTGTCGTTGATGTAGTCATTTTGGTCGTGCTTTTCGTCTTTTTACGCGCGAATTTGTATTAACATCTGTATTTTCATGTGCACCACCATTCATTCAAGAGTGCAGTAATCCAATGAACTGTTCTTACAAGTAAAATAAATCGTTTTCAATTCCTATCTCTCAGTGTCAATGCTTATTTGGTTGATTGGCGTATCGATTTCCTCACATAGGTCTCTACTTGAAGCAATTATTCTCATAATTTTCGGCTAATGAATTCATTTATATCCACCGATTGCCCTTCCTCCCTCATTATTTCACAATTTTTATTAATTTTTCGATATCGTGGATTATTTCAAGTTTCCATCTTTTCTCATGTTTCCTTTTCATTTACGTATGATCTGCTTACATTTTTCATAACTATCGGACGCTCCACTCCACCGCAGAATCAGATAATCGATCGGTCGATAGCGAGTAAGTTTCTATCAAATCGCGATGGGAAATAATACCTTTTTTCTTCGGTTTTGAAATCAACCTGTATTGTTATTTTACTAGAATATTTCAGATTGAATTTCAGTCCCATATCGTCAATGATATACATGCATTTACTTCGGTACGAGTACCCATTGTAAATTATATCGGAGTGTTAAACACGAAGCGTAGGGGTTGGAAAGGGATAATTTCACGGTAATTAAGTGTTTGCAAAAATATTGTATACCTAATACTCGCAATGTAATTATCGTAAAACTATTGTCTGGGAGATAATGTTAATTCACGAGTATTATCTTTAGAAAAAATCAAATATGAGTTGCCCTTTTTGCGAGATGAATAACGTGAACACAACCGATGTAAAAATGCATGACAGTAGATCCTGTGGCCTTGAACAATGCGATTACAAAAATTCAACGCAAATGAAATAGTTTTACATTAAATTTTTAGGAGGTCGTTAGGGAGAACATGTGTTTTATGAATTGCAGACCGATGGACAGTGAAAAATACAAGGGTACCTACTCCTTTTCGCGCAAAATTGCTCCACGTTCCACCCTAGGGTACAATAAGCCCCCGCTCCTTTCTTCCCCCTCCCCTCGTACTCTCTCTCTTTCCCCTTTCCCCCGCCACCCATCCCCCAACGCCCTCCCTCCTCCCTCTCCTCCCTCCCCGGACAAATAACCATCTCTTCGCTAATCGCTCTCGGCTCCGAAGCTCCCAATGGGCCACTCGTATCCCTCCCCCACGACCCCTCCATCCCTCAGCACCCCCAACCCCTCGTAATCGTCCATTCGCCCAACACCTAGCATTAGCCACCGAGGTTAGTGAACGCTTCACGTCTCCCGCCTCCGAAATGACCAAAAATTGTTACCCGCAGTCGAGAGGATGATTCCCATGCAAAACACTTCTCCGGCAATTATTTTTATTCGGCCCTTATTTTCCCCTCGAGAGAGGTCATCAATATTCTTGCGGCGTTAGAGTACAAAACGGTCCTATTAGAGAGGGAAGGGTATAAAGAAGAATGGATTATGCGGAAAAGTTTTCTGTGTTTGGTCGGAATTTTTTTTTACTCCCGCTAGCTAGAATACCTCGTTGAGGAAATTTAGAGGGGAATTGGGGAGCGGAGAAAGAGCGTTTAAGAGAAATTTACGAGAAAATTTGAAAACTAAAAAGAAAGTCTTCCTTTCCCGGAAGGTTGGAACTGGTACGGTGTGTGGTGGTATAGTCGTGTCTTAAGAGTCGTGGGACCTTTGAGAATTGCATGCACATTCTGGGGGAAGCTTTGGTTTTGCGAACACGGGAGTAGGTGCGCACGGGGTGAAGAAGGGACGGTTGGGGGATAAATCATCTGACGAGATAGAAAATCCCTTGGGTATACAAGTACTTCCGTTGCGAACTTCGGTTGGTGTGTGGGCTTGTAGTTCATTTGAAAGTAGTGGTCGCGGGGAGAATCGCAGGAAGGTAATTATTTATCTTGGCTCAATGGCATGTTGCTAAAAAAATATCACTAGTATTTTATGAAAACATGTGTATTTGATCCATGGGTGACAGGAAGACACATTTAAAATAGTGCTTTACTCTTTGATGTTGAGAATGGATGAGATTGAAATAATAAAGCAGATAATTAGAGGAGAGTACATGATTGGAAATGGCCAGACTTGACAGAGAATTTCATGTGTGATTTTTGGATAACTGGCTGCCAAGATAGCGTATATAACGTAGTAGTCACAAGATGAAACAGTATGCATGAAGCACCACTTTGAAAATTTTAGCGGCGAAAAACGGAAAAAAAGGATAGGGCAAAAAATTATAAATAGAGTGAGTTTCCAGCTATTACCTTAAGTCATATTTTCTCGACAGTGCCAACCCCAAAAGGGGAAAGGCTTTAAGGAAACGCATATACTATATGTCTCTGTATTAACTATGGCAGCAGACAAAGTTAACCTGCATATTTAACATTGTATCAATGCCATGATAAATCCCTCAAACCACACATCTGATTAACTCAATAACTAAATAAGTACCCATTGAAGACTAGTGCTTAATAAGAACAGTTTAATCTTCAACTATCATCACATTTTTCCAAGATACGCATGGTCCCTAATATAATGACACGCAGGAAATACTCCAGATTGTAAATTTAATTTAATATGTGTGGTAGGCTCGGATAAAATTTCGGCGGTTATTTAATAGCTTCCTAAATTCTCCCAAAAACAAATTAAAATAAACGCCTCGCGCTTGTACGATGGTGTTCCACTCACGAGAGAAAGTCGTTTGTTAAAAAGGGAAAAACGGAGGTTTCATTCTTGTTAGTAATGTGCTTTGCTAATTTTGCTATTCTAAAAAGAAGATATTCGGCTGGATATGCGTAAAAGATTTCCCGAATAAGAATTTTCAAGGGGTTTTCAATTGTTACACGATACATTAAAATTTCACAGAGTTTTTTACGAGTACTTTTCGGGACTGTCATAAGCTATAAAGTGTCAGTAAAAAAGAACCATTTTCCTGGAAGAATATAAACCGTGAACAAATTTTAGAGTTTCAGGATGAACGATAAATCAAAGCTAAAACAATTGACCTAAACTGTAGTTTTCAAATACAGACTGTACGTTTGGACCTTGATATATCCTGATTTCTTCAGTCCATCATGAATATCAATAATAGAAGTGAATAGTTACCGACGCAATCAGCATGATAAGCACTCTGCAGCTTCAAAAACCTTTGAAGCGAGAATTTGGGAATATTAATGATTTTCAAATTTGAAATACCTAAAATGTGAATTACTAACACGATTACTATTTCTGAAGAGCAGCATAAGGTTAACAACATAAGACAAGTACGTGTATTAGCTAGAAAAACATACTCAATGAAAAATTGCTCCTAACACATCTTGACACAAATAAGAGAGGATATTTTGCAAGAAATGAGCTACGCGTTAAATTGTTCTGTCACTGTTAAATGAGATATATCGTACCGATTATCATTACGAGAGAAGAGTTCTTGTAGTTCATACGAAAATTTGTTTTTTTGGTTGAATCCTAATGTGCTTCTCATAAAGTCACGAATTGAGGCCATGGACGACTGATATTCGTAACCCATTCCATTGTCGAAGCAAAAAAACTGTGTTAAAATTGAGAGAGAGATTATGAATTCAATTTGAACTCTGGTGTGCGCACGATTTGCAAGTACGGTCAGTTAACCTTGCACGGTGTTGCGCAGAGAAACGGTCTTTTATGCAATTCAGGTTATTTCTAGCGAGGGCATATATTTTTTGTCCCAATAAAACGTGGTTTTTGTGACTTTCGTTTTGCAAGACCTTCACTCGATGCTTTCGGGTCTCAAGGTATCTATTTTGAGCTCTCGCGCCGGATCCTCTCGCTACCATTCGCAACCCATTCTGTTTATTTTCCGTTTGGATCCATTGTCGAGCGCCACAATAATTCATCGTGTTTTCACGAGCACGGAGTGATGTCCGCAGGGGTGCAGTGCCCCGGGCACACAAACAAAGACTCACCCCATTTTCTTCACCCCAGCGTCATCGCAAAAAAAACGTGTCGGCCTTTTGTTTCCCCCCGATCGCCTCTACCGCGCCCCATTGCTCACTTCTCCCCCATCTCCTTTAATTCACGCCTGCCCTCAACCTCGTCCATACACAATATCATGTCATTTACGGTCACGGCATGTCGACGGTGAAATCAACTGTTATTGGTTACTCTCACGCGATTTAGTCAAATTTTCGAGCAAGTTTAAGGATTGAGAAATAAAATTGAAAATAAAATTTTACAATGAAACAAATAGAACGGGCTATACATGTATGTACAAACTGTATGTACAAACACTCACTCACAGGGTACATATAAATATTATATATAGATATAAATATTATATATACATATGTATACATATATACACATAGATATGTATATATACATATATATATATATATACCTATATATATATACACATATATATATATACATATATATACATATATATACATAGATATACATATATAAACATATATATATACATATATAATATATAGACATGGATATATACATACACACACAAGCATAATCATATGTACACATACGTAATAAAGTAGGCGATATACAAAAGACTAGAACAAGTTGATGCCGAATGTGGAATGAAACCGACTCCGAGCAGAAAAAAGTTTTCATAAAACATGAAGTACTTATTTGTCAAAAATTGTTTTGAAAAGAAAATAAGTGTGTCAGGGTTATGAAAGACAATAGGATTGGAGCATCTCCATTTACAAAGAGACCAAACAAGCGAAAGACTTAGGCTAAGGCACAGAACACTCGGGAGTACATACTACTGCGATCGGAGAAGAGAATATTAAGGCCGCGCACTACCTAGTATATGTATATCGGTATACCAGACGACACTGATTAATTAAGGGAAATAATTCGACCATAAATTCAAATATTCTTAATTCACTTGTATAATTATTCATAAACAAAAAAAGGTTAATGCCTCCGTGGTTACATGGTCATATTACCTTTTGAAACTCCATTTACGAACAATTCACGAGTCACGAATAATTTGAGAATTTATTTGTGCAAAAGGCTGTGATATCCTGCTATAGGCTGTAGCTGATATTACGAGGGTCATCCGGAAAGTAGTACCCGTTCGTGCCGCATGAAGTGCTGACGACGCGAGTAGCCGCTGGACGAGGTCAGATAGCTTCAGTGGCTTGTCTGCCTTCTCTGAGCCAAGTTGCGTGACGCTAGCATTGCCTGTGTTGTTTCTGTGATTGTTTACAATGTTTAAAAAAATTGAGAACGCCGCCAGTTGTGAAGTGAGGGCAGTGATTAAATTCCTCAATGCAAGAAACGTTCGCCCATGTGATATTCATCGCCAATTAAAGGAGGTGTATGGAGACAATGTAATGGACGAGTCGTCTGTTCGGCGGTGGTGTCGCAACTTCAACATGGGGAGGGGGAACACACACGACGATGAGCGTTCGGAGAGACCGTCTGTCATTACAGACCAACTGGTGAGCTCAGTTGACGAATTCGTGAGGAACGATCGGCGCGTCACAATTGATGACATCTGTGAGCATTTTCCCAATGTTTCTCGAACAATTGTTCATGAAATTGTTAAACACCATCTGCATTATGCAAAAATTTGTGCAAGATGGGTCCCTCGCGTATCTCAATGAGCTGGCGGCGAAGGACTATGCAGCAGGAATACAGAAACTTGTCACACGTTATGACAAATGCCTTAATTTGCTTGGAGATTATGTTGAGAAGTAGTTTAAAGTATCCTCTTTCAAATAAAATTTTTTATGTTTGTTAATATTTACTTTTGTGGCTTTATTTCACGAACGGGTACTACTTTCCGGATGACCCTCGTATATGGCGTAAAATGTACCTTATCTCTATCTTTTAAACATGCACTGTATGCATCCTTAATTTCACCCATCTCACGAGTACTCTCTCTATATTTTTTGTTACGTCCTCAAATAAACCCAATAAAATCAAATACGACTTAGCGATATTATCAGCTTTGATTGAGATATACGTTATTATTAATAATATTTTGCTCAATCATAGCCTATCAACTCAGAATAAAGATATCCATAACATGATCATCATCCAATGTTTTACCCCAAGATAAATAAAAACCATAGTTTTCATAATCCTTGCTTGTAATAGTGTTGCAATGACTAAATGTTCACTTCACTTATCACTGATTTCATGGACAAACTATAATAGTTTCCATGGAGCGGATATTGTATGAATCAATATTATCCGTAATCTACTGATTTACGTAGGTTTTTGATTGCAGCAAGCTGCCAAATGGTTCAGCAACAATTCCCTTGTCTCTGTAAACAAAACATGCCTGTAATTTCTTTCTTCAGACTTTGAACATTGAAATAAGCCCCATTGCGTTTCTGTGTAATTTCTTCCTCCTCCCATTCCATCCAGCATCCCTATCATATTCATGTCCCTTCCTCGGTTTTGCCTAACATTCTACACTCGATCACAGACTTCAATATCGCACTGCCAATCAATATGCCTTGCATCCATCTTTCCTGTCTCCTTATGATTTCTCCCAACAATTCCCTCTCCTGCCACACCATGCCCAGCACTTCATCGTTTGTTTTGCTTTCAGTCCACTTCACCTTATCCATCCTTCTCCACACCCACATTTTAAAAGCCTCCAATTGAAAGCTATCATCCTGCTTCAGTGACCATGCCTCCGTGCCGTACATTGCCACGCTGCATTTATGAGTTATAATGAGGTCTTTCTCAACATCCTTAATCCAAAGCCCCTTTCATCATTCTCTATAAATGCAAAAATCATCCATTTTTACTAATTACTGCGTAGTAAATTTTTATTGTAACCTACTACATATTCTAATTACATTCTCCTCCATACCTCCCCACTCATTTCCTTCATACTTTTATCTACCGATGGACAAATTTCCATGCATGACCATATAATGCTGCTGGCTCTTATGATGGGGTTTGTATCACAATGCCCTTTTGTAGTCAAATAAATACTCAATTTATTTTTTATTTCCACGCAGATGGAAAGCATTAAATCCTAAATTCAGTCCATGAAAATGAAGTGGACTTAATATCCATTTTCAAGCCTCTACCTTTCGCCCCAACCCTTTCCCCTATACCTCGATTCACCCCACTTGTCTCCTCTAGCCGCCTCCACATCCGCCGCACCATATTCACTGGCGCAGGGTTTTCCATCGACTGGTAGGTGTTATTTCCAAAGAATTTTTGTTGAAAATGATTCATTCGGAAGGGAAAAAAATTATTATTAAAAATTCATCCGTAAGGGGCCAATAATTACTCCGCCTTAGTCATAGAACTCGTTTTGTGGTGATACATGAAAGCACTTGGGATTAGCCTGGGAAAGGGGATTAGTTCGAGATTTTTAAAAAGGTGCGTAGGGAATATGAAATTTTTTTCAAAACTATGACAATTGTGACACATGATTAACCGGAAATCTGAAAAGAGATCCTAGTGATTCATAATTTTCGTAAACAATGGAAAACTGATCAGTTAACAAAACCAATGCTTTCGGGTTGACTTCAGAGTTACTTAAAATGTTATTGCCATTCTTCTGGCAAGTGATATATTTTGATTCTGCAGAGGAAATAATGTTTATTTAGCGTTGCTAATTCTAACTAACGTCTACAGACTACTCGTCAATTTATTTTTTGAGAAGCTTTACTAAAAAAACGGGCCGTAAAATCATTTTCGTTGTGTTATTTAGCGTAAAATAAAAATTAAAAGTTTATCTTTGTTATCAAAATACCCCAATCTACTATAATTTCTTGTATTTGGATCCATCTTCATCAATCCTTCAATGCAATATTCGAATCGGAATTTCTAGCTTATCATTTTATATAATCAGAAAATGAGAATTGTCAAAATATAAATCATAAGACTACATGGTAGCATATTTTTACGAAATCTTATTTTTAAACGAAGATAGCCCATCTCTCTCGGGAGAATGAGAGAAAAACGCGAACGTGCAAAACTGATGCCTTATCGCCCGAATAGAAATTAAATGCCTCCACATTAAATCATTTTCAAACCACCTAGTACGTGACGAATTTGAATTACGTGTCTGAATATTCTGAACTGATAAATCCCAAATTCTACGGACATTTTTACTTTAGCTTTTTACAGGAATAACACAAAATAATAATTAGACGAGAGAATATTCCCTCTTAAATTATGATTGTTTCACAAAAGGTACTTTTCCGTCTCGTTACCGATTTTGAGGCGTATAGATTTATATACTTTTGATGGAACCTTACGACGCACACTTAAAGGGCGAGAATGATATTACTCGGCTGTATTCCGTCCCTCGGGGTTTTATTTCCTGACTGGGTGGTCAAAACAGTTTTTGAGATGGAAGGGTGGCAATAATGTACGGGATAATTTCCCTCGATACACATCTACCAAAATAATTCGTAGTAGATCCACTGACGGAGGATTTCTCGACACCAAAGTTTCGGTGAACCCGATAGTAATTTGGTGATTATTCCGAAAAACTATACCGTCGACGAAGGAGTAATAATCTACGATGAAATTGATATGAACACCGAAACAATTCCGCAAATATAAATAATATTATTTCGTCCTCATCGATCAAGGTGATAATTCTGACACCGAATATATATTCAGCGACACGCATCACGAGACCAAAAATGTATTTTGTCGAAAAAAAATCGAGTTTTCAATGCGTCAAGCATCCTCATGCGGGCCTTTGACGTTTGATCATGATCGTGCAATTATGTCGCACGCTAATATATTAAAAAATCCCAAGAGGGAAACGAATTTTTTATTTTAATTTTCCACTGAGCCAGATTGCTCGCCGAATACTTTTGAGCATTTAATTCACTCCTTTCCAAGTGTTGATTTAAATTCTTGATTTCCATTCTCGGCGCAGAAGGAGAGTGGTGGACAGGCGAGAGGAGAGGAGGAGAGAGGCTGAGGCATCACAATGCCTTTACTCACCCCCTTTGTCACTCTTGCATCCCTTTCTCTGTCTGTCTTTCCCTCTCTCTCTCCTTCACCACCCATCCATCCACTTCATCCGCTTGCAGAAACAGTGAATCCCCAAGCCCTCTCCCCCGCCCCGACCGCCACCCCCTGGGCCTCTCACCACCCCTTTTTGGAACCCCCGAGCATCCTCTTCCCCTGCCCTCTTACCCCCTACGTGCCCCACACCCCCACCAAAGGATTCAAACCAAATTCCTCGTCTCTCCGCATTCGCCATCGCACCGCGCGACGGCCAACAAAAGGAGATGACGGATTTTCTGATATTTACGGGAGGCCGTTGATGAAAGCAGGTATTTATCATGGAGAAGGGTTTCAGGGAGGAGAGAGGTGTTATAGGGAAGGAGAGGAAGGATAGGATACGTTAAAGAGAATGTGTGTACATATATATATATATATATATATATATATATATATATATATATATATATATATATATATACACACATATATATATATATGTACATATATATATATATAAATATATATATATATGTACATATATATATATATATATATATATATATATATATATATATATATATATATAGTGTTGGACGACTGACCTTTTTGTTGTTGAGCGTTGGATTACTAATGGTTTTTAATATATATATATATATGCATATATATATATATATATATATGTTTATATGTGTGTGTAACATTTTTTCGTAGGTGAAGTCATTAGGGCAATTCTTGCCCGCGTGCGTTTCATTAACGGTAATCGATAAACTTTCATTCCCGTCCGGCGGTAATTTTACGGCGCAATACCTGAAGAGAACATGGACGAAAGTATGTACACGTACATAAACGGTTCCGCGTGTCGCAAGAGCTATCTATGCCTGACTGGGAAAAAGAGGTCTCTCTCGTGATTCCGTTGCGTAGTTTCTCCTCGATATTGGCTCGCCGGGAACTGGAGCGCTTTGTTGTACTCCTCGGCATGGATCGGTTAAGGTACTGTGCATTAGCTTTTGGAGAAAGAGTAATGGAAAATGTATATTTAAAAAATGGGGTGCCGTGAAGTTTCCCCGTTTCCATTTCCGCCGCCTTCTGGAAAACAATAACGGGACCGTTCATGTTCATTCCTCTCGTTAATCAAAACCATTTTCTCTTATCATAAAAATACGGTTTTTTTTGAGTCCATCAATGAAATGATAATTTACGTTTATTTTTTTCCAATCTTTCATTAGGCAACCAAATGATTTTGTCGGCAAATAAAGCATGCTCGATGCATAATGCGGTGACCATGGCAGTTATTTTGCAAAAATAACAACATACGGATGGGCATAAAGGTAATTCGATAACCAGAAATTTTTGATTTAACTGATGGTCACATTAAAGCAAAACTTGGTGGTAAAGAACAATAAACAAATGCTAAAAGTAACATCACGTATAAACAAAGGAGAAATATTTTTCGACGATCGGGTTCAGGAAAATGCTGTATTACTTTGAAAAGCAAATTAACAGTTAATTATGCATATTAGATAATTTATCATAATGTTTTTCAAAGCCCCAAAAAAATCAAGGTAAATAATACGTAAAATCTGTAAATCAATCTAGAAAATGTATGATAAATTGATGGAGTAAATAAAAGATCAATGATATGAAATATAGTAAGATTAGGGTATTTTACTATCAAGCTAACTGTGGAAGCTCTACCTAACGTATTTCTTTTCCTATATTACGAAGCATTTGGGATTTAATAGGACATTCATCGAGCTAAATACGGCAAAATGTGATGCAAATTTTTAGTGAAAAATGTATTCACCCTTATTTAAGCGTGTCCCTGAACTTCAAATTGATTTACACCAATTGTACGCTCGTATGTTCTTATCTGAGACCACAGGATCAAAGATAAATCATCTGCGACCAAATGGAACGAATATAACTTATCTCGCGCAAAGGATTCATGTGCACGCAAAAATTATCATTGATTCGTCTGTTTACACAAGGTACGAAATCGATGGTACCGTTAGTTTTATATCATTGCACCTGATATAGGATAATTATATCACACGTCAGGGGCGTCAAAGCGTGGAATTGTCAAGTTTCCCATTGAAATCGAGCTTGGTCCTCAAGCGCGGTGACGCAACGATGTGCGTTTCCGGTGGGCGAGGTGTGCATTTGACGGCGTGGATTTCGGTGGTGGTCGCACCCGAAAGCTCCATCCATCACCCGCTCCTCCCCCACTACTCACTCAAGCCCATCCCCATCCGCCTCTACACCGTCTATCCCTTCCCACCATCTCCACTGCCCATTCTACGCCTTGTTCCTCGACTGCTTTCTCTAAAAGATATCCCAACGATACTCTTAGGGGATATAGAAACGTCCTAGGGGCCGTGTGTGCGGTATGCCGGGCAAGTCGGGTGTAAAGGGGGTACCATCTCCTTTCTCCCGCAAGATTTCCAGAACGTAAAAAATTGCCCTTTGATTCCTGTATCCATTCGCGCAAAGGGGATTTTATATTGAAATTCAAATATTAGATTTATGCTGTATTAAAAGCGTAGACTAACTATTACTACTGTACCTCAAAAGGGAGACGGAAAACTTAAAGTGTTGTAAGAAAAAGATAGAAATAATAATAGGCTATATTAGACTAGATCATGATAGTGCCGCCAAGATGGTGTCCCTATTTGAATATGAAGTGCTTTATCTCGTCGGTAAGGAATATTTGACACAACTAGACACAGGTTTTTCTGCTATGAAATTTCACATGCCCATTTTCAAGTTACAACCTGGATAAATACCAGAAATGATTCATTATTTTATCCATGAAATGGCTACTCCATGAAGTCTGCGTCTGTTCTTTGACTGAGGGCGAATTAATACGGGGAAATAATTTTCCACAATGCACACGTGGTGATTGTTTTAATAATGGCACAATTGATCGTCAAACTACTTCCATTTGCTCATTTAACTGTCAGGGTTACATTTTTTGCAGCAAAACAACTGAAACGATATTAGGACAACACGATTATTAAACAATTGTGGGATTAAATCAATCACTTTTAGGGATAAGCCCAGGAGTGAGACCAAAAAGACGAAATATAATTAAAAAATACCAATAAAAATGTACAACAATTAATACACATGGAGTATGTCCTGCTTGAAAGTAGTTTTTTATAATACAACGATCAGAATATTCACGAGGAGAGGAGATTGCGGTTAATTGGTGAAAATATTGTGGAAAGAGTGCACGGACAGCGAAAATGAAGTAGTGCCTTATCATTGGTAAAATGCACGGTCCAGTTAAACTTCACGTATCAAATAAGTCATTCTAGTAGTTTTTTGTCAAATCTGTGCACTAGTAGGTTTGAGACAGTGGCACATATAAATGAGCCAATGAAGATACCTAAAACGTAAAAACATTGATTTCACATATTTATTTATTCAAATGATTATTTCCTTCCGTTGAAAATTTGTTCATCCTATATATTTATAAGTTTTGATGCAAAAATGCATAGAAACAAGGGTCAAAAATACGGGTTTCTTTACTGCGGAAATAAGTTGTATCATTATTGGAAATAAGATTCTTGTCTATGCCTTTCTTGGTGTTGGTTCGTCCTTCACTTTTTCATTATTTATATCTTTCTTTTCAGTTTCTAAAAATTACATAGCAAATTGTCGGTTTTTTTCGTATTAGTGATGGCATCGATGAATTTTAAATTTTATATGTACGATGGTCTATATAAGAATATGTATTTTTTGATTTCGTCCCATCTTGGCTAAAACTAGCCCAAAAAAATTAGTTTCAATCAAAAAAAATTAAAGGATAAATATACAGTTAAAAGAATGCAGAAAAACTCTTGACTGATTTATTGATGAAATAAATTTTCTCTTAAAAAATATTCCTACCATATAGTATCTTTCGATTTCTCGAAATTTCGTGACTGATACGACAAATTGCTATAATTTTAAGAACTTATTCATCTCATAACTCCGTAGCCTGTTTTTCTTTAATGCATGTTTTCCTAAAAGAGCATGTGAGGAGCAATATAACCAGAAGTAACCTACATTATATTGATGCCATACATATGTTTTCATTTCTTACGTTTTTCCGAAGTCATTTCTAGCAAATTAATTTTCCAACGGTAGCTCACTGGTGCCTCCACCTTCACGATCGAATTAATCATAGGTGATGAATTGAAAAGGGCACGTAACACCGTTAGTTATAAATTACCCCTGTGCTTATCGAGAGCCGTGTAATACCGGACAATCCATCTTTCCTTACCCTAGGCTACAATCGCGGCTGCCGCTGACAGCCTAGGCCATCGATTGGTCGGGAGTGGGATAGATGGCATCCTATTGTAAGGGGGTAACTTAATGCCGAGTCATGTTGATGGGATTGACTGATAGCGTGGCCGCGGTGTGGATCTTTAAATATACTACCTCTATCAGCGAGATATAATCAATCATCAAAATTATCAAAGATTTTTACGCGGTGGCATGGGGTGGCTTCAGAATTCGTTTTCTCAAGGGGTTCCATTGAAATTATTCTCGTAAAATTTACGCGTCCGAAGGAACGGGAAGGTACTTTACTAGCACTTATTTTTCCGAGCCTTTGATCATGTGCAATAGTGGTAACCAAATTCCTGCAGACGTTACGTCATAGAGCTTTCGTCCATACCCCCACCCATCTTCCAACGTGGCTACTGCATAGGATGCCGCAGTCAATGAATTTAATTATTTGCGAAGGCTCAGTAGCCTCTTGAATGTGTTTAGCCAAGGAGACCACGTGCACGGGCTCTTATTCCCAAAACTCTCTCCCCACTCCACCTCTCTCTTTTTCTGCTGATGACGTTGCCCACATTCCCGGTGGGTCCTCAACCGCACACGCTCGCCCCTGGGGAACGAGATCCTCAAACGCGGGATGACGGATTAAATTACTCGGGCGATTTAAAAGTGCAATTCACTTAAAACGGGCTTTAGGTATTAAAAGAATCTCTTTTCGGTTCCGAAATCTTTCCAAAAAAGTTTTTTACCTCCTTCGCTTCATCCTCTGTGGTAGCATTTTTTTCCATCCCTGCAAATTTGGGCCTCGAGGACTCCTTACTGCGGATTTGGACACCTAATGCGGATAGTCATGAGCTCCCTCAGCAGGAGCAACGCGTCTCTAACGTTTGGGTGGTACGACGTAGGTCGAACTTCGCATCAACTTCCTCCTTCCCCCACACTTGAGGTGGCCTTCAATGGTCGGGTCGGTCTAGAATGGCAGGCTCATCGGAGTTAAAATTGGACAAAAACTGAATAAAGTACTCCATGCCTTAGATAGAACTAAGGAATAGGAAAATTGATGAAAAATATTATTTTCTAACATTCATAAGCCAAAGCGATAATTCGCTTTCATGACCTCGGTTTATTTTAAATACGGGAATCCTTCCTCAAATAAGTATGTCCAATTTAAAGTCCTTTAAAACAATTGTAAATGCAACATACAGCATTCAAAGCCACGTAAATGATTATTAGTAATAATCTATCGACTTAGGTTAGATTTTTGGTCGTTCTTGGCACTACACACCATAGTACTTCAGATGTTGAAATAACATGACACCAAATATCTTTAGACCCCATACTTCAAATTACGAGAATCACTCATTATCTCAGCATACTTTCTAACGCCCTTGGTCCTACCCAAAATGTCAATTCTTTCCCTTATTTTCCTCACGTCCCCTACACTCTGGTCCCTATTACAATCTTCAGTAACACACTGCGTCCTAGTATCTTCTGCATTCATTTGTCCAACCGTATTTGAATTTCTCCCAACAGCTGCCTCACTTTCCCAACCATAGTTAGAACTTTACCCTTTGTTTTCCTCTCCGTCCATTTCATTTTCTCCTTTCTTCTTCATTTCCAAATATCAAGACCCTCGATGATCACGTAAGTATTCCATACAACGCAGAAGAGATCATTTCAGGGAAAATTTATTTTTATCGGAAGGCTATGAATAATTTTCTGCATGGGGATAAAAATTGAACTTTCAGAGACGGATACCGAATCTCGATATCTCAGCATGGCCTTTTTGCATGTTTTTTTGTTAGTCTTTGTCAATATGCGCACATATTTTCAGTAAAAATATACGTATATAAAATCCTTATTTAGAAAAGCCTGTGATATAAAAGCATCACAATATATCGACTTCTATACAAAATTATCATGATTCAATCTGCAAGAGAAACCGAGACTGATTTCATCAGCTTGGGAAACTATAAAAAAAACGTGGAAAATATTTGCAGAAATATTTTAATTGAAGAATATTGCTTTTTCATCCAGACTTACCAGTCCATTATTCTATCTTAGTCCACCAAGCCATCATTAGAAAGAACTTGGATGGAGTAAAAACTCTCGAAGGATACAGAGCTATACATCCCCTTCTAGGATCTCTTAGACCATTTATGATCAATGAGGAATTCATTGGTCCTAAAATTCTTGCTGGAGAGGATTTTCTTATTAAAACATAAAGGAAAAATCAACCTTAAAGTTAAGTTTCAAATTTTATGCGTTCACTACTTTTATAAAAATATTCAAGTATAATAATGAATGACATTTAATTATTCCTTCCAAAATAGCATGCCAAATTATTAGTACAAAGATAAAGGCATAACGTAACCTTTGAGAAAAAACAATGTTGGGAGCTTTCTAAAAATATTTTGCATTGCTGCAAGTGTGAAAATGAATACAGAGATACGAAATGAATTCAAATATTTTAAAAATGTCCACATTAACTAAAAAAAGTCGTCATCTTTGAATATTCCTTGGTAATTGTTATTTTATATTACACAATCAACCATGATGGAGGGAAGTAACTCACTACGCCGAAAAGTAGAAATATGGAAGTAATATCAGTACAAAAATTCATTTTTGGAACAATAAATTCACTCTATCGTTCGGTGAAAAAAAAGAAAACAAAAATTCAAACTTTTGCTCTTCATTTTCCCAGTTTTGACAAGACTCAAGACAGGCAATTGTGTTTTCCAAGTGCGTCAAAGGCTGTGGATTTACCAAAATGTAAGCATTAACAAAGCCAACGTAACATCAATCCCCGATGAGTGACTCGATCCGGCGAAACTACGACATTTGAATAACTCTTTCAATGGATGCAACAGTATTCATTCAAAATTTTTTAGGAAAATGCGCGCGCGATCACCGTAAAAATCTTCATCCCTATTGTAACGTCCAGGTCCCTCGACTCGTGCCGATATTCCCCGTGATCGGACTGTTGACGCCATAGATATATATCTCTCTCTCTATCCCTATCCCCCCGGACGAACCGATGATTTTGCTCGTTATCGGCGACGGACGAGCCCTACCCGTGAATGCACCGTTGGCGCCGGGATGTTTTCCCACCCCAAAAAATTTCCCCAGCCTCCCCGATCCCGAGAGCGAAGGGACGCCACTGCCGCATACAGGTACATCTCCGTCAACGAGGGACCGTCTCCCATTGTGCCGCGGCCCGATATAATTTTAAGAGAGAGCGCGCGTTAATGCTCTTCGTAATGCCCGTCCGCTCACCGACATCCCGTCAACAGCACGCGAGGATCGGTGACGCGTGACGTGAGACGTGCGGTGAAGCCGCGTCACTCAAAATGCGCACGGATTTTATCTCGAACATGGAAAAGCTCTCCTCGGGTGCCACGGCCACGGGAGCGTAGGTTCCTAAACGAGGGTTTTTTTTTCGGGATAAGCGGGCTGCAGGGAATGGGGAGGAGGGTTAGTGGTGAAGAGGATGGGGTTGGCAGTGGGGGATGAGGGATCATGCATCGCTGTGGGAAGGACGGCAGGGCAATCAATTTGACGTTTCGTTTTCCGAAACAAACCCCTTTCACATCTCTTTGGATCGCATTCTCTCTCCCTGGAGCACTGCGCAGAAATGTTCTCGCAACGGCGACGCGGGAAAACCATTACCGAGTAAAGTTGAGCGATGGAGCCGGTAAAAATTGCAATAATTCGACTTAGAAAACGGTCGGACGGTGAAAGACTACTAAATTAGTTCATTAAAAAAGAATCATGGCATTTTTTACAACCAAATAGTTTTAATTATGAACACACGTTTCGGGTCATAGAGTCAGTCATCTTCAGGTACAAAGTCTTGCACCTGAAGATGACGACTCATTGAGTCGAAACGCAAGCCGTTTCTTAAACTTATTCTGTGGAAAAATGCTATAAACTCTTTTTTATGATAATTTCCTTCCAATGAATCACGCCGGATGTCTTAATAAGTAAGTTCTAGGATTCTGCAAATGTTTCGCTCCAGATTTAAATTGAAAAAAAAACGGAGTAGTTATTCGGAGTAATTAGCATAAATTATGCAACCCGTGCCTCTGTGATCTCTGCATCGTCCATTTGGGGAGATGAGATCATATACATTCACCCTCTTATTGATTGAAATGTAGTTCATTTAAATATAAAAATTAAATTTTATTCCTTAGTTCCATTATATTCGCATTTGTCACAAATTCCGGACAATATATAGTTTCACTGAATAAATGAACTTCGCATTTTTCATGGAAAAAACAATATCAAGTTTATTTATTCAGTGATCATAAATTTTCACAAAGTAGAGCTTCAAAACATCAAATTCAATATATAATTTATCCAGACTTCGAAATTCGGCTGTAGTTTCATTGCCGTGTACAATTTGAAGTAGTTTTTTTTCATAAGAGAGCATGGAGGCATGTCAAAGGAGAATAAAAGACTGGTTATCACATATGAATGGACGAGAGCTTGGAGCAAAACCTGGCACAGAATATATGTAAGTTTATAATCGCAACATTTTATAGTTATTATTTTTGTTTATGTGGCTGACTGACTTAGCAGGACCAGAATGAGCATTCCATTTATAATATTCAATATACGAGGGTCATCCGGAAAGTAGTACCCGTTCGTGCCGCATGAAGTGCTGACGACGCGAGTAGCCGCTGGACGAGGTCAGATAGCTTCAGTGGCTTGTCTGCCTTCTCTGAGCCAAGTTGCGTGACGCTAGCATTGCCTGTGTTGTTTCTGTGATTGTTTACAATGTTTAAAAAAATTGAGAACGCCGCCAGTTGTGAAGTGAGGGCAGTGATTAAATTCCTCAATGCAAGAAACGTTCGCCCATGTGATATTCATCGCCAATTAAAGGAGGTGTATGGAGACAATGTAATGGACGAGTCGTCTGTTCGGCGGTGGTGTCGCAACTTCAACATGGGGAGGGGGAACACACACGACGATGATCGTTCGGAGAGACCGTCTGTCATTACAGACCAACTGGTGAGCTCAGTTGACGAATTCGTGAGGAACGATCGGCGCGTCACAATTGATGACATCTGTGAGCATTTTCCCAATGTTTCTCGAACAATTGTTCATGAAATTGTTAAACACCATCTGCATTATGCAAAAATTTGTGCAAGATGGGTCCCTCGCGTATCTCAATGAGCTGGCGGCGAAGGACTATGCAGCAGGAATACAGAAACTTGTCACACGTTATGACAAATGCCTTAATTTGCTTGGAGATTATGTTGAGAAGTAGTTTAAAGTATCCTCTTTCAAATAAAATTTTTTATGTTTGTTAATATTTACTTTTGTGTCTTTATTTCACGAACGGGTACTACTTTCCGGATGACCCTCGTATACTACTATTGACAAATTCCAAAGAAACTGCGGAAGATGCCGCAACAGTAACTTTTAACGGAGTCATCCGCTAATGTGCATTTCAATGCAACAATTTCAGAGTGTAAAAATCATTCGCCTTGACTGGGACTCGAACCCAGATCCCTCAATCACTCAATCCCTCCCTCGAGTGCTTTAGCCACTTAAGCTACCGAGGCGTCCTCTTGTTGCATTGAAATGCACATTAGCGGATGACTCCGTTAAAATTTACTGTTGCGGCATCTCCCGCAGTTTCTTTGGAATTTGTCAAAGTATTAACACCATAAGTGTTTAATGTTGCCTTTAACCTCATGGACAGTGGCGCCTCGCGCACGACTACGAATGCATGTGACATTGCATGTACGGTATTTCGTCACAACATCTAGTTCATTTAAAAGCCCCAAAATTTCAGAGTTTAAGAGGACGCCTCGGTAGCTTAATTGGCTAAAGCACTCGACCGGATATTGAGGGATCTGGGTTCGAGTCCCATTCAAGGCGAATGATTTTTACACTCTGAAATTGTTGCATTGATATACTACTATTATATATAATGAGGATCATACTACTATGGTATAAGATAAACATTGCCTTTTATTGTATTTTGTATTGAAATTTTTCTGTTGCATAACATTTAGAATGAAGATTATACTACTATCGTATTTGACGAAAATAAAGAGCATTAGGGAAGAGTGTGAAGTTATCGCTGTCACAAGGAATCATGATGATCGTAACGAGAGAATGTTAAACAAGAGGAACTTGGAGCCGTTCGGCCGATTAGGTAACAGAATTTACTTATCATATTTTATATCAATAAAACATGTAGTGGTCTCTATTGGATTACATAAACTAGCCAACAATAAAAATAGAGAACTTCAGGAACACTTAGTGTCGAAATGAAGAACATTGCTACGAGAACGCTTATCTAGAAGGTGCTTTGCGTTCATACTTTTAAAGTACCTAAAATTTTTGTCTTGATACTGTTTCAAAACCAATTACTGCATTATAGTTCATCTGTTTCATAGATGTCCATGAATTAAATACGAATATGAATTAAAAACGAAATTTACAGAGGTTTTACATTTTTCTGCATTTATAGAGGGGAGAAAATTTTTATTTTTTTATGAGTATTCCCGCACATGACCAGAAATTTTCTGAAAACTGCCATTACAATTAGGATTTGATTCCCTAAATATTAATTACGCTTGATCCACCTCTTTTCCACTTTATAGAATACATAAGCGAGCCACACCGTAGATCTAACGATAGAATAGTCACAATGCAAACCCACGGAACTACGTGACATCAAAAGTTAGCCGTAGGGATAAAATGTATGGAATCAAAATCTTATGCTAAATCCATGGCTGACAAAGTTTACAGCACACTCAAAATTATTTTTGAAGTGGACGAAGTTATTAGGAGCCTACACTCAGGTAAAAATATATACGAATGTTTTTTTTATTTACAAAATTTTCACTCGTCAACCTACATTTAAGAATCTCGAAAGCTGTGATTGAAAACTATATCAGCCGTATAACTATAGTATAACCTTAAGCCACAAAAACAGGAGATGGAATGAAGAGTGAATCCCACCTAAGTGCTGCTAGATGCTCGCATCCTATAACGAAGGTTACGCTAATACACACACCATCGCATTTCGTTTTATGGGTCTCCGGGTAACCATCCCGTGTATTGATCACAATTATACATGCAGTAGTATGTTGTTTTCCCACTGCTTTATTTAATTACGTTTACCATCCCATTTGTTTAAGTCTGAGTGTCAAAAATTTCAAAAGCTGAATTTTTAAGTTTACTTTCCCATCCTTTAAACTTAGTAGGATAATCGACAAAAAGTAAGATTGCTCCTACTGATGTATTATGGTAAACGAATTTCTGACATTATCATAAGTGCGGGTTAATTGTTGTACACAATTCGTCACTGCGAGTGAAATTTGTCTGCGATAATATGTGTCGGTGGTCACTGCAATTAAGATTTATTATCGGGCTTATTACTCGGTCGAATGAATGATGGAGAGCCGTAACGGGGATTACAACATTTGCATTGATCATGACGGTAGTGACAACCATATCAAATGAATAGGTTGACTCTCACAGTTATAAAAAGAACAGATTGCCGTGAAGTGTACTGCAGCGTTCTTTTTTTTTGATTTCGTGGCACGCACGGCCTGCGCGAAAGGAGAATGTCTGTCATTGGGTCACGTCTTTCCGCAGTTGGGAAAGACACGGGGGTCTGGCGACTTTCATCCTTTTTTACCAGGAAGCACGGTTATTAGTTGAAAAATTATCTTTGGCTTTGGACGAGACAGCGGTCTTCATTTAGAACACCCGCCGCTTTCATCACCTAGATGGGGAAATGTGGGAAATGTCGTGACCATGAGGATTTTCATTCTCGAGGAGATGGAACAAACGCACCCATTTGTCACGTCGAGGAGGAGGGCTTCCTTACGAGCAAAAATCGTCGATGCTTCGAAAAAGTGTACTGCTACGGTAATATTCCAATGGTGGAATAAGTAAAAAGTCTCTAAAAATTATAAAGAGATTGACGCATGCTATGGAATGGCGCGTTTCGCACTAGATGCTTTCAATGCTTGGTGCTCATTCTGTCTGAATTATAAAGGCCAGGAAAAAATATAAAAATTAAAAAATTGAGGATATCTGCAAATGATAAATGCGCATTAACTGAATGTGGAAAATAACAATGAGAAAGGAAGGAAGCCCCGGGCGGCTACGGATTCAAGAGTAGAAACAGCACGCTAAGTACGAGTTTTTGAAATGAGAATAAATAGTTTTTGCACGAAAAGAAGACGGTAACTCGAGATTTCCATTAGCATGCTTAGAAAATTTCTGAGGGAAATTTTACAATCAGTTGAGTATCATAATCGAATTTTCCCTTCCTTTCACAGCACATCCAAAAAACATAGATAAAATTCTATTGATGAAATCATCGCGTACAGAACCGATGACATAATCCCTTTTGTGTCAGAAAATCACAAATCCGTTTTCCCTGCCCATTTCGATGCTTTTATCTTCGTATTTAAGGAAAAGGGTTCCCCCATCCGTGGTCAATTTTAAGCGTTTCTTGAAGTTATGAAAATTATCGGATCTGACCGCCGGTAGTGTGCACTAAATGGACAACAACCCGCGGATACGAGAGACGAATGACTTTGTTCCTGATGCCGTTTCTCTTTTCTATTATTCTTTCATCCACCCCAGCTTGTCACTTGTCCAACTCCACTCATCTCTTTCAACCCTCTCCGCACACGTTCTCTTTCAATTTCTTACTTTCAATACTTCCCCTACTATTCTCGATGCTTTTACCTTTCGGTTTGTCTACATAACGATCTTACTCTCCCTAATCGTAAGCGTTTGGTATACTCACGCTACGAAATATCAATTTCACTTATGTGCAACATATTATGTGAACTGATTCCTTTGAGCTATTGATATATATTGTATGATTAGAGGATACGGCCAAGCCCATGTGTGCGGAAAGAAACATAAAATAAATTCTAGTCTGGCTTAGACATACACCTCTAATCGGAGGTAATCCATCTTTTGTCTCCGCTAAAATTTTCACCAGGTGACCGAAACGTTGAAAATTGAGTATTTCTGTGCCTATATGTTGAACTATGAGTAACTACCATTATTACCAAAGATGGTAGGTAGGTAGGTGGTAGGAATTTAATCTTAGTGAAAACCAAGCGGGTTCAATTTTGTATATGGGCACATGGGAATCGGAATTGGAGGGAAAAATCGTTGAAACCTGCGGATAAGTGCGAGACTCGATCATTCAATTTCCGGCGCTGGGGCGGCACCGGATCCACTCCCCGCGTAAGGTCGAATGACGTTTTTCCGATCCCTGTATCCCTCTCAGCATCTCCTCTCCTATCGGGGACTTAACAATTTTTCCCTCTTTCCATCACCCTCCTCTCCCACCAGTCCCCGCCCCATTTTCCACCCCGTGGTTTCAAGGCCCTTCGGAAAACCCGCGTGGGACTCTTGGGCCTTCCAAAATGGACCGCTGCAAATTCATACGAAACATTTTCACCACCGATTGACGCTGGTAGGAAAACACCTCCTGGAAGCTCACCGACGCAATGCGATGCAGTGTAAAGGGTGCCTGGAAGCCGTCCATCTTGGAAACGATTCGGGTGCATATGCATTTATTTTCCCATATCCGTGGCCAAATATAAAAAAAATATAGTATTGGTGTGTGTTCGTAGAGGGACGACCAAAGAGAGAGAAATATATGCTATGCATTCGCTCGTGAGTTCCAAATAGTCAGTCTAATATTAGGATAATGGCTCCACTACAGCTAGAAGCATGGCATTACTCCTGAATTTACGCATCAAAGCCACCAAACAGCATCCAAAAACTAGTTTCTATTTTTAAGAGGAATTTTTGTGGAATTCCTTCATTATGAGGGTAAAAATAAACTATACACTTCCACAATAAGTTATTGTAAAGTTTCTTTTTACCCTCATAATGAAGGAATTCCACAAAGTTAAACCTGAAGCTGTAATGTTGTTTCTATTTTGTTTATTGGGTATTAAACAGCAAATGGGCCATTTTTTTCGAAAACGTAGTTTTACTGATACAAAATTATGTACACATTGGATCTATCTCTCGATGCTACAGGCTAATTTTCCAACCCTGTAATCAGATGCAGAGGATTCCAGGGACTATTAATATTGTGGTTCACCCTTCAACTGTTTTATTTTGTTTATTTTCTTTTTATAATTTAGCATAAATCCAAAAACCGCAAATATTTGGTCTCTTGCATGAGCTTACAAACGTGAAACAACAACATAGACGTTCACAAACATCAACCTCCTCATCTACATCGGCACAATACCCCGAAATGCTTGCTCCCCCAAAGGCAATAACACCTGCCGAAGGCAGGGGCGTTTGGCGGGGTGTTAGGGAACCAGGTATATATACACTATATTCATATATGTAATGCTATGTAATCATCGTTGCGTTTGGCCAAACATCAAGTCTTAGTAATCAAGTTAATTTAATTTTTTCGGGTTTGTTATGTTTTGCGTTGGTGCCATTATAACTCCCTCAGTGTTGCGAGAAAATTCCGGTGCCCTGTAAATTTCTAAGAGTATGTCTAGCCTGCTCTCTTTGAGAATTGAGAGGCTCCAACCTTGATTCCTCCGGAAAACCCGTGCCGCTAACTCTCTTCTTGTAGCAATTTTCAACAATCCTATTGAATTTTCTCTGAACCTTAACTCAATCCTTGATTAGCATTTTCTCTCATGTATCTCAGGTACTTGTAGCGTGTTCTAAAGGAAGCATAACCAAATTAAATAAACACATCCCTCTTACTTTTTAATTACATTTTCCCACAACCCGTTAAATGGTACAAAAAATGAAGGTCGAATGTCTAATGAAAGCTGTAGACAAAAGAAAATCCACCTAGGCGGGATTTGAACACGCGGCCTCCAAGTCTGCAGATAAGGATGTTACTTTGCTACTCTTACCAGCGAAAAATATCCATGAGAAGAGAACTTAATCAACACTCTTTATTTTAAATTTAGGAATATTTTATGAACTTTTATTGGGACTGCCAGCTGTAGGTAAGACCCAGATCTCTTAAGCCTCAAAGTTAATCCTAGAAATAAGTTACCCCGAATGCTCAATGCACTTCCTTTATTTAAACTTCATTCTTTTTTAAGCTTCATTGCCAATTAAGCCTAGGACTTCAATAGTCATATATAATAGGATACACCATTCCATTATTCTACCCCACTTACTTAGTAGCAGAGGAATCTAAAGATCGAATATGAAAGTCTGCTCACATGGCAAATGTTAACTTAATAATACGACATACGGCATGGCTATCATCATATTTGCAAATAAAAGAAATTATTTTCTTAGCTTTCGCTTTTAGTGACAGTCTGAAAATACAGTAGAAATAACGAAACCAATACGAAACCTATCCGCGACATTTGATGTGGAAACGTGTTGTGTCCAATGTCCCAATCGGTATTTTAAAGGTCATGGAATAACGTAATATAAAGTTTTCACCAAACATATCCATTTCATTTTATTAAATTTACTTTGCACTGCATCTCTAGGTGTTCCATTAACCTTATTTAATCAGTACGCACGATATTGTTTCATTTTTCGTATTCACGCTAAATAACAGTCATTTATACTGAACAAAACCCCGAAAATATAGTATGTCCACTACTGTCGCTGCTGTATGAAAACCGACTCAAAAATTTGAGTGAAATCGCGTTAACATGCAAAGGAGTGGGCAGGGTCGAAGGAGAATGTTGCTTAATGCATGTCTGCAAGAGTAAGGCACCCAATACATCCTTGAGGGGCAGCCATTATTCCTGGTTTTTGTTTCTCGATAACTTTCCTCGGGAATACATATTTTTTTTATTATGCCTTCGCAGTCAGACGCTGACGTGCTGCGTCAACCACAAAACTTCGGAAGATTCCCAGACACTCCATTCAACAGCCATCAACTTCAAGTGGGAGTATCGAATTTTTCAAACTCGACGAGCTTTATACCCACAGGCCTGCTAAAATGACTACATTCCGGATAATGGCGCGCCTAATCACGTCCACTTTTGAAATAAACAAGAGGCGAAACTGCTCGCGCTGCGCACGCAATGGGTCGGATCGGTGGAAATAACAATGGAGAGATCTTCGCGACACGCGGAGCACGTCACAAATAACCAACCTATTTGCTTCAAACAGGTTCGGTAGCGGTCGGAATTGATCCGTGGCGTTCAAAAACATCGCGCCCCACCCATTATTACTTCACGTCCGGGCAAACGCGTCAATTGTATGCAAACCGGGCACGCGTGTGTTTCCACACAAAGCCGTAAAATATTTAAGGCTTCTATGGACTCATTTCTCAGCAGAGAATTGCCTGTTATTAGCTTTCAACAACTCCACCAGCAAATTTTTCCATGGACAAAAAACGCATAGATGATGACACCAATGTTTTGATATTTGTTTTATTGGAAACTTAGTTTAAAATCTCATTACTTACGTAAGGGTTAGATATTTTGAGGTTTTCTATTCTAGAACCATTCAAATATACGACTATTTCGACGCCATAATTGAGAATAGCCCCTGAGATAGTTTATGAAGTCGCCACCGAGACAAATACAGTTGAGTGAATGTAATGGGCAGTTTAAATCTTCATTATGGTAATCAATCGGAAGGTTGATTATGATAGGTGAGGTTAAAGCAGGCATATTTAAGTATTAATAATGTAAGTTAGTTTAAGTTAGGCTTCCCGAACTTCGGGTGGTAAGGCCAGTTCGCTTTTCAGTGCCACCAATCGAAGTACCAGTAATTAACGATATGCTAGATGTCAAGGCTTTCAGAAAGGATGCCACTTTATTAAGACTAGTGAAACGGACCCGGGGTATTACTCCTTGGGTTTTGTTTCGATTATGACAAGCTGGCAAAGATGTAAAACTCGCGAAATGACATACTAACCGGCAAAGTGCTTTAACCGTTGGCAGGGAATGTTTGTGCGTTGGAGAGGTACCGCTAAGGCTGGAAGTCTAAAGAATCGCATCTTTAGTTACTTTTAAATACTAACAAAAAGGAACCTCTATTAGCCAGCAAATCATACATTTGGATTTAAGTGGTACCAAATGGAATTTAAATCCGGGGCCCTCTAGTCAGGGGCCCAACCTTTTACCTACCACACGACCATTTCGTTCTACACCAAATATACGAGTATATATCATCCGAAAATAAACACTCAGTAGCGTAACAAACATATGCATAACATGTTGTTAAACATTAAAAAACTTAAACACAAAAAAGACAATTATGGATATAAAGTTAACGTTTCAACGATCAAATAGAGGTTCTGGGGTTAAGCAGGGTTGACATATATGATTCTTATTACAACAATACTCAAATTAATTATATAATAACTCAAAATACATTTAATCCTGCGTTACATTAATATATTCAGCATCCTCGAATACTGAGAACTTAAAACATGAATATTTGATAACAAAACAATTGCCCGTAGTAATATACTTCCGTAGAGAAATAAAAAAATATTCATCGACTTATGCGGTAGATTATCCAAATGAATTTCACTTAAGAAATCAAACACTTTCAGGGAGAAGCACTGGTATTCCATCTAATTAGCACATTGTTCAAGTTGTAGTTTTATTCAACCGATCCGCTTATCTAAATATTTTAACTATCTACTTTCATTTGACGCCCATCAATAATCCTCGAATGCACTCATTTCTCAGTATTTGCCAATCACATCCGGTCATGGACTAGAACCACAATACCAGGTCGGGAAAAGAAAAAAATATTAATCGAACTAGGACTCTTCGACCTTACTCCTCATTGACATTCACTTCTGCGGAATCGATACCCAATAAACAGCCCCCGTACATCCGTGGCGGCATTCCACGCGAACGGGACCTCCTCGGACACCTGGATCACCAACGGCCATCATGCAAAGCTTGGCGTGTCGAGAAACGGATGTCCGGGAGCAAGGGAGTGAGAGAGAGAGCGAGGGCGGATGAGGACTGGGAAATTGGGGGGGGGGAAGGAATTGTAGCCACGCTGACTCCTGCCCGCTCTGCCAGCGGAAAACACCATACCCCCTCCCCAGGGTTCCCCAGGTGGATTTGATTTCGGCCCGGCAATTCCCCAGAGGACGCGCAAGATCACGCACAACGAAATGCCTACGTGTCCTCGTGAGGTGGTGCTGTAAAATATAGCAAGCTATCGATTGCGATATTCACGCAACATCGCTATGCCATATTCATCCGGAAGTGTCGTATACAGGTATCATTTTGCAATATCATGCAATCACAAAACTATGTCCTGCGATGCCTTACGACGAGCGCTATAATGTGTTATACGATTATTAGGTTACATATGCCATGTACAATATAGCGATACTCATGCTATGCCAAATGCAAAACCGTACTTTATGCGATATTTTGCAATATCATTCGATATTTCGAGATATATTTCACAATTGTGGTATGCACAAATACGATGATATTAATGTTCGAATACTCGCGCAGCCCTAGAGGAAGAGAGAGACAGTCGGTGGGTCATCAAAAATACGCAGTGCGATGCGCACACACGCGTGTAATAGGCATTGGACTAGCAGGAAGTGACAGTTTGTATTGATTGGCGGCCCTGGGAGGAACGGGACGGGACGGGGGAGGGAGATGGAAGAGGCTCAGGAGAGATGTGGGGGTGGGATAGGCACGGGGGAAGGGTAGGAAGGGGTTCCGTCCACCACCAAGAATATTTGGGCACGCGACTGACCCACCCGCATCGGTACCCTCCCCTCCCTCCGACCCGCCGCTGAGTGGTCACCTCCCCCAACCCTTGCCCCCCTCCCCCTACGTACCCCCCCCCATCTCTCTCGTCCCCCATACCGATGAGGGAAGTCACGCCACATCCCTATTGGCCGCGGAAATGTGATTGGCGGGTTGGGCAGGCAGGGTACCCTCCCCCGACTGAGGGGGAGGGAGAGGGAGAGGGTGAGGGAGAGGGGGAGGGAGAGGGGGAGGGAGAGGGGGAGGGAGAGGTGGAGGGAGAGGGGGAGGGAGAGGGGGAGGGAGAGGGGGAGGGAGAGGGGGAGGGAGAGGGGGATGGAGAGGTGGGGATTCGGAGGTGGCTTCCAGAGTCCGCGGGTGGGGACGGAGTCGGCAGACAGGTGTCTCCACCTCCCCGAGCACTCTCCGCCCACGAATCCTAAATCGGTTCCGACGGGCGTACAACCAGGCCCTCACACCCCCGAATTGTGTCGCGTGCACCCCCCCACCACCTGCCTCCGATCTCCCGATCCATTTCGTTCCGCCGCACCCACCCTCGGATATCGCGATCCGATCGCACCGCGCGCCATAGATGGGGGGGGGGTAGGTCCAATTGCACCCTATTCGTCCCGTCTTCCTCCCTAGGGAGGGGAGACACCGCGTGCTGTGGGGAACTGGGATTGCATTAGCATAATCGGAGGGGCACTCCCGAGCCGATTTGCATGAACAAATGACCTTCACAACTGTCCCCACCGGGGTGGCCAAATTCGAAGAAGTCTGGTTTTAGGTTGTTACGGGAAATACTCTCCTTTGGTACAAATTTTCTATGTTATTCCATCATCATCATGAGATTTTGGTTTAATGTATTTTGGTATTTAAAAAGAAATTACCTTAATATCCCATCACCTACTTTCACGTCTTATTCTTGGTTATTTGAGTAAACCACGTTATCCCATCCTTCGGGTTAAATATCAAGTGAGCTCTACCCTCACCTGCCAAAGCAAACTTCTGTTGAATACTGAGCAAGTGAGTGTTATTGTCTTGGTCAATAAATACAGATAAAGTTACAGTTCATTCATAGCGTTCCCTTTTTTAGGAATATTTTTAATAAAATCCCGACTTTGGTTAGTTTAAGGAAATTTACTAAGGTTTACCAATTTTTACATGCGGGTATTATTTATTATCCTTTCATACTTATTCCCTATGTGTCACATGCATACAGGGCTTTATAAATGCTCTGAGACTCCTGATGTCCCTTGTCTTGAGAATCAAATTTGCCAATGACTCTGGAAACCATTTTATTTTCTCACATGCATCTGTTTAGGGAGTGAAACCGTATCCATTCTCACAATAAGACCAAACCAGCGCGCGTGCGGTGCTTTCAATTCATATTCGTTCAAGTCCCCAATTTATACCAGAAATACTCCTCAAGTATATCATGTTTAATTTGCATTCATCAAAGCCAACTTAAATTCCAGCTAGTTGAGTTTCATTCGAATTAGCATTAGTTTTGGAACAAAGTTCCGATGACTGGTTGACGGAAGTCATCCAGCCTCTCCTTTTTTCATTCATATTCTTTTCTTCTCGAGAGCTCCACCGTCAAAAGCGCTTCTTTAAAATGCAATTTGGCAACAGTCCTTACATTTTTGTCAGATTTATTCATTCCTTGGACTTTTGCGTAGATTCCCTTTCTATATTCTCTACTATTATGTTCTTAATAAAAATCTGTATGCATTTGGTTATACCCAATCGCCTGGTTGTTTTCCATTACAGTTAATACGTACATATAAGCTTCCTCTAATAATGTTTTCAGTAGTGTCATAAAATTAGTAATGTTGTATCAGTTGAACTGTAATTTGGTGAATTTCAAATTAATATTTACTTTATTTTAAGAAACCACAAACGAGAACTAATGTCATGAAAACATCCTGTGATGTGGAAGATGGAATTTATAATGCTCTCTGTTCGATAAAAAGTGTAGCAATTGAGAGATTCACGTAACTTCATTTGTATCTTACTCTGAAAGCAACGACAAGGGTACAATACGGAAGATGTAAGGATAGATGGTTAGCCATCTACCATTAGGGTAGGTAAATGGTGATTTTTGACAAGTAACATTTTATTTACGGGTCGTTTGAATTGAGTTACGTGATGTTTTCTACTGCTGAGATCACGAAATGTGCGAGGGCAAATGTTTCCCCAATTCAGGGGAAACGGGACTACCAGGGAGTCAAGTTTCCAACTTCTCCCTGTAGTTTCTCACACGAATGCAACGAGGGGCAGGGGGGAGGGACTGGAACCATTCCCTCTACGTCGGCATCAAACCCATACGACTTGTATTCATAACCCAGTGGTTTCCAGTCAGGCATGTAAATATTACCCACCGTCTTCTTCCTCAGGCTGCTCAAAAAGGAAATCGTGAGCCCCATTTTCCATCAGACGAGAGGCATTAGACGGGAAGAAATCACGGCACACATCGTGAGCCCCAGGATAGGGACGAGGGTATCGGGACTCCGGGTCCGGGAAGGAGCTCCGGTCACGATAGAGTACGACTTCCGTCCACCCCCACTCCCTCCATCGGGTGGGTCCCTAGCGCCACCGCCCCAGTGAAGTTTCCTCTCGGGCTCAATCCATTTCTTTTGGAAACGGTGCACTTTTGAAATTACTTTGGAGTAACTGCGCAGAATCTCTCCCTCTCTCTCCATCCTCACCGCGCCACCTTCTCTCCTCACCTCTGTGCCGCGCAAGTAGGGAATGGGGTCGGGGGTAGGGAGGGGGGAGGAGACTTTTGGGGGTGGTGGCCTAGTGGGAGGGGAGGGGAGAGGTTCGCGGCAAATTTCCTTCCCCCCCGGGGAATCGAACCGAAACGTCAACGGGTTTGAACACTTCCCTCTCCACTCCTTCGCCCTTCCACACTCTCCCATTCCAATTCCCTTCCACCTCCTCCCTCTCCCCGCGGGCGGAGACTCCTCTAATTTTGAACCGTCAGGCGTGGGGACGGGACGTAGGGATTTAATGAGCCGCGACTCGGCGTCGGCCCGGGACGCGGTGTCCCGGCCGCCAGTTGACAGTGATCTCTCCTCTTCCCCGAGAGGATTCCGGCCTCATCCCTGACGGGGAGGGAAAGGGGGGGAAGACCGCGCATCCCTCTCTCTGCCCAACAGACCGCGCGTCCGAAGTTTCCACCCGTTTTATTGTCAGCAAGTCGGATTTCTTTTTTGTTTTTCAGTAAAAATAATTAATTCCCGGTAATTTTTTGGAATAAAATGTATGTCCCCCGTCCCCCGTGCGAGGAGATTTTTTTATTCCTTTTAATCAATGACCTCGATGACGGTCAGAGATAAAATGTAATTTTTAACAACTAAATAAAAAAAACTGGGGTAAAACTTCTCCGCCCAATGGGCTTGGAAAGATATTTGCCCGCATTTATTGCCTCACGAGTTTTAATTTCAAATCTACATGTTGGATTTGCACATCGTGATTTGACGCTCATCGATTATCACGTCGCGTCTTTGTTCTTTTTATAAAATAAATAAAAGTAATTCATAGTTAACTTTTAGTCAAATAATTAACAGGAACACTGGAAAATTGTCGCCAATTTTGTATTCCATAGTTTGAGACTGGGAACTATCACGTGAGGACACATGCATATATTTGAAGGGAAGATTTTCCGTCGTTAGTTCACAAAAAAACAAATCGCTGGTTGACGAGTATAGCAATTTGTCTTAGTAAAATTAATCCGCTCTGCAGCATCAAAATCACAAGATGATTTATCTGAGGTCATTCTCATCTGCATTTCATACCAACCTCTCGGACCCAATATTAAGTTATTAGAATGTCAACTCATTCAAGATAACGTATATTTTGAATGCAGTAGCAGGAAGAATAGATGATCATAAGCAGTATATGCCTATCTTTCTGGAGCCTTGATATATATTATGGAACCCTGGTAACTACCTATAACAAATTCATTACCTATGACTGATTGCTTGTTTCTCCACCACTCGCATCACAAAACTCGGTACAATTTTACTGTGCCAGACCTGACTCGCCATTCGAATCCAAGTTAGAATTATTCATGTTTCTTGTCATTAAATTTCATATTACTTTCCGCCTGTCGTTTACGCAGTAGAACTCTTTAATTCGTTTCTCTTTTTCCTCCGAGGGATTATGGTGAAGTTTTCACTTTTTACGAGGCGAAAAATTTTCGTCGAGATTCTGTGTTAATAGTACATCAACCTAATTCTGTTGAATTCCATTCCGAAAAACTAACTGAATGCTGAGAATTGAAAATTCAATGAATAAGGCCACAGGCGACGTCGTGTAAACGGGAAATTTCTTTCGGGGTGTTTTTTTATAACCTAAATTGGAGTTCCATTATCCTCGAAAGTTGCCTGAAAGCATGGATTATAAATTACCTTCTTCATAAATTAACAACTCACCGTTAGGAGTCTTAACTCCCTGAAGTTCTGCGCGCAGTAAAACTTGTCACTCACCTGAAAAGAAAAAATTACTATTAGTGATATTTATATAAATAATGATAGTGATACATGATATAACTATAAAAAGGGATATATGTATAGCAATATGCATGCACTATTACGCGTCATATAACGATAGATAATGGAAATGTTTGCTTCATAAAAACATTACTGAAGTACGTATGAAAAATTAATATCGACGCAAAGTCGCTGGGAACTTTTATACATCATTCAAGAAGTGAAATAAGGTAGTAAAAAAAATGAGATCTTTATCAGCCACTTATCCCCGAAGGACGTATGTTACTAACTCCCCACATGGCATTGGACATTGGACATTAACATTGGAATATAGTGTATATCTATCCATATAAAACCGATCTCCTTGGTGATAACTGAATTCTAGAACCGTAAGTATTATCATAAAATCCTCGCTATGTGGTCACGAAGAGGATTTATCAAAGTAAAATGCAGTTCCAAGACACTAATCGTACTTATTTCCGTGCAAGCCCGAAATAGCATTACGTGAGGATGACCGCACTGGCGCCTTATCATCGGCTAATGCCACGCCAAGGTTCGACAGATTGGGAATCGCCGCTATGCGGTTTTCCCCTCTTAGGAGTGGGAGAGAATTTAAACCAAAGTCTCTGAGGCTTTCTGGTGGTAAATTTGATCTTGCAACACGCCATGCACCTGGAGTACAGATTCCGTGAGGGAACACATAAAAAAAAGCCCGATACCCCATTCCTTCCCTCGTCATCGACTCGGAAAATTCCAACCTAAGACTGCCAATTTTTGTCCATTGAAATGAGTTTGAGGAGAGAAAGATATCCAGGTGGTATTTTAGTAAGCTGCAATCTCGTATTATTTCTCTGGATACTCCTATGAATGACAGGTATTGAGAAATACGGGGAAAACGAAAAATATACGGACGGCTACTAAAATGAAACTTCCAACAATGTTGTGACAAGCAGATAGTTTCACAGATGCAAGAGGCTTTTATGATCCAGAAACGCTTTTCTTTAGACTTGTTCGTAAGCAGGATTAGCGTCAGAAGGGGCCCACTAAAAATGGTTTATGACGCCTTTCTTCTTCTTTGTGTTACTACGTTCCAGAACCAAGCAAAACATTCCCTAAATTACAAGAAGTTTTGGAGTTGCACTCAGCGTCATCACAATACTAGTAAAGAGAGAGTGAACGGAGAAGTCGCAGTGTTTAACTGCGGACGGATTGTTTACTAGCGTACTCAAAAAGGAAATGGCACTTAATTCGAAAATAATGTCAGCGGAAATATGTGTCAGCCTTGAGGAACTATCCACCTCCTCACTAACTAATTCGACAAATTCGACTAAGGAAAATAAGATACTCTTGATATCACGAATCGATTGTGGTTGAAAAAATTTTAAATGTATTGATTTTTGCATCTATTTACCTACTTTTATATTCGTGCCTGACCAAAGAATAAATATAATATGAATCACTCGACTGATCGCTCTTTGTAAGCACTACTTCAGAGACCATTCATTCTAGCAATAAACACAATTGTATTTTTTCCAATAACTTCCGAGACCGGAGTTATATCTTTTTCTTCCAATCGACTCGCCACCGCGCTGCCCCATGAATACACTCAATGTTCGACACATATCTCACGGATTAACACTCAAAGAGGCCCTCCGTCAATAGACCGGTACACCGCGGAGAGTCCGACCGCTGAGGGCAAAAGATTTGATAGAAGTACCTTTTTGAGATTTCGGGTCGGGAGGATGATTAAAAGGAGAGCTTTGATAATAAATCGGATATGAGAGTTAATAAAATTCTTTTATGAGGGGGAAAGGGAGAGAAGGAAAGGGGGAGGGGGGCTCGTTTCGAGCGCTGGAGCCGCCGCCGGTGTGAAAAAGGGTTTTTAAACACTCGATGCCCGGGCGTAAACACCCAAAACCCATCATTTGGGCCTGGTGTGTTTGTACGGAGGGTTTGGTTGCGGAAGGGGAACTCCCTCACACCCAGGTCACTTCGGCGTTAATTGTACTTCCGACATTAACTGTGCACGGTCTCCCAACTCCCACAAAACTCCCTATCTCCCCCTCTCTCTCCTTTCCTGCCTCAATTTTTTTATGGCGCGTTTGATCGAGATGGTCGCTGTGAACGAACGCGAGTGTCGGCAATCCATTAGCGTTAAAATAAAATAGATAGAAAAATAAATAAATGAATGAATGAATGAATGAATAAAAAATCTCTCCACCCCATCTCGATGGTGTCTTATGATCCACCATAAAATAAAAACGGGCGTAATATCGGCACGCGTATACGTGAATGTATAAAAGCCCTCTTCCCAGACGGGGCCATCCATTTAACCGGGTCGGCGAAATGACCCATAACGTCGGGCGTGGGGTTAGTAGCGGGGGAGGAGGGGGGGGGGTTTGGAGGCGGCGGTATCAGGGGGGACTCTTCAGCGTCATCTCTTCCCCTCAGCATAATGAAGTGGCAGTCATTTGCCCTCGTTCGTGGTGCGCGAAAACTGGAAAATGGCGTCCCGTTTTGACGGCGAGGATGGAGCATGATCGAAGGCCGTTAACTCGAGCGCTAATAACGGAGCCACCCCGTGCCTCACTCACCCTCCTTCCATTTCCACCACCCTTCTCCCCTCCCTGGAAGCAAAGCGCTCCGGTGAGATTGACTTTGGCGCGCACAAATCGGATAGTCACGACGACACATCTAGGCCCACCGAATCGGACGTTTCTTTCTCTCATTTTCTAGCTCAAGTTCCATTCAAAATGGGATGAATTAAATTCAATTAAACAAAAAATAGAGACGGCATCTGTTTGTTTAAATCAATCCCTACGCATCGCCATGAGGGGTTTTTGTCTGGCGGTGTTACGTCATCGTTTATAAGTGCAGGCACGAAAATTATTAGCAGTAGTCTACCAGATTATGGTAGGTTTTTGATAGACATATACTTTCGATGCTAATACTACTACTAGTAATACTCTACAACACTACATTTTTAAGCCCTGACTATCACGACGCAAAATACCGTTTTGATGTACGGCCATTACAATAACAGGTTCCTTCGTTCTGCAAGCTTTTACATTCGCTCCCTGCCGTCCAAATGTCTCGAAATTTTCCTCACCCTCCTCGTCCCTCGAATATTCTCCCCCCTTTATTTCCACTTTTAGTACCCTATTGCCAGTCAGAATCCCTTGCACACCCACTCGTCCAAACTTCTTCGAATTTTTCTCAAAAACCGTGAATCTTCCCCTGCAATGCCTAGATATTCTTCGCTTTTTTTCCTTTCCTTACCCATATTAATTTTTCCTTTCTTTTCCACAAACACATGTCAAAAGTCTCCAAATGAAGCCTTATACTCTTGCTGTAAGGATAGTTGGTGATTATTAGCGTTGGGTATCATTATATTTTCAGGAGTAAGAGCTGTCGCATGTGATGTTTCCTACTGCTGTTGTCACGAATTGTGAGAATAAAAAGGATTCCTTATATCCATCTGCGCGACAGTCATTTCCCTTCAACCCCTCCATCTAGGCTCGCCAATCAGTATCACGCGGGGCTATAATTATTCCCTCTCCATCGGCTCGAAACTCGAATTATTTGTATTTATCTAATATTTTATTCCGTGCATACAACCTTCCCACCTCTAGCGGCTCCCATTCCATTCTATCCAATAATAATGGCACGCTTTCTCTTCGATTATAACGATTTTTTATGAGATCAACGAATTTTCTGCGTGCCTTTTCCGATTCCGAAATTCAGTTTTTGACTCGGGATCCCAAATTGTAACCACTTATTCAGGCTGGGGACTTAATAATGCTACTTAAGCCTTCTCAATCGCTTATTCCTTGCAAACACGACACGATGATTTAATGCATAGGCACGGCCATCAGGCGTGCAAGTAATTTCCGCACCTGCTGATGATGTCTAGGTCTTGATATGCACATGCGGTTTGCAAGATAGGAGTGGTCATTACCATCTGCGTTTTGATTAGCTTTAAGGGTTCAATTCCACCACCCCAATGGGTCAATTATTGCCTAAATTAATTCAGCTGTCGCTTTTTATATGATAAGAGAAGCACAATGAAGACGCATTTTTTCCCAAAAGCAAAACATTATTTTCTGCGGTTTTCGCTCAATTTTGTCGCTTTCAGCAAATATATTCATCATATTACATTCAACCGCCGCCCATTTGATGAAAACTTCTTGTTTCAGCGCATTAGTTACATTTGAACCACTTATTTTTTTTCTTGCAACATTGATAATCCCGTGATGGGTTCTCCGCGTACCACATTAAAATCCAATTTGGAACCATTGGCTTAATGACGTGATGGAACAGGACTTTAACCCGATATTACGGTGGCACTGATTGGTCGATAGAGTTCAGATGAAGAAGTAATTTCCGCCCACGAGGCCAATCAATCAACATATGCCAATAGTTCGTTTCCCATTTGTGAGGTTTTCCTTAACCCCCCCCCCCTCCCCTCCTCTTTCGAACCCTTTAAAAACGCTTTCTCAGTCCTGCCTCGTTCAAATCCCATCAACCCTTACCGTGTGACCTATTTTATTCACATTATGCGCATCAAGCGTCGCAATTAACCCAGTAGTGCACTCGCCTGTCAATTCTAACGTCTCGAGTTCGAACCTCACCTCAGTAATATTCATCAACTGAGATGCGACAATTGATGTTACCCCTGGGGTCATTATGACTCCTGGGGTAGGTGTACGCGTCTAAAAAATAAATTTATCCGCTTAAGGTGATAAATATTATTAAGGTTGTTAGTATAAGAGATACAATATGAATTAGTGAAAAGAAAATTATGATGCTTTGTAATTAAATACGATTTTACATAATTGTAAATTCTATTATAAAAATAAGTATTTATTTCTCAACTCAAAAATAATTTATCTCCCTGTTTAAATAATGACCGACATCTTTATTGATTTATCATCAGCCTACACGATACCATTCACCTCACCATTTGCAAAACACTAATTGGCGATAGCTGGAGATACGGACAACGAAGAAGGTAATCCGTGTGGTACGATAGACGAGCAATGTAGGAAAATATACCAGAAGTGGTCATTAAGAGTAGAAGTGCTTTCAATAACTTTCGTCATACAAATGGCACCTCCTGGCAAAAATAGTCATCCTACTCCCCTCCTACCCTCAAATAAATAAATATTTTTCCAATGGCATCCAATGTATTCTTTGTTATCTCTGCAGGAATGGTTTTTAAAGAACATAATTCCTTTTAGCTTTTAAGCCATAAGAATTACGACACTAATTATTTTGAACGAAGTACCTAAATTTCATTTCTTTGTTTTAGAGCAAAACAAAATAGTATCCCTTTTTTATTCCCGAATAAATATACATTCGTGGATGTTTACGTACATTCATTTCACTAGTGGCTTAAGTTCTCACTGATTGTTTTCTTTTATTGGCCACAATTGATTTCTACAGGTGCTTAGGTATATTAGTCAAATCGTTGAAACGTGCGACTTAATTGCACAAGGGAACTAAAAACACTTTACGTGAGTTTTAACTGCCCTATGGTATGTTCTTACATAAGGTAAGCTACAGAACATAGGAGAAGTTTTCTAGTCAGTAACACATATCCCATTGATCTATATATTTGAAGCATTAATCAAATTTTATTCCTAATTGTTTTGACTTCCAACGCCCATTTTATTGCTCTTTTTGAATGATTTCTTCCTTGCGTATTTCTGTCCCTTCGTCCTATTGCCCTCCACAATATATTTCGTCCTTCAGACTCCTTCCTGCGTTTCGTCCCCTCAGTTTCCCCTCCAATACAGTCAGAAGCAGGCTGCTTTGTATCACTAGATGTCCATTAAGTTTATGGTCTCTCTTTCTCAGTGTTATTTAAAAGCTACTCTCATCACCCACTCTCCGCAGGACTTGTTTTTCAGCCACTCGATATGCCCATTTTTATTTCCACCAGTCACTTATCGCATTCAATCTCCTTCCTCCTGTAGTCAGCACGCAGAGTCGGACATCCTCGGAAATGTGTACTCCATATACCTTGAAATGATTTTCCAAATTTCCAGGATCATATTTCTTGACGTGTTTAGTGACAGATCTCCTTTTTGTGAAATCTTGCTGACCGGTCCTTATTTTCCATCGGTCAGGACCCTACTTCCCAAGCATGTTTCCAAATTTCTCTCACTCTACTTTACATTCATAACGGAACAAAAATAATTATTACCCTACGAATATATACGTTATATGTGTACGTATCTAGAAAACATTTGGAGGGGGAGGGCTAATTTTTGCATATATTAAAAAATAATTGCATAAAATCTTTACCACGAAGAGGAATGTAAATCATGTTAACCTTTTTAAATAATCACAACAATTAAAGGAAAGCAATGCACTTTATGGCATTTAAATTTATGAGTGGGAACAAAATATATGCTAAATTATTTTAGCGCACATAAATAATAGCAATTTTGAATTTCCTTTAGCCCTAAAATATTGCCCGATAGGAGAGGGATTGATCCATTGCAAAACTCTTTGGATCCACCCCTATATTGTTTTTCATGGAGCTCAAAACAATCACCCCCGGAAATTTTCATTTGAAGTTTCCCGCTAAAGAAGCGTGCATAAAATATTTAGGGAAGATTGTCCGAGATTAAAGAGATACATTTTACCATTTGCATACCGCTCTAAAATAAATTTGACTTCGGAAACAGTTTGATTCACACAACATGCTACAAATTCATCAATCGGAGAATGGCCAATGTCCTCACTTTAAAAATTTACCTGCATTTGCCTCCTCCCCATATTTTTCACTCGATTGCCACCTTCGCTGCTTTATTTCTAACCCACATAACGCCGACCTAAGCCTTAGAGATGGCCACCTCACCCCTATACGATAACAACTCCCCATATAAGTCTGCACCTCCACCCTTTGAGTCACTCTATCAAAACAAACTCACTCACGCAACTAACAGATTGACTTCCCGCCTTCCCCACCCCATTCCTTCACCCCCCCGCCTCCAGACAAGGCTCGCATAAAAATAACGACCGTTTCCAAAAGGTTTATTTATAAGTTTTTCCCTTCCCCGGATTCCCTCCTTCACCACCTCCTCTTCGGGCCCTACGGCCGGAAGAAAAGAAAATAACCGATCCTCTTCCTACCTCCCCGCCCGCCGCACGTCGCGGCACGGCCAGACGTGCCAACATGAACCATACTCCAATCGTCTCGCGATGAGCAGCTTTGTGGGGGGGTTCGAGAGTGGATAGGAACCGCTTAATGCAGCCCGTGGGAAGGGGATGGCAAATTATGGCCCTCCGCTGGGTCTCTTACGGGTCGCGTAACTAAAAAACCTCGGGTGGAAAAAATATGGTCCCGAATTTTGGTGTTCGCGGTGCAATTCCCGTGAAAGGCCGTAGACGCAAGCTGCGAGATGTTAGCCGTTGATGTCTTTGTTATTTAACGAGACGGAAAACCAGAGAATTGCTAAGGGAACTTCATCGAGTAATAAATACACAATTGACGATGACCGGCATGATGAGGTGGGGGTGACCCTGGACATAGAAAAATATAACATTTTGAAGAAATAAAAGTAAAGTACCCGACAATTTTGAAATGGTTTAAGTTATGCTTCATCAGCAAGCACTGATGTATCACTATACTACCTTGAACAAAAAGTTCCCGGAATAACCACCGTGTGGCGCTCCCATCGTTCCGATTTGAGTTCTGTTTTTTTTGTTGAATTGGTACATCTGTTGTTGATATTCCCTTTAAATCTTAGTGTCATAACTTGACATTTGCAAAAGTTACGTAGCCAAGAGTACATCTATCTCTGTGTGTGTTGGCGATTTTTTACAATTGCAGAAATGGATTTAAATTTGCAACAACGAACTTGTATTAAATTTTGCGTAAAAAACGGATTTAGTGGCGCACGGACGTTGGAGACCTGACCTGAGACCATCAGACCTGGATATACCTACAGAAATTTCGACGTACGCCTCCCTTGGAATATTCTACTGGATACTTCTAACCCTGGTTGCTGACATCATTAAATAATCGAGGGACAGCGAAGCAAGGCGCCGGTGGCGCCCAATATGGACATCGTGCCGCTGCCAGCGGACACTATAAGGACTCCTCTCGACCAGCAGCTGGAAAATACTTCTTCAAACCCTGTTCATACTGCCGGCGCTCTAAATATGGACGTTTCCATGCATCAGAACGGGCCGTCTGCCCCTGCCGCGAAATTCAACGACGACTGGCGACACGTCAAGGATCCCAGAGGAGCCGGGAAGCGTAGCGCACCATTCCTTTCCATTGAAGAAGCAACTAATAAGCGCCCGGTAAGTACGAGTAATAAATTCTCACCGCTCGTCACGGATCCGGACACGGACAACTCTTCTGCTCCCGTGGCGATGGAGGCTGAAAATTCATCTGCACCATCTGGATCCCCGGCAAGCCGAAAAAAGGAACCACGCCCCCCGGCACTCATCATATACGATGTAGTAGACCACGCGGCCTTGCTGAAACTTGTCCGATCCAAGGCAACGGACAAGTCCTTTACTGCAATCCATACAACCGACTCGACGAGACTTCAACTAAAGACTGCGGCTGATTATGCGGCCATAAAGCAGCTGTTGGTGCAGTCAAATGCACAATTCTCGACCTGGGGCCCGAAATCCCTACGAGCCAATTTCTACGCGGTTCGTGGACTTCCGTGTACCTACCCAGTTGAGCTACTGAAAGAAGATATGGACGCCATGGGGATTCCGGTGGAACGAGTGCATCTGGTAGGGCAGGGAACCTTCTTCCTTGTCGTTGTCAAGGAAAACCCTGAATGGCAAACAAAAGAAATGCTTGCCATAAGATACATCGGCAATTCCCGTGTCAGGGTGGCAAAATATCAGCACAGGGAGCCACAAATGTGTTACCGGTGCACCCGATTCGGACACGCATCTTCCAACTGCACGGCAGCCCCGCGATGCTACAAGTGTGCTGGTGCACATGAAGGCATCCAATGTCCGGATACGGAAAGGAAGAAGACTTGTTGCTGTAACTGCGGAGGAAACCATCCTGCATTTTTCAGGACCTGCCCTGTCTACGCCAAACAGAAGGAGATGAAGATGGCTAGCCTCCGGAGGAAAGGCGCACCAACCCAGGGGGCGAAGAACACCGCCGCTGAAACAGAGCTGCCTTCTCCTCAACAGAAGACGCTTGGTACCTTCAACGCGTCGAAGCCGGGAGACCCAACCAACGCAACCCAACGTCCGACCATGTGCAAGCATCTTGACTTTCCTCCACTCTCGACGCCGGCTCCGGTCGCCAGGGAGACAGCAGAAGAAATAAAAATTCCTCTTCTCCAGAAGAGGCGGGCTGCAGACTCGCAGATGCCGACTCCAACTTTGGCTACATCCCTCTCTTCCATCCTGGAAGCATTGACGTCCTCTGCTGCGCTATTGCAACAACAGCTGCAAGCTTTAACTGTCGCCCTTACCACTATTTTCCCAAACCAAAATGGACCATAGGCGAGAATTAAATAAATCTATCATCCTAGCCACATGGAATGTCGGCGGCGCATTGAAGCGAAAGACCCCTGAATTGCTTGCCTTTCTACGGAAGGCAAGAATCTCAATCGTCTGTCTGCAAGAGACTCATCTCCGTCCTGGAACTTCATACGGCGTTCCAGGCTATGCAGTTTACCGGGATGACCGGCAAACAAGAGGAGGGGGCACGGCGGTCCTCGTTTCGCTTGACCTGGCTGCGAGAAAAATTGACCTACCAGCTCGACTGCATCTAGAGGCGACAGCCATTGAAGTAGATACTTCGATCGGCTCTCTCACAGTGGGGTCACTCTATCTCCCCCCAAAACGACCTCTAGCCACACAGGATTTCGAAGTCATCTTCTCCGGGTCACGGCCGTCGCTTTTTCTCGGGGATCTAAATGCAAAGAATGCTGCATGGCATTCAATTACACCGAACCCTCGGGGTGAAGCGCTGCTCACATGGGCTCAGAACAATGGAGTACGCGTCGCGGGTCCACATGGGCCAACGCATCAGCATCACGGCAGGAGCGAAGACGTCTTAGATATTGCGCTGCACCGTAGGCTCACGAGTTCGCTTTCTCTCGTGGCGACACCGACGTTGGACAGCGACCACTACCCAGTCTGCGCCTATCTGGGATGCTGCCCAACGTTACTTCCCCCACGGCCGGTGCGATGCCTGGATAAAACAGACTGGACAGGGTACAGGCAGATCCTGTCCGACATTTTACCGGAACAGCCGCCATCACTGACGTCACAAGCTATGCTGGACGAATATGCTTCTGTCATAACAGCTGGCGTGGACCAAGCATTACAGAACACCGTGCCAATAAAACTGATACGCCCTTCTGGACATCTGACGCTGCCTCATTCCATCCTTCGCCGCATCCGCGAAAGAAATCGGCTTCGACGACGATTTCAAAGAACCAAATGTCCCGCGGATGGGGCACGGTTTAGAAGAAAACGAGCCGAAGTGAGGCAGCTCATCCAGGACCACAGGCAGACGACGTGGGAAAGGAAGGTTGCTTCCCTCCGAACCGAAGATGGGAGCATCTGGAGAATGGCAGCTTCTCTTCGCCACAGCATTCGGATCGACCCACCGATCGACTCACCTGGTGGCCCTCTTTTCACGGAAGACGAAAAGGCTGAATTTGCAGCAACTACGCTGGAGGCCACTTTCACGTCGACTCCGGATCCACTGGTACCGGATGATCCTAGCGACTTTCCTGAAGAGGATGAAACAACGGAGGAGGGCACCATGACGGTAACGAAGGTTACCGAAAACGACCTGAGAGCAGCCCTTGGACGACTACGCTGCAAGAAAGCACCAGGAGAGGACAACATCCCGAACGAGGCCCTTAGACAGATGCCTGTCTCGCTCGCAACTCACCTGATTACGCTCTTTACGGCCTGCTTCTCCATGGGACATTTTCCGGCCATCTGGAAATCGGCAAAAGTCATCCTATTGCCGAAGCCGCCGAAGTCCGCTAGGAACGTAGAGAACTACCGCCCGATCGCCCTGCTAGCGACCCTGGGAAAGCTGCTTGAGAGGGTACTGCTGCCACATCTCCTGAAGCACATCGCGGCCTACTCAATCTTGCCGGCATCACAGTACGGTTTTCGAGAGGAACACTCCACCACACACCAGCTCGTCCGTCTCGTGGAACAGGTGACGGCCGGATTCAATCGGCGATGCTGCTCAACGGCGGCGTTCTTTGACATCAGGAAAGCCTTCGACCGGGTATGGCACGCTGGTCTCAGGCGAAAACTTGCAATACAGCGGTTTCCAAATTGGCAGCGCCGCTTGCTAACATCATACCTGACAGGAAGGACTTTCCGTGTCGCCTGGGGACGCGCGCTGTCACAGCCGAAACAGGTCCACGCAGGCGTGCCGCAAGGATCGGTGCTCGGACCGATACTTTTTAATCTATATACGGCGGACCTCCCGGTAGACCTTGGACGACATACCATGGTTGCCCTGTATGCGGATGACGCAGCAATAGTGACCACTTCGCGGAGAGCACACATGGCGGCAACATACCTACAGCGAGCAGTAGACAAACTGCTGGAGTGGTACGCCCTGTGGCGAATCAGCGTCAACAGCGCAAAGACACAGACGATTCTTTTTTCACCTGGAGGACTGCGAGAACCAGGAGAAATCCTCGTGGGCACCGAGGAGGCGCCATGGATGGAAGAGGTGACCTATCTAGGCGTGATACTGGATAAAAGACTGACATTCAAAAGTCACGCCCTCGCTGCCACCAGGAAGGCAAGAGGAAGACGACTACAACTCTCGCCGCTGCTGCGTTCACCGTCCCTCTCTATCAAGACAAAGACGTATCTGTACGTGGCGGCAATTCGCCCAATCTTGATGTACGCTTCACCGGCATGGAGTGGCAGAATGACTCAGACGGCCTTCCACCACTTGGAGGTAACGGAAAGAGGGGCACTCAACAGTGTACTTGGGCTTGGCTGGAACTATGCCGCAGAAATTCTCCACGCCTTAACTGAAACTGCGCCCATTGGAGATGTCATCAAGACTCGCGCGACGGCCTTTTACGAGGAGCTTGAAGGCAAAAAAGAAGAGCACTTGCGGTCGATCGGCGGCTTAAAACCTGTCTCCTGGGAAAGGCACAAACGCCCAAGAGCAGCAACGGGACGGGACGACGACCAACCACCATTGAAAAGGAAAAGGAGTTGATTGGACCTTCCTTCATCGACGGGCTAAGAAGCCGCAAACACAGCAGCTGAATGATTAAATCATCGGGCAGCTGCAAGCCAAGCGTCAAGAGGGAACGTTTTGGCAAAAAAAGAAGACGAGGACGGACGTTGGAAATGTTGGAAAAGTGTTTCGGCAACGATTCTCTAAAAAAAACGGTCGTTTACCAGTGGCACGAGCGGTTCAGAAGTGGTCGTGAGTCAATCGAAGATGATGAACGCAGTGGCAGACCATCGACATCGAAAGTCGGTGAAAAAATTGATAAAGTAAAAGAAATGTTGGTCAATAACCGCAAATTAACCATCAGAGAAATAGCGGAGGACTTGAACATTGCCTATGGATCCGCCCAAGACATTGTGGTTAATGATTTGGGTTTCCGTCGTGTAGCAGCAAAGTTGGTTCCAAAAGACCTCAATTTCATGCAAAAAAGAGACCGTGTTGACGTCGCAAAAGACATGATTTGCGAGGCTGAATCCGATCCCACATTCATCAAAAGGATCATTACTGGAGACGAGACGTGGGTTTATGAGTACGACACGCAATCCAGACATCAGGCAAGTGAATGGCGTTCACCAAATGAGCCGAGACCAAAAAAACCACGTCGTTTTCAGTCAAAAAAGAAGGCAATGCTGACGGTTTTCATGGATTACAACGGTGTAGTGCATCATGAATTTTTGCCAGAAGGCCAGACAGTAAACAAAGAGTATTATTTGGGCGTTATGAGACGTTTGCGTGAAGCAATTCGCCGAAAGAGACCAGAAATGTGGGCAGAAAACTCGTGGATTTTGCACCAATGATAACGCACCGTCGCACAGTGCTATCATTATTCGTAATTTTTTGACGAAAAATGCAACAAATACCATCCAACAGCCACCGAATTCACCTGATTTGGCTCCCTGTGACTTCTTTCTGTTCAATCGAGTTAAAAAACCATTACGGGGAACGCGTTTTAGCAGCCGAGAGGAAGTAATGGAAAAATCGCAGGAAGCACTGATGGACATACCGAAAACCGACCGTAACTTTTGCAAATGTCAAGTTATGACACTAAGATTTAAAGGGAACATCAACAACAGATGTACCAATTTAACAAAAAAAACAGAACTCAAATCGGAACGATGGGAGCGCCACACGGTGGTTATTCCGGGAACTTTTTGATCAAGGTAGTATGCATCCGGAAGTTCGAACATTTCTCCCTTATACATTTTTTCTTGAACGCCGGTACCACCACTGAGTACTTCAACCCACACGCGTCAACAGATTACATTAAGCTTGCTTTTTGAAACATAATTAATTTATAAGGCATAAAAAAATTGGACAAATATTTCCTAACCCGTTTTCCCAAAAATTTAAGATTCAAAATTTTTCTGAAGCAATCATTGGGATATTGTTTGCATTGTCTATGTATGCACGTGTGTGTGGATATATATATATATATATATATATATATATATATATATATATATATATATATATATATATATATATATATATATATATATATATATATAAAGCACTCGTGAACGTAAATAATGAATATATTTACGAACGAACAGACTAAATACAGGACCACAAATAAACGCAACGCTCACCGAAGCTTTTTTAAATTTTCAGTGGATAAACAACCACCAGCTTTAGAAAGAATAGTAACGAATTATGGGCTTAGGAAATGGGGCTGTTGGATAAAAGTGGAATAAAGGAATTGTGGTTTGTAATGAGGGAAAGGGGGGTATGGTCTCTAGGGAAAGGGCGCTAGGAGGAAAAGATGACAGGGGAAGAGCGTCGAGGGAATCGGTCGTGGACGTGGGCGCGGTGGGGAAAAATATATATATACACATATACATATATATTACCCTACATCCATATTTTCTTTGCAGGAATTGGGACTGTAATCTCTAAATCCCGTCCGGACGACCCCGGACGTTTAAAGAAGCGGGGCATTACGTAAAAACTTGACGTCCGGTAGCACTAAACTAGGATGTTCTCGCGAGTGGAAGGGAGGGAGGGGCGGCCTTTCTCAGAGTCTTCCCATGGGGCGGGAAACTTCCAACAAGTTGGGAAGATTCCTCCCATGATTGTGTGTCGAATCCCCTTGCCAGGCTTTTTTCGGGCGGACTGCCACGAATCGGGAATGCCTGGAACGAGACGTCAAAGAAAAACCAGATCGGATTTCGCGTTCGGCACGGGCGTTTCAACCATTTATTTAAGAGCACAAATTAATCCCACCTACGTCACGATATATCTGTGGATAAGTGGTGCCAGGTTTTCTAAGCTACAGGTGATCTTTCAAATTCTCTAAATGCAAGCATTGAATTATATAACTTAAAACTTTTGGATATATATCTAACCTACCTTTAAAGAAGTAGAGACGAGAAGTAAAATTAGCTGACATTAGCAGGTTTTGATTTCCCAAATTTAAATTTGGAATGCCTTGGCGGAGACTAATGAAAGCAAGAATATTATATGCTCGACTTAAATTGGGAGATAAATAAAAATCGCAAGAGTTAAACGCTGGTGCAGAGGAAATAACATTGCCTTTTTTCTGATAGCATCTCTAGTTACGCCATTTCCATCAACGGTATATTACCCACCATAGAGGTTTTACTAATTTTTTGATATTTAGTCAAAAGCGATTAGGATCAGTAATTACGACAGTAAAAGGCATTACATATGTATGGTTCGGTTAGCAAACTGGAATGTCTGGTAACCTTTTCGATGGGTTAAGATTATAATTACAGGAAAAGCAATTATCTACCGCAATTTTAACTTTACAATATTTTGAATAATGCATTTAACAAATTATTGTAGAAATTCTAAGTGAAATGATAGGTTTTAGAAAGGTGGAATCCAACAGTTATTTTAAGGGTATTTTAGATGTTTCAATTTATCAGGGCGTGAATTCGATGAGTAGGGATAGGAGAAATGTCGAAGAAAGAATGGAGATCAAGCAATGAGCAACATACTATAGTCCTTCGCGGCAGTGACGTTTATAACAGTGACGGTGATCGAAACGATATAATGCAGGCACTTAACACCGATATAAACTGTCAGCTACTTCCGCATTGATAGTCCTATAAAATAAAAATTACCAATAATATTCATTTTGAATGAAAGTTCAACATTTTTACAAATTATTTGGCATTGTGTTAAGTTGGTTGCGTCGTCAATTGCTACACTTTCTTTTCGAGAGTAAAATATTTCAGAGTAAGAAAATACCAGCAGTTTCTTCATGACATAATATCTTCTATCATTTTAACAAACCCTATGGTCCACATACAATGCAACAAAAGTTCATTTCAAATGACAACAAGCTAGTTTTACAATTAAATTTCAAAAGCTCCGTGTTTTTTTTCTTTTAAATTCTCTGAAATCCGTCAGGGAAGACAAGATGTCAGCTTCTCATTCCAAAAGCGGCGGATTTTTCAGGGGCACTCCGATCTGCAGTTGGACTCCGTTTTTAGTGCGTTAGGACGATAACCCATTGGGTAAGCCCTCTGTATGTCTGTGACCTTCAATAATGCCTTTGTATGGCTGGTAGCCTAATGCTCCCCACTCTACGTCCTTGTGGTGGCTAACATGGATATTATGTAAATGCAGATGTAAGCATAAACAGTATGTTCCTTCGCAGCCTCCCTCTTCCAATTAAAAATTTGATTCAAAGGAAATTAATCACCTATTTCTCATTGAAAAATGATCCCGGGTATCTGTAGACACTAGTCACTCATTCAAGTATGGACGAGGATAAAAACTGATTTATATTTTGAATTCACATTTATCTGTTTATGCATTCTGCGAAGTCGCAAATACAAAAAAATGAATAGACTTTTCACTTTTAGGTTGCCTTTACTGGTAAAAATATTCATAGATATGAATTGTAGTAATAGACTATGCTTTGCGAAAATTTTACATAGAGTGAAACAATAAGAATTTTATTTTCCACAGCCATTTATGTATAACATCGCATTTCAATGCCTGGGAATTATCAACTGATACAAGATCTAACTGTGTTATATCTAATGACGATGGACAGTCATCCGAACACATTTTCTGCTACACGTAATATACGAGTATAGGTGTCAAAACGATAAGGGATCCGAATAACTGACAATTACCGCATTAGGAGGCAAATTTCATCTTTTTAACTCCTAGGTAACCTGTTATGTTGTCAATGTTTTAAATCACTCTAATTTCATTGTTATTCTTGTTACTAGCAACTCGCCTCACATACGTGGAGAAGTATTTTGCACTTGGAAACCTCTGCGTATTAAGTCTGTAGCTAACATTACCGAGTTTATGTGAAATATTTTGTATTTTTATTGGTAAATAACATACAGGCTGAACATAATTTAAATGTTGCATGTCTCTTGTGGAATATTCACCCGCCAAACTCCCTTGTTGTGGCTTTCAGGGTGCCATGTAGATGTAAAGAAATTACAATTTCATTTCACAATTTTGACAGCTGTCATTTTCTTATCAACATTGAGTAATATTTATACATGTATGCGGGTAATATAATACATTAGATGTAAAATTTGAATGTGGATGGTTGTTTAGCTTAAATGTGAACTAAAATAGATACATGCAGACGTCTGAAAAGTCCCGAACCGCGCAAGGAAATCAAATATTCATTTCGTTCATTGCGACACTCGCCTCATCCAAGTCGGCGTCTGACTCAAAGAGATGCGGGTTATGGGCGGGAGTGAAATACGAGAACTGGAAAAAAAGAAAATAAAACGTGAAACCCAGACATAAATTCACTCCAAAACACGACGTTTCCGACCCCGCAGGTGCCCAAGGATCCCCAACTGAAATGGCCGTCACGACACCCTCAGCCAGATCCGATACCCCCCCAAAAGGGAACTCTCATATGTGCCGAAATTATTGCCGCAGGTTTTTTTTCTACTCCTGGGCCTAGATTTGTAAAAAAAAACGTATGCATAAACGAAAGAAAACACTGCAGGAATCTGCGTCTTTATTGACGGGAGTTACGAAAAAAAGGAACTCGCCCTCCCGGGTCGCGACCGTAAATCTCCCAGGGTTCGCAGCTATGGGCACCAAGGGTGGGGGGTGGGGAGGTCTCGGTCGTACCTGTACCCCCAATGGGTCCCCTCTCGCTTCGTGCACACGTATATTTAGTCTCCGCCGGACTGACGCCTACATCGCGGGCTAGCGTTCTTTTTTTTCGCCTACTTCTCCTCTCCCCTCATCCATGGAACTACGCCGATCCTTCGGGTCTTTTTGGCGATAAGGTAGGGGGAGGGGGCGAGGGGGAAGGAGGGCTCTAACGCTGTGGAAGGGGGTTTCGGGAAAAGCGGTTTGTACACGCAGGAGGTAAGGGAGAGGGGCAGACTGCCAAAGCTTTTCCCTCATCCCAGAAGAGGCAGTCTTCCTCCGAAACCCTTTCCTGACTTCCATCTCTTTCTTTCCCCTTCTCTCTGCTTTTCCGTTCTATCTCCTTATCCCACGACCCATGAAAGAAATCCCAAACACCGACAAATGACCGACGCGATATCTGCCAAGGAGTGCGGGACAGGGAGAGTTTTTGTCTCCCCGCGGGGTGGGTGGGGCCGGGGATTTTGATGCGGGGAGCGCGGATGCTTAACGCGCGGGAACATCTATTTTGGAGGCAATCTCCGCTCTCACCCGTGAAGGAGTGTACACGAAACGAAGTCACGGGGAGGCGAGGTGAAAGTGGAAATGGGTAGGTATAAGTTTCATTTCAAGGGACGCCTTTAGGGCTGTCTCGGACTGCTTTGCGTAAGTTTCCCAGTCCGTTCCTCCTTCCCCATCCCCCCCTCTCATACGTTCATCCTTTCTACGTTCCCTCGCCTCAGCGGGCGTTTTTTACGAGCTTCAAGAGGTAGACATGAGTTTGACTTTGCGCAAATCCCGGAATAATTTATGGATTTTAAGTACGTTTCCGAAGACCCTTTGAATCATTTCACTCCAAAGAGAAGACGTTGGGCGTTAGATGTGAAAATAGTAAATCTTACGAAGCATGGAATTGATTTATTCATCTGTCACATCATAAAATTTACATTATTTCACACCAAACCTTTCATTGGTAACACATACGAATCAACAGAATTATCGGGTCAGCTGAAAAAAAACTAGGTATTCTTGGGCGGGCTGCACGTCAATGTGACGAAAACGTAAAATCGAGGTGTCACTTCGCTTTAGCTAGACCGCTTTTGGAGTACGCTGCCAGTATTTGGGAAGCATGAAAAATGTTTGGTGATGGAATGTGGAAAACTGTGATAGAGGCATTACTGTTAGGAAAGGGTGGCGAGTAGAGGATAAGGATAGGCGTGTTGGACAAAATAAAGGGAGGTAAAAATGTATCCGGGATCGAAGAACAGTTTATTTTCCTGTTCCTGGTCTCAATAATTTCTTCCAATCTAGTGTTCCTATTTCAATAGTTGGGAGTTTTGCTGTCTGGAGCGGGTCTCCAATTACACAGTGTATATGAAAAAGTATGCAGTAATATGTTGCTGGAAAAATGAATCCTTTCATCCTTACACGTATCAGGCAAGGAGGGTATGTATACTTGAGCAAAACGGATTTAATAAAATTCCTCAGAGTCAATCGAGCATCAGATCCAACTCGAGGAAAACACGTTTTGAACGCTTGCAAAGTTGAGTTAAAGAATCTCAGCTTTATCAAATAGTAGTGGGAAATTATTCGAGTTTGAGACACAATTTCATGTTAGTCAGACTTCACATTGATTACGCGTCGAGAGCTTGGGAACATGCGCATGAGAACGTTATCTAATTTCTTAATTGAAGGAGATACAAAAAGAATAACATTTTTTTGAACCAACAGAAAGGGTCACACTATTTTGAAAATAAAGGCTTAGGATCCGCTGTAATCATGAAAATGCACCATTTGAGCTGTTAAAAAACTATAAATATTATAAATTAGCTTCTGGATCACAAGAGGGAATAATGTGAGAGGGAATTACTCTAAGCCCACATCACACTGTACACTGATATGCGATCGCAATTTGATGTGGAGAGGATATGTCTGCCGAAAATATCGGTATATGGAATACTTTTTCTCTTGAACAGCTCCCGACCAGAGAAGTACAAATTATCGCCTTAGTAAATTCGAACACTAATGTTAAAAATCAACAATTAGCCTAATAATGGCTGGTGACTTAAGCTCATATCGAAGTCCTACTGGCAGCTTATCGAGTAAGATGTACGCATAGACATCTACATCTACATCTACTTAATACCCCGCAAGCCGCCGCAAGGGCGTGTGGCGGGGGGTTCTAGGACACCACCCGTAATTTAGAAAAGAAAAAGAAAAAAAAACCGCATGCAATAACCACAAAATCATATATCAAAAAAAAAAAAAAAAACTTGGCATAAATTCATGCATGAACACTTACACCCCACACGCATGCAAACACTCAATCTACACCTTACATACACATGCACCTGAAAGTATACCTAACATCTCTATAGTGTTTAATTTTGTTCCGACTTGTAAATTCAACGTTTTTAATATTTCTAAAGTGACTTCGGTTTCTTACTATTATGATTTCTGATTGTTCGGGGAAAGAATGAGTATTTGTACCTATCTATCCTGGAATCTATCTCCCTTAGTTTATCTTTGTGGTCTGATCTACCTAAGTAGTGTGGGGCCATTAGAATTCCTTCAGTGTCATAGTTAAACTCGTTTGTTCTGAACCTTTCTAAAAGTCTAAGTCTCGCTTGTTCTCTCCGCACTTCAAGTGGTTCCCAGCCTAAATCCCCTAGGAGACCTGTCACACTTGTGTTTTTATCATAACAATTTTTAACGAATCTAGCGGATTTTCTCTGGACTTTATCTAATTCTTTTTGCCAAATTTTCTCCCACGGATCCCAAATACTTGCGGCATATTCCAAATGAGGTCTAACTAGAGCAAAATAACACCTCTCTTTAACTTTTTCATTACATTTCCCCACCACCCGTTTTATGAAGCCAAGTTTCTTTAAAGCTGATCCGCATATTGTCCTGATATGTGCTCCCCATGAAAGGCGTGTTTAGACATGTTTATTCAATCAAGTAAAACTACGAAATTCTCATTCAAACAATTACTCTGCATTGTCATCGTATATTATGTCTCGAATTTCCATACGCTCCTTCTGTCATAGTAAATATAAATACTTACAATTTTCCAAGCCTTTTATACATAAATTAAGTGGTAAAGTGCAAGCCGCAAATTTCCCTTGCGAATATTTCCATCATGTCACACCTGATATTATATTTTATCTCACTTAAACTTCATTGAAAATAATTCCTTCAATTGCATCTTTAATCATACTTCTGCTTCTCTTAAAAATTTATGACCTGTTTCATTTTGATGTCAAACTTCTAAGTAACTTGGATATTAGTAAAATACGGAAAGGCTGTTGAGGATTACCTTAGCGAGAGTAGCACTCGTCATTAAAAAGAAACGCGCCCTTGTGATATCTCGTTAGCGAGTTCATTACTAGCTGCATTTACCTGTAATAAGAGATAAAAAAAGAAAGTGGGACCCAAAATTCCGATAAACATAAAGTTTAAGAACTTCAACGTCAATTTTTCCGCTTTTCACGCACAAAATTCACCGAACTACGTAAACAGAAAACTAATGCTAAGCATACTCTTGCCCTAGTGTATTACGTATATCGTAAAATTTAGTTTTCTTTGGACAAGGAGGAATACGTTATTCGCCTTGTTTATTTCCTTTCGTCAGCTAGACTCAACTCATCATGAAAGGTTTTGCGCACATCACCTCTTCAGCAGTCTTTGCGAGGCTGCATATGTAGAAGTACGAGGCAGCTGTTTCGAGAACTGGCCGAACTCCTTCAATAGGTAATAATGGATCTTCTTTTTTTTACAATCCTCTCCCATTCCTTCTCTTCCTTCTAAACATCCGCATGGAGCAGATACTGCAGACCCCTTAAGTTTTTAGCGCCCACACGCCTACTTCCATTAAGCCTCATTAGATATACATCAGTTGCCACGTGAGGCCTCCTTGAGAGGGTACTCCAAGAGCACGTTAGAGGCCCAGCTTGCTTAAGCCATCTGCTTTCAGCAAACGATAGGAGATGCTCAAAGGCCTTCTCACCGTGTCAATTGTGACAACTAATTTTCAGTGGGTAGCTGAGAAAAGTAGCCAGGTCTGGGTAATCCACCCATCAAGTTTGTTGCCGTATGCGAGTCCTAGATAATAATTATGTTTTTTTTTCAACCTAAAATTTCGGGCAATTTGCTAGGTTTTTCTTAAAGTGTATCGGAAATGTTACTGTTTTACTCGTTCTGATTTGCTCCCTCAGAAGAGTTTAAGCACTGAAGATTATATCTTGCCGACGACAATTAAGTTCTAAAGTGACAAAGAATCAACAAGACGATGGTTATATGATATAAAATAAAAAAATACCTTCACCGCACAATGAAATTTCATTATGATTAGATGCGTCTAAAATACTAAGCGAATTGTATTTTTAGAGCAAAGATTCATTTGTCAGGAGTTTCCTGTGTATGTACCACAGCTTTCTTGCATGCCTATTTGGGGAGCAAGGAATTGAATTATAGTACGAAATTACTCCCGGGGACAGGAGAAAATACAAGACGTAGTGAGACTTTAAGAAAATGACTCGTCTGCTATCCTAATTGGGTTGGTCACCCATCCTTTTGCTTTAAGGTAATGAGTCCATTCGTTCATAAATTAGTGTAACCAAATTTCTCCTTTCCTAGTCCATGCCAGAGGCTTATGCATTTTGTCGGAGAGGAACCTCTTACGCGCGATTAGATGCGTTGAGGTATAAATCGTATCTGAGATTAAATCGTACTCATAATTTTTAATTGCACCCTTTGCTAAATTATTTCTTTTTATATCATTTTTAACAAATGTTTTTTATCATAATAACCACTATTAACCGCTATTTTAAATTTGTCACCTAATTGTATGAATAAGTTGTCAATTTAAGGAGACATCTCAAACACTCTGCCAACAATTTTGAGGAAGGAAGGTTGTTGAAGATTTTTGATGGAATGAAGCATAAACAGACTTCCCGCTAGGAGATATTGATATCGACCGCAGCTACATGGGCTCGAAATATGGCCTTTGAGGATGATGGACATGAGGATGCGTATATTCCAGAGACTTTTGGAATGTGGGAAAAGGTAAGTGGGACGGATATGAAAATTAACGCCAAAGTTTCAATATGATGGAAGAAGATAGGAACTTTGTCAGTGACGTTTGAGAAAGATGGAAATGCTCAGCGGTTGTAAGCTTTTAAAGGTATTGACAAAAGAGAGAATGTTAGATGCCGGGAGAGTACGAAGGGAGAGAATGGGCTTTTAGGACGACATGAAAGCAAATAGACGCAAAGAAAGACTTAAGAAGGAAATAATGTTGAGCAAACAATAATTTGAAATGGGAGACGTTCAGATGGTATGTAAACTACTTTTGTGGACCGCACAAAATCAACTCTTAATAGAAATACATGCTGATTTGGGACTTAAGTATAAAGTGAGACCAAAAGGTGAAAAATTAGGGAATAAAATAAAAAAATATAATGGAGAATATAGGGAAAGAAGGGTAGGAAAATTAATAGATGTTCAAAAGACTGATGGATAATAGACTGAATTATGGCCATTGTAAGAAAAAAATGCTGTGGAAACACGAGATCGGATTGAGAAGTCTCGAAAGTTCTGTCAGATGCTTTGAAATAGTCAAGGGTCTACCAGAATCTTCCTCTAATCACATTAATACATGCATTTATGATTTACACAGTGTAAAGATTTCGAAATCAACCCGAATCAGGGCATTACTATTTAGTAGTAGATTTTTCAGGATTAGTTGTTATTCTATCGATGAGAGTAGGTTTTAGATAAATTCGGGGATTGGCACTGCTGTATTCCTAAGCCTAGCACGACTCTAAATATCCTGAGAAACAATTTAATAATATCATGTTTTCAACTGAAATTCTTTCCATCTCTTCTCATTCCGTTCAATGTGAATATTTGTTCTCTTCCTCTACTCGCCTGTAATTCTCCCCCTATTACTGTCTTCAACATCATCCCATTGCCTCTCAGTATCGTATATCCAGCATATTCTGCCTTCTTCAAATTTCTCTCAAAAAGTTCCTCTCTTCCCCAACCTTGGAGGGCACTTTTAATATGAATTTATTTTCGTCAACTTTTTTCCGTTCTTACCAGCCACCATATCTTGTAGGCTTACAACCCACGGGTAACGTCTTTCCTTAATAGCCAAGTTATCGCTAAATTTTTCAGTACTATTTTATCTATCGCAATACTTGAGACTAGAAGTTTTAGATTTAATACTTAGCGTCTCTGGACGACGTTAAGCTGATTTTTTTTATCAGGTAACACCGAAATAATGCCATTCCCTTGTTTTCCCTCACAGAGTCAAGCAGACCAGATATGGCCACTTACGTAACCGTTCGTCCCAGGAATATTTACGGTTTAAAGGTACAGAATGAACACCGATTAAGTGATTCGGGATCTATGTAGGGTCGGAGGAAACGGTTCTTGGAATACTTCCACGAGACCTCCCCCTCCCGTGCCTCTCGCGTTATCTAAGAGATAATCGATTCCGTCCCATGCATTGTTGCCATGTGCTATTCAGTGTGATGGTGTGGATGGCATCCGCAATATTTCGCGGAGTCCAGCAACACTGCTTACCAGACAGGCTGCCGAGATATTAAAAAAAAATTAACACTCGCCGAATTGCCTCACAGAATGCCGCAAGGCACAGTATTTCAATCGGACGCGGTATCCACATAAGTTCGGTTTGTTTATGGAGGAGAGCCCTTGTGCACACCGTTTACATCCTCCTCCAGCTCCTTGGCCTCGGGACACTCCCCCTATTTTACAGCTAATTACTAATCCGGGCGATAAACACTCCTCCTTTAGGCCGAGGGCAAAGTTACACGGCTGACTCGTTTAAAATATAGGTCCGACGATTAAGCGATAGTCACGGCTCCATGTTCCCGCCTCGCGTCCTGCGTTTCTCGCTAATTTAGGTTTGCTTAGCGATCCACTCTTCCCTCCCCTCCGTCGGTGAGTAATGCCCCTTTAGGCATCTCCGGATAGCCTTTACCCCCGAAACCCACCTAAATAAGAGAAGAGCCAGCTCCCACGCTCTTGGGCGCCGCGCACTCCCTCGTCTGTACCGCCGTTCCGTAACTCGTCTATATTGGTTAGCGAGTCGTTAAGAAAGGTAAACGGACCGTTACCTTTCTTAACGACTTGCCTGATAGCTCGTATATAATTGAAACTTCATCAATCCTCAGTGTACACCTATCTCTCGTGCTGTGAGTAACCATTAGGAGGAATATAGTGGAGACACAAGGGGTGTTAGGTCAGCAAATATCAGAGTAACTTTCGATTTGTGATTGAGCACATTCAGTGAGTTTAAGTTATCGTACGATACGTTTGTTACTGTTGCAACATAAAAAGAAAATAGAAACAAGTCGTGAATTATAACATAGGTGAGATGAACTCTCATCTATTCTTATCTCAGATCAGGTCAAAATTCTAGAGTGCCACACTGGCATCAAAACTGTCATGAGTACACACACGGAAAGAATATGAGGGTCAGCTTCAAAGCTGCTAGCTTTCGATTTGTAGGAAAATGTAATGAAAAAGTCGGAGAAAGGTGTTACTACGCATTAGTTAGGCCACATTTAGAATTCGTAGAAAGTATCCATGGATGAATGTGCGGATAAGGGAATTGAAAAGTTTAAGAGGAAATTCGCTGGAAATGTTAAAGATTGATACGATGAGGAATAAGGTGATGGTCGTGTTGAAGGAAATTGGTTGGAAGCTTCTGTATTCACGAAGAGATCAGGCAAGACGTAACTTTCAGAAAGATACGAAACGCCTGTGTTTTCTTGAGACTATTACCATTACCATAACGTTACCCCCCGAGTACGCAATACGGCGGCGGATGGGATATCTGGCAGTGTGTGTGCCGCGTTTTTCGCGCTGCCTCGCATGCGGGAATGTGTGAAAAGGCGAGTTGGATGAGAAAAGTGAGCCCCTTTGCAGTGAGGACACGGAAAGGGCCGCGGAGTCGAGGGGTGAGGGAAGGGTGGGCGAGTGTTGGGATTACCGAGGGTACCCCGGCCGCCCTACCCACGCGCGCGGATCCATTAGAGGGCCGCTCTCCGGTGGCGATGGATTGGATGCAGGGAAACGTAATCGTCAAGGGGAGGTAGTAATGGTGACGTCTGTGACATCCTGGATGGGTTGTACACTCGGGGTAGAGGTGTCAATTAAGGGGAGGTCATTTCGTACCAACTTCATGCCCCGTGTACGAGCGACGTCAAGCGGGGTAAACCGAAATGTTTGTTTGCCATTAGGGATCAATTACGGCTATGTATACATCGTTCCCAGCGTGTATTTCACCAGGATACTTTTACACAGGATGTTAGATTACGAGTTTTATATCTTTATTCAAAAGCTGAATACCACTGCCTTTAACTATACTTTTATGTTACTTATCATATCCCATGGTACAGGATATATATATATATATATATATATATATATATATATATATATAACGACTGTACGGAAAAACTCACACGAGCGGCACAATAATGGGCTGACACAATATAACACAAATAGAATAGAATATATATATATATATATATATATATATATATATATATATATATATATATATATATATATATAAGCACACTTGTTTTAAAATGCTTATGCGTTTATTTACCTTCATATATATCGATGATGTAGAAGCACTCACGAGAGCAATATGACATTTGGAAGGCACAATACAACACAAAAATAAAACAGATAACACGTAAATGTATTTGTATGTATTCATGTGTAAAAATAGCGGGGCATGTGGCGAGTGACGGTGGATGTTACGGCACCTATTATGCATGCATTGACATGATCTGATACATAAAATAATAGCTTTTAACTGCAGACACGATAGGGTACAAAATGTAATTTCTAACCGATGGACGCCGTTCTCCACGAGTTTTTCTCCACCTAACACCCTAACGGGTTGCGAGAAGATCTCTGAAATCCATATTACCACGAATTCTGTCAAGATTCGAACCCAATTCCATCGGGATGGGAAGACGGCACACTAACCACCGCACTCACCCAATCCCAACCAGCGAAGTGCTATGCATAAATAATTTCCCCTTCCAAAACTAAATTATTAGTTCCTGAAACTTACTAACAACCTACTCAGTAGTAGACACGCTCTAAGTTACCGGAGGTATTCCCGTCCTTATTTCTCCATTATCTATAAAACAGTTGCTTCTTCTGGCAATAGTTTTTCACGGGTCAGGTGGATATTCTTTGAACGCTATCCAATTTCTTAATTAGAACCTTCCCCAATGGTTCACAAATACTCGCCCCATATTCTAAATACGGCCGAAACAATGCGAAATTCCTCCACACTCATGCTTTCTCCTTCCGTTTACCCACAATCCGTTGAATGAAGTCTAGTTTCTTAAATGAGGACTCGAATAATTCTCAAATGTGTGCCCCACCAAGCCTAATGCGCCACGTCCCCTCAGTATCCTTGGATATGGGTCCATAGGTCAAATGTGACCATTAGAAGAAATTGATCCAAGCACAGTTTCCGCGAGTAGATTTAAAGGAAAGAAAATGGAAAATGCATCAGTGCCGTCGGTGCGCCATAGCAATATCGGTGAGGGTACGCAAAGGGAGAATTAAACGGAAGAGATGAGGAAAGTTTTGAGTGGTTTGCGTAAAAGTCAGAGGCCATGCGCAGCGGGTGACTTCGGTTGGGACTGTTCCAAGTGTTGAACTCGCCGTCCACCGAGGGGAAGAGATTTCCTGCGGCATGTGGCTTCCCATAATAAACACCTCATACCAGGAAGTTACCCCGCTGCAGCCTTTTATTCCCTTTCTCCCACCTTCCTACCCTGAGTAGCGCTCTGAGTAGTGCCCAATGCCGGCCGCCCTTAACACCAGCACCTAATCCGATCCCCTTGATCTTGTGCACGTGGCCTACTGATTTCCTTTGGTAATCTCCCGGGTAAATATTTATCAAGGTTAGGACGCGAACCTTAGTATCTTTCCTGGAGAGGTAATTTTTAATGGGTTTCCTAATTTGTTTCCTTTATGTAGTCAGTGGAGTAGTTAATAACCGTAAAATACTCACGTTACATATATTTAGAGACCCCTTCCACTAGCACTTTCGGCGGACCGCTGAGTATCATGTGAACGTGGAATTAGTGGAGTAGAAGTAGAATGACTGGTGACCTAACATTCCCTGCCCATTGTGACGGGAAGTGTAATTAAAATCCTACTCTCATCCTAATTACTTTCTAGATGACCCATATTCAAGTCTTGGTACGGTAAAAATATTTCAAAATATGAATCTAATAAATTATATGGGCAACAGGGTACCATAACGGACATATAGATTTTGACTCCTGGCCGGAGTTCCACGTTAGAATCCGGGATGATGCCTTTCAAGGACAAATCAAGCGGTGATATTGCATAAATGTCAGAACTTCGCTAAAAAAAAATCGATTTCATACGGGAAGGAATTCGTTTCTCTACCTTGAGAGTGCTTATTTCACACACCTAGGGGTTTATTCGAAGTAGAATCACCTCTTAACTACCAAAATCAACCTTTGGGTACTTTACTTTGGTGGAATGCGGCACATCAGGGAGTAAAACGCGTCTCACCTGTGAAAACTAGGAGCCGTAACCACACCAGTCGGACCAAATGTTGGTTTTGACTAGCGTGGGTAGAGCCCACCCAGAAAAAAGCCCCAAGGGACGTGAGATTCACGCATTAACGGGATAAGGAGGGACAGATCCTTGCCCTATGCCGATATAATAACAATAATATATTACCCTCGAAGTAATAATCTCAAGAAAGAAGATCCTAAGGCCAATAAAAATAATTAAGAAGAAACTCCTATACCGGTATTTCGGTCACACAGGTGACCATCAACGGGGAGAAAATCAAATAGGGCACTTGAACTAAGAAGAGGAATGTGCACAGGCACCGTCCAAAGTCAACTCCGGTATAGGAGTTTCTTCTTAATTATTTTTATTGGCCTTAGGATCTTCTTTCTTGAGATTATTACTTTAACAGCCAATAGCTCCACATCTTCCATTTTTATTACCCTCGAAGTTTCTCGACACTGTAAAATTGCACTACTCAATTTTAGATGGGATTGATTAAAATCATAACCCTGATTTTACAGCCGGGACAATTTGGTCAGTAGTCGAGCGGTAATATAGGGATACATCTATATCTGCATACTACCCCGCGATCCACCGAAAACGTGTGTGACTGGGATTGGAAGCACTAAGTGAGATGGGTAAGGGATTAGAGAGGAGAAGGTTGTTTAAAGGGTAAGAAAAATAGAAAAAAGTATTCTCTAAAAATCCCCGAAAAGACCTGCAAATCCATATTCATGCAAGCGGAAAACCTGACTGGATGCCATCAGTCATGGCATCCAGTCAGTGGAGCAAGAAGTTAAAAAACAGTTTATTATTTCTCGAACAATAAAACGGCTATAAAGACGGTATACTTGTTTAATCCTTTATTATAATTTGACAGTGCCCCAATGCGGAATTTGGGCTTCCTTCCACATTTCGGTGAGAAAGAAGAAACTAAATTATCTAGTCACGTGAAGAAAAGCCAAGAAACGTAAAATATGGTTGCATAGGAAGAAAATTCAATGTTGACGCTTGTTCGATGTCACCTGCCCATCGCAATCCAGGCTGTGAGGAAGTAATTGGCATTTGTCACCATACCTCTTAGGCATAAAATATAATCATAGTGCACGGAAGTGTTGTTATAAACGTAATTATAGGCATGCTTAAGGTATAAATATAGTATCTAAGAGCCATTGGTAATCTCCAATGGTCAATTTTTCTGACGTTTGGTCTCAATATCTAATTGTACGCGAGCGTCATGTTTTAGAGATTGCACAAAATATCTTGCAAATGGAAAAATGACGCTGTGAATAGACAAAGTGTGAGACGATTGAGTAGTTTTGCACTCATTAAATTTTTAAGGATTGGAAAGCAAAACATTAGGTGAAGAAGGGATAAATAATTCAGGTTCTTTATTCAAAAGTTCGAGACGAGACCCGAGCTGCTGAGACTGCTGTCCAGGCTGAGACACTATTTTACGCTCTGATTTCCGGTCAAATTAAATTGAGGTCCCATTAATGGGCTAACCTTTAGATTAAATTCTCTGCCGTCGACGCTTCTAATACCTTTCACTGCGATTGGGTTTGTTCCACAAATAAGACCTTAATGACCAAGTGTCTCCCGGCCCGCATTCTCCGCTCTCTAATTCACAATCGTAAAATTGAGCAGTCTCACATAGAGGAGATCATCGCTTAAGTCACACGAGCAATCGGGGATAGGTGGTGGATTTTAGGGATTAAAGGAATGGAAACCCGGTGCCATCTCTAATGGAAACTAATTAAAAATTCCACAGTGTAACGACCCATCACACGGACGGCCTATCTACTTCGCTCGAACGCGCGTTCTATAACATATGGAAATCTATTAGGGATTGGATATCACTGAAAATTAGACTACCGAGCAGAGTTGCACACGGGATTTCACGTAGAAAATCTTGTTCATTGGAATGTGCCCCAATCGGATTCCACCTAATTCCTTCACTGCTCAAATTAGCCAGCCGCGTCACGGGGATATAATGACCTATGTAGGAGCGATGTTGGTGACTTTAGCCTATACTGCTGAAACACGTCGTCAATAATTCTTCATAGCGATGGGATATACGCCTGCATAATACCCTGCGAGCTGAAATAGGAAAATAAACATTGGGATGTAGGTCACCAGTCTTTGGAATTATGTAGGTGAGCAAATGGTTACATTTATGACAAATTTTCGAAGTTAATTACGAGTAATAATTTTGGAAACAGATTCTCCAGCTCTTTTCAGAGGGATAAGATATTTTTTATACACCTGACAATTTCTACACTGCATACGCTTATCTAGTGTTCGAAATACTACACTAGAGTACTCATAATATAATAATATGCGCATTTTTTTACATATAACTTGGCTTGTATACAACCTCTTTTCATATCACTAACCTTTGGTTATCGATGGTGGGTAAAACAATGAATTATTTTGCGATTAAGTCATATTATGAAAAACGAATGATATATATCTTTCTATAGTGAGAATTGGGATATTTCTGTCGTGAATGATGAGAAGGAAGGACGAGTTCTTAAATCTCAAAGATCTGCTTATCGCCTCTGATTTGACTTGCACCGCTTTACCCGCTGGAAAATACTTTGCTTTTTAGATTATTTATTTGAAGAGAAATCGAATTCATTCAATCAACTTCCCAGTACTTGGCAAACAAAGAGCGTAAATGGAAAAGTTTTATTATTAATTGCGGTTTTTTCGAAAGGTGGGATGAAAAGGGATTATTCCACTTAAAAATAAAGGTAAAATTTATAACAAAATACGAATTTAGCGCGGTCTCACCCTTGCTATAACTAAAAGTAGCCAGGCAGCGATGATATGACTGGTAAAAGCCTAGGAGGGTGATTTGCTACGGAGCTAACGTGCGGCGTGCGGTGTGACCCAATTTGCAAACCAGCCGCTATATCTGCATGGACCGTTTTGAACCCATATTAGCGATAATGGAACTTTACGACGCTCCAAGATATGGCTTAACACTAGGAAGACGGTAAGTACAGTTATTCCGCTTTTGAAAAACTGCTTCTTCACAGAGCCATAATATGTTAAATTTATGCAGGTCTCTAAGTTGTTAGACTCTGATATAATCCTTCTAGGAAGTTTACATCTAAATATCACTATAAAAGTAAGTATTTACGTGTATAATGGTATACGTTTAATGAAAAATGATTAGAAACGCGAATTAACTTTTTAGAAAACTAAGAAAATAAATTCATGTGGTGAAAACAAATACACACAATTAGGGAAAATACTTATTTAAAAAATAAGAAAATCGATTTTATATGTAAAAATAAGAAGCTTACTTCTTACTTTTAACATAGAATAGATGGATGAAATGACCATACATTTCGAGCAATACTTGGTCGGTATATCCTATATACTCGTATGTTGCTTTCTGAGCTCGTCCATTTATTAAATTATCTATCCTAAGTTATGACTATTAGTACACGTATTTATTTTACATATACATTGGCATAGGTTCATCTTTTATTGATATCACTCTTCTGTTCTATCACTATCCACTCAAAGCTGAAATATTTAGAAAACATAAGGCTATCTGAATATGAAAAAACTAATAAATTTAAGAGGATTTTTACACTTACATAGATTCACAATAGATATATTCCTAAGGAGTTACCTAAGAATATTTATGATTTCCTAGTACACAAATAATATTGCATTTGTTCATGTTTAGAACTCAAAAGAGACACCCTCGACGTAGAAGACGATTTACTCTAGTAGTAATAGTAGGGGTTAATACAGGGGAGGAGAACGATGGCTGCGGTAATTGACGCCGTCAGGAATAGGTGGGTAATTTGGTATGAGTTGGATGATCATGGAATGGGGAAAGAATAAGTAGAGAGAAACCTTGCATCAGTATTCGCCTACTCTTTCAATTATAGGCGTTAAATGGTCGAACAATTAGGCATCTCATCCGACGGATAGTATTCCACTTGGTGCTAACGTAAATGTAGAAAAATAAAAGCGAAATATTTAGCAAGCCATTTATCCCGCAAACGATTAGAGCTCAGAAAAACGTAAAGTGAAAAGATAGAGGGAAGAACTATTATACTGTTTTCATTCTAAGTAGCCCATATGTTGTCATTGTTTCATCCCGGAATTTGATTGTTTTACATTACATTTTAATGTCTCTAGTAATTCGTCTCGCATGCGTAGGAGGGTATTTCACTCATATAACTTGGTGCACGTAATTTTTGTTACCGAGGTCTCCATGATTTGAATTATTTTACATATTTTTGGTGACTATAAATTTGGAAAAATCTAATTTTTGATGCTGCATGACTGATGTTGAGTCACACCCTGCCACGCACCCTAACAATAACTTTAAGAATACGACGTAAATATATCTAGTTAGATAGATGTAAATGCTCTCAACATGGCATCCTAAGTAGTGATCGGGATGCCTTTGAAACCTCTTGCCACTTTCGAACACTGGACCTTGGGGTGGGAAGAGAGTACATTAGCCACCGTACCATCCCGATCCCTATTTTCATAAGCCCCCTTACAAAACTTCGTTGTCCAATCTTCTCTTATAATGAAATTTTATGGCATAATTTTCACCCCGTGGCATCCAATTTCTTCCGAGAAACTTTTGATGACGACAGGAAAAATGTCAAAGATTTAATACAAGAGTAGCGTCAAAATGTCCAGAGTTTACGAAATTTCGGCGACATTGGGGATTCGGTTTTGTAACAATTTTACGGTTTTGGCACGATTCTGTCGTAGATTCAACGACAGAATATTAATACGTGATAATGCCAAATCAATGGGTTGCGAACTTAGTCTAGCAAAAAGGGTGCGATGTTATATTATACCTACCAACTAGTAAATGGTGTCAGTATAATAGGACGGTTGTGGGTATGACTTTTCTCATGCGATATTTTTCTAAATGCGTATTCGAGAAAGAGGAAAGGAATTGTGAGGATATTGTTATACCCTACGGATATGAATTGCACCGCACACACTAACCCACGCATAAAATTAATGTTGCATGATCTTTTTTAGTTAATGATTTGAATATAATGTGATTTTCATGCATTGTGACCTAATATAAACAATGTTGTTCTTACTCACAAAAGCCCAAAACCTTCTCAAAATTTCTCGTGAGGCATCCATGAAATTATGACCACACCCGTAAATTAAACACATAATTATTCACATTTAAAATTTATGTAATTTAATCCTCAAATCAATCAAGAGAAATAAATATGGTCTTCAAGCGTTTCCACCACGATTTTAGCTATGTTGTTGCGTACACAATCAGAAAACTTTCTAAAATTTCATTGGCGCATTTAATTTTATTTATCTTTGTTCATTATGTATTGCATATGTTCTCTTTTATGCAATGGAGATAGTTTTCCCTATAATCCGGTGAATGGCACATTTGAACGATGCCATACTTTTGGGGAAATAAAGAGCTCAAACATAAAAGGAGAATATATAGAAAAGCATTATAGATATATCATGACTACATAAGTATGCATCCCGGTACAACAATTCGTTCAAGTAATTCGTATCAAATAAGCGACTACTTAAGTATTATTTGCACTAACCTATTGTGTAAACATTCAGCAATGAATGCACGCGGAATGAAAAAAATGAACCGTCGAAGAGTGATCATTTTTACCCTCCGCAGTGTTTGCATACATTTTCAAGGTCACACCGGAGTGTCATCGTTCAGTTGGCGCAGTAGTAAGAAACATTGGATTGAAATGAATCGGCAAGGGAAAAGTAAATAATAATTTCGCATCAAACCATTCACAACTCTCTACATAAATTCCAAATAAACTGCCTAAGAAAGGAGGTGACGGGAAATGGAAAGAAATATCCCGCCTACGAAAAACACATCAAGTGAAGAAGAAGCGACGTTAAGTTTACCGACCTCGTATCCCTTCTCAATACCCTTCCCCCACTTCATTCCAATCACTCTTTCAACCCCCCTTCAACCACGTCCCCCGGCGTCACCCACCGCCCCACTTCCCATACGCCCTTTCCCACCCCCGGCATCCTCCCGACCCTGCCGCTTGCCATTTCGTCGGAGATATTCAAGACAGGAAATTTTTCCGGGGAGGAATAATATCCGCAAGTCATTTCAAATGCCTTCAGACCCTCCTCCTCCCACCCCCATCCTCCCTTTACCCGCCACCCTACTCCCCCCCCCACACACAAACACAACGCAACCGGGGAACAACCTGTGTCTCGGAAATCACCCCTGGGGCTATAAATATGCATGGCGGCCCATCAATATATATATATATATATATATATATATATATATATATATATATATATATATATATATATATATATATATATATATATATATAAACACAGATGTAGATTTTTAGAATATAGAGACACAAAGAAAGGACACTCACAATTTGTTATTTGACGTTTCGACAGCACGGCTGTCGTCTTCAGAATCACGACTGAATCTGAAGACGACAGCCGTGCTGTCGAAACGTCAAATAACAAATTGTGAGTGTCCTTTCTTTGTGTCTCTATATTCTAAAAATCTACATCTGTGTTTTTATATATTTGTGCGTCGCCGAAGAGCGTTCCATTTCGAAGATATATATATATATATATATATATATATATATATATATATATATATATATATATATATATATATATATATATAAAATACATACATCCATGCATATGTATATATATATATATATATATATATATATATATATATATATATATATATATATATATATATATATACATATATATACGGGTGAAGGGCGAGGACGGATAGGGATTGGGAGAGGGAAGGGTTATTCGATTTAAAATCACGCGATAGCATTTGTTTACGTCTTTTGTGTACACATCGATTGAGTTTACGGGAAGCCGAAATAGAAATCTTTATCGACCTTCGGGGCGTGATATCTATCGGATGTAAAATTCCGGCGAACAAGCATTCGAGTCGGCCGCGCCAGCGCGCGTTCCCTGGCCGAAAATTTACAAAAGGGTTGAAGGATGATGGGCTCCGAGCCCAGGAATCCGACGGAATAACATAAAAAACAAGGTGGGTGGATAAAATATTTTCATCCTGAAACCAGTCATTTAAATCACGCTGGTGTATGCATAACACATTTGAAAGAGAAAACATATCAGATTACTGGTAACGTAGAATCACATAGACTCTGTAATTAATGTTTACCATAAAGCCTCATTAATTGTCTATAACTATCCTGGGTATATTTATTACTTGGGCTTTTGGACAGCTAACATGAGATCATATACAAATGAGAGCACTCAGACATTGTTAACTAAGGAGTATGGCACGGAATAACCTCCATTTGTCATCATAGAAAAATGATAAAAGGAAAAAAAACTGATCGCATCTATTTGAAACAAAATGGTTTTGAATGTTTTGTGGAGGGTATGTACCGATGAGGGACCATATCACCACGGAGCAACAGTTTTAATCTGCTTCCTCCTGACTTAAAAGTATCTTCCTCGAATGCGCTCAAACGAAATCTTAAAGCATACCTACCTAATAAACCTTTTTAATCAGGGACTGAATTTCATGAACGTGTTATTAATAATAAAATAATAATAATAAAATAATAATAATAATAAAATAAAAATAATAAAATAATAATAATAAAATAATAATAATAAAATAATAATAATAAAATAATAATAATAAAATAATAATAATAAAATAATAATAATAAAATAATAATAATAAAATAATAATAATAAAATAATAATAATAAAATAATAATAATAATAAAATAATAATAATAATAAAATTATATTTTGTAAAACACTTCTATTTAATGTGAATAACATCATTTCCTGTGCTGCATACTGATTTCATAGATGATACACAATTTTCGGTTTATTATGACACCGTGCAAACCCTGCATACTGCGAATAAAGTTTTATTATTATCTCTCCTTTGCCTGGTGAGCTTCATGTTAAAGAAAACAGTTATTAAGTAAGGAGAGCGCCAACTGTTATCCTAAAACGGAACAGGGTTACACACAGTAGCATTCAATTTATCATCAAACCTCCTCCTAGCTAGGAATTAGAGACTAACTAACCCAAAAGACAAACGAACGAAATCAGAAGTAAAAAGAATAAGAAAATAAAGGAGATGCGTAAAAAAAGAAGGGTTAGAAGAGAAGTAACAAAAAAGAGCATAAAACAAGGAGAAAACAAAAATCCTAATTGGCGGAAGAGAAAAGCTGAAGGCAGATGCTGCGCTGGCAGGGGCAAATTAGAACAAGTGGTAGCATTCACCTACCCTAGAAACATCATAATCATGGAATGGTAGAAGCTAAAGGGATATTAAGCGCAGAGTAGCTCAAACTAAGGAGGCGTTGATGATGATTAAGCAACTCCTCTGCTCAAAGAAGATAGGACTACAAACAAGAAAGCAATTTGTGAAAAAATTCATGTGAGTAGTGGCATTGTTCGGATCAGAGTAGAATAAAACCTGTAAACTTGGCGTTGGAGATGACTGCTGGAGAATAAACCGACAGATAAAGTTTAAAAAATGAGGGAGTACAAAGAAGAAGAGAAAAGGAAAAGACAGCATGGAGAACGTTAAAGAAAAGAAGAACCAGTTGGTTTGGTCACGCCTTGAAAAACGACGATTTTTTCAAGAATATAATAGAAGGTAGAATGGATGGAAAGGTCCCACGAGGAATTCCGAAGTCCAAGGGACAAATAACGAGGGACTTAGGACAGAAGAGCTACCAGAGCATAAGATAATTAGAATGCTGGGCAAGAAAGAATAAAGGATTGGAGTCAAGCAAATTTCGAATTAAAGGACTGATGATGATGATAATGCAAACGGACATTTCTTCTGTGTATTTGCATACATGCAATGCAAATTGCCACTGAATTTGAAATAAACTTGTGAGGGCATCAGGAGAACTGCTTGAAAAAATGCCGCGGGAAAAGAATAAGCGTGTCAGGTAACCAGGACGTGAGTCATTATGAGAGCAAGCAAAACTAAAACTATTAGAGAGGTACAAAACAACTGAATTTATGAGTGAAAACGAGAGAATTATTCCACTACTGCATGAGATTGGCAGATTAATCACCAGGATAAAATTAAGAGAGAAAACCCCTCGCAGGGTAAACAATCTAAAAAAATCAGATGTAACCCCCTCCAGCTCTCTGAATTCCAAAAGAAAAACATCCTTTACCTTTTTAATGGTACGGATATGATGAAAGAAATGCATGGAAATGCTCGTACAAAATGTGTGTAACGGTACGCGTGTTTCTGTATACGCAAACATATACAAATTTATACACCAATGAATATTCATGCATAAAAGGCTGGAAATACGCCCTAGCGGCGGCCTGCGGAGTGTTTTGTAGATGTAGATATGTTATTCTATATTTTCCACGTGCGTGATGAATTTAATTAATGGTAGTTTTACCCGTTCAACTGAGTGAATGCGTGAAAGCACAGCTATCAATTGAGATAATAGATTGTGAACAGTAACATTATTCGAAGGATAATGGGTAGAATCTGTTTATTAATTTATTCAATACCTAAATCTCGATCACACCATAAGCAAGCCTAATCGAATACGGCGAAGAAGGTGTGACTCTGCAGAAATTATTCGAGAGTCAATAACTTGGAGCATTAGAATTGTTCTTCGGCGGCGAGTTTGCTTCGCAGGCGACTTCGTGTCTTGCGCGCAAAGCCACACTCACCGCTAGAAACTCGGCGGCAACAGAACTCAGATGACAAATCACACGAGTGGTGGCTGGCGAGGAATTCAGTACGCATCCCATCTCCCGCCTCTTCTTGGCACCTCTCCCCGTGTTCTCCTCCCCACCGACACGCTTCTACGGCTCAAGTATTCGCTGTGATGGTCTTGGCGAATTTCTCCTCAAACCATTCTCTTCGCCGACTCTAAACCCGGGTGGACGTGTTGTATTTCTTGACCGAATTTGAAAACCCCGAAACAAAGGTGAGCGAGGCGATTGCTATGGAAAAAAATAACTTGATATTTGAAAGAGAGGGAGGAGCTATTTTACAATGGTTTCCGGTATCCCTGCCTGCAACTAATTGATAGGGTTGACCATTGAGAGGCCATAGTGTTTTCTCCTGGTTATTTAAATTTTTTACGCATTCAATATAATTACTCTTTAAATCCCTAATTTCACGTGAGGGCAATAAACTTTATAATACATGTAATGCTTTAAAAAACTGTAATCAACGAATAAGTTGGTTTGAAAGACTAGAATATAGATGAGCATAGTGCCACTTCCAACTAATAAAACAAGTATTTCAGAAACCACATGTTATTTCAAATTATTGATTTAAGTAAAGTTTTGAAATACGGTAGCTACGACAGATAAAATATTTTCGTATGACCCGGGTAACCATAAGATTCACTTGATCGAACAACGAAACTCTGGTTGTGTGGAAATAATTTCTCTGTCGTTCCCATTGTAAAAGTGTCTTAAAATCATTTAACCTTGCTCAAACAGTTTGTGAAATTTTGCACATGAAATTGCGGGGTGGATTCCATTCCTTGTGCCATCTGCGATTTGTTATGATTATCTAGCACCCATACAATTCGGGTAAAACCAAAGGTCCCCATCGTTGTCTAAGTAATGTGAACCAGAACCTTCTGGGCAGTACTTGTACATCCTGACCTCTAGCCTAAGACAGCGTCAATAAATAATAAGCACATTATCACAGGAATATAGTAGAAAATGCATTCATTCGCCATTTGTAACACTTCCTAAAATATAAGTGGAAGAGAATGACGGAATTAAATGGGGCGACGAAGCTATAATACGTATTCATTTGGAACAGTCTGATACGTATCTGAAAACTGAATTCTCATTTCCTTACTATTTAATCACGCTTGACGATAATTACGCACTCTCGATACTATTTATTTCTATCTACATTTATTCTCATATTTAAACACATCAATTAAACAAGATAATGCCAAGAATTTATCTTTCACTTATCATTATCCCATTTCGATGAAGCCCGATTGAACCCTGCTGGTCCTGCCTTCACCAATTAATCTTGAATTTGTTTCATGTCGATTTGGGATATCAATTTAGGTATCTGGGTTCAGTAACACGCCATAGCATAAAATAAAATTTCCGAAATTCCCTGTAGATCAAAAATTAGAGAAATCTATCTAAGAACTCGTCCTGGAATTCCTAACACCTTGTCACACAAAAACAAAAGTCTTACTACGGATGTTCGTTCATTGCAGTAGATTATTCAATAGTATCAATATTTGGAAATAAACGACGAAGGTGACAATAAAGCGGAAGATAAAGGGGTAAATATAATTTTTTTCAACATTTTTAAAATAAGTCTTATCTAGCTTATTAAAGGTAGTAATCATTAATCGTATAGGCTTTTTAAAGATAGATATTTAAGGGAATTAATTAGAAAACTTTGAAAAACGGAAAACTTCCGAGAAAAAAGGAAAACTGTTATAAAAACATTTTATTATCATGTGGTATTCAAATTAAAATAAGGAATACGACATTATGGTCACGTTATACAAGTATTTCAGTACTTTTACTTCCATTCAGAACAATTAATAAGTGATGAAAAGTATATGTAATAGTTGTTTTGGCTGATTTATACCCAGCATTTCCTCATTTACAATTCATATGACTTCCGCAGCCTAATGAAATTTGAAAAAACCGATAAAAGAGCGATTTCATGATGATGAGGTTTCTAGCATCAATAGCTAAGGGTTCTGTCTCGGATTCTTTCAATTACTGCTTTTTTTCATTCATATCGTTTTGTCTAAATTCATACCAAGCTTTTAGAATGGTTTTGAGTTGGGGAATGCTTGTTAATAGCGCACAACATTTAACACAAGGCAATCGCTGTACCCTGTCTTTGATTCTCATAAAAGTTTAGTCAAACATAATCCATTTCGCCTTCATTATCCAATCACCGATTATCCATATTCCATAATCCAAGTATCCATGATCAATACGTATCCGGTGATTGATGATACGTTATTAATACACCTAATCAAAAAGGAAAAAAATTGAGCACGGTTGGAAAAAATTTCAGCATCAAAAATTTTTTTCAATCACAAATTAATAATCAGAATGTGATTTATTTCCAAACGCATTAAAAGCACCAACGGCGCCTTGATTATTAATTTATATGTATCATGTTTGATAGAATTTATTGTCGAAAGCTCGTTTCAACGTTTTGGATATAAATTTAAATCGGATATTTTCCCAAAAGCCTTTGACGATCCAAACACGCTATGGACCTCGGAAATATTTCAGGTCATTTTGTGGCCCTCAAAGGGCACGGGGAAGTTGGCAGGGGAATTATACACGGATGCTTCCTTTGAAAAACCAATGAGACTGATTTCCGTGGATGCGGTGACAACATAAATAAAACTAAATTTCCCATGAAAAGAATTGCGAGTTACGTGTCATGTAATTAAAAGGATAGTAATAAAATAATACCATCGAATCATCTATTTTTTTCCGGACCAGCCATTATTTTCCCGACTGCTCCAGTATTAATACCCTCGCGAATGACTAAATAGATGCTTGGGAAAAAAATTCGCCAATTTTCAGGTCGGTTTCCGAAGGAAGATTTATGAAACGCCGTGTTCTGCTTCTGTCCTACCCTCTATTCATGAATACACATCAATTTATGTGAGCTCACAAAATGTGCCGAACGTACGCACTCAGGGAAACTTATCCGCAGTTCCGCCATGTTTTATATGCCCTCTCTGTGGCCTTTGACGTCCCTGGGTCAAGTGAACCTCTTTTTGAGAGCCATTTTAGGAAAGAGTTGAATGGTGAATATCGACTTATACCCAATCCATTATTCTTCCGATCATGAAAATATTTGGAACTGAGTTGGTGTTACGACATTCGTACGAAGCAAGTCCAAATACAATGAGGATCATTTTATCGTTCACGGAAAATATAAAATTATTATTTGATCAATAAATGACTTCTACCACGAGAAATTGAATGATACATAATAATACATATATTTTCTGTAATTAGAATAATTTTGTAAAACCCAAGTTACGGTGTACATTTGTAAAAAAACTGTCTATGAGTGATCAAGAGTAAAGATACGAATACTTAAAAACATTAATTCCCAAACAGAAAATTTATGATCACCATAAAGCGTTCTGTAATACCCGTGACCAAAGTAACATTGATATTAAAATATTGCACATTGATATTAAGCTATTAAAATTTCAAGTTACGGAATAATACTGATACAATAACGCCAGGAACAAAGTAAGTAACTTAGAAACGCCGTAATTATCTCGAAGGTTGGTTAGAATGGGTGAGGGTCGAGGTCACCTCGGTCCAAGCCCTAAGACATGGGACATAAACTTACACATAAGGGTAGGGGTAGAGGCTGCCCCTTCACCTCTTCTATAGGCCACCCACGATAGGCCTATAGGGTTTTCCTGGAAGATCTCGTACAGACTTGGTAAAAGAAATACGATAATCTGGTTGAAAAAAGGAAAATTCTGTAGTCAAATTCAGTCTCATCGTTGAGAAAAATGTATCGTTCGAGCGAATGAGCGAACATATTTCCGATGGAGTGTCGCTTTCTCTAAGATTTGTCTAATAAATGGAAAGTGAAATACCCTCTTCCTCGTTGACAACAACTGGTCGAATCACCACATTAGCCGGGACGGTTGAAGTAATGACGCCGCCACTTCCGGAGACTGAAAACTCTTAAGGATTCCTCATGATAGGACTAATCTCAAGCATCGCCGCAAGTCAATTTTAAGTCGCTCTCATTTGCAGGGGGGACACCTCTCTCTCTCTCTCCCTTCCCTACCTCTCCAGCCCTCGACGCTAAGCGCCATTTTGGTTCTCGGCCAATTTGGATGAGCTCCCTAGAAAAACGGCCAGCCTCCAAGGGGGAAAGGGGAGAGACTATGTCCCTCTCTAGACGATTTTCTTTCCCATTTACCTCCTCTTCTTCCATTCCTCAACTTTATTCGCCCTGGTTATCCTTTTAGCTACGACCCTCTGCCTCCATCCGCTACCATCCTGTGCTTCTACCCATTTCGTCCCATTTTCCCATCTCTCCACAATAAGTTACGGTCATGTTTATCCGCGGCACATGGTTTTCTAGTTTCTAGCCACTGGATCACGCTGCGCGACAGTTGCTATCGTTTAAATTCCATTCGTCGCTCCCATTCAAAACTATCGCTTCGTACTTTTTTAGAGTAAATGGGTTGAAATTCGAGAAGATGATGCAATATTTTTGCCTATTTCGACCGATTTAATTTACTTCCTCACCGTTCACCTCTTGCACAATTCCTACAATGCAGGTTTTTAAGCATGAAACTTTTTCTGAAAGCGGCATTCTGTAATCCTTGTGAAATCCCCTACTTTAAAATAGTCATCTCCATCCCATACGCTGCCAACTTCGGAGTTGAATAAGCGTAGTCGTTTCGTTTATGTCCGTTAAATTTGCATAATTTGGATTAAACCCCGATCCACACTTTAACCGCGTAACTGCTTCGAATCACGATAATGTACTGATCGATTATTACTGGCTTAATGCAAAAATTTCTAAACTCTGGGCCAAAAGAATACCAGAGCACGATCTTTTTCACCCCTGGACAATTTTCTTTCCTCTCTGGGTTGAATTATTCTCTGTCCAAAATTCATCCGAGCACATTCTTGTGCACATAGAAATATAAATCATGCTCCTTGAGTTACAAAATCGACTCGGAGTTTAGAAACACGAGCTCCGATGCATTGCCGCCAAACCACGTCCAACAGCGCATTTTGCGAAGTTACTTTTTTATTTCTCTCCGAATGTAGCGAAGAAATCCCGCAAGGCCCCACCGGACGTAATATATTTCACGCCATCGAGTGCTGGGACTTCCTACGAGAAAAAAGTCATGTTTTCGAACGCCAATATCCGCCCGTTGCGCAGAAGGGACGACCAATGTGGAACCTTCGCACCCGAAAACCGTCAGCATTCGCGTGGGAAGACTCCGGCGGGAAGAGGAGGAGAGGGTAGGATGAGGAAGACACAAGGGAGAGGGTAAGGAAACGTCTGGTGGCGGGAAAAGCACAGTCAGCCCGGGGAACGGGCCCGTTTTCAAGCGAGTAAAAAATGTGCAAACATTTTTTCTCCCTCAACCCTTCCCCTCCCGTAATATAAAAGGATTATGAGGGAGGATGGGACGAGGAGATGAATAAGAGGGCACGAAGAAAGCTGCGGAGTATTCGAGAGGCTGGGGTGGGTAGACAAAGACAACGGCGAATTGGGGGAAAAATGCGGGGACGAGAGATAGGGTGTGGTGTTGGAGTAGTGGGCGGGACGGGGGGGGCAAGTCGGAATGGACAAAAGGGGCTAGGGTGGTGAAAACCGGGGATGAGGCTTAGTTCGAGGGAGACGGGATGAGAGAGGAGGAGGTTGGTGGCGGAAACCACGTCTGGACGAATCAAGTCCCACGTTCCCCACACTCGGCCCCGAAGGGGTGGCCGGGGGTGTGGAGCGGGGTGGGAAGAGGGGGGACAGAGGGGTACGCCTTTGGAATACGAAGAGTTATAGCCCACTGCCAAAAACTAGGACTCCATTAACCAGGAGCTGTCTCTAAAACAATACGCTTTTCTTACCGCAACTATTTGGCTCCGCTGAGCGGGGGATGTCTCCCTTCTTCCCCGCCCTTTGTCCCCTTCCCCTCCCTTGCTTTCTTTCTTCCCTTTCGCCCTTATCTGCCCCCTTTTATTTCTTCTCTCTTTCGTTCTTTCTCTTCAATTCGCCATCTCGCAGTCTAATACGTATTCGGAGTGGTACCATCTGCTGGTGCCTTACCTCTCAAGGTATGGGGTGCAAATTTCTATCCATTGTACTGTTCCCTCAGAATATGCTCTGTAAGTCTAAAACTGATGTATAAAAATCAACAATAGAAAGGGGGGGGAATTAAGCAACACTGCGAAAGATAAATATACCATTATACCATAGGTGCCATGATTCACTTGAAGTAGTGAAATAGAGCAGTATGATTGACCATGGTTGTTTTTTCAATACTGTAATTCTTTAATCTGAGTTTTGCTTTTCTGCCATGATTTATTAATTTCCCTATTCCTTTCTAATTAAATCACAATAATGATAAGCAATTCTGTTGAATATTCTTGTCAAAGTCACATTCCAATTTTTTGGCGTTTACTAGTCAACATCCCTGATCATCTTTCTTGAAATCTGTTCAGAACATCTTTACTCGGGCTTCCTGCTATACTATCTATCCATATTTTTTCAATTACTTACATTTATCCTTACAAATATAACAACTGTCCAAACCTGATTTTGCTGCCGAACGAGGTCATCCGAAATTAAAAGGGCCAAGAGATGTCACATTTGATTTATGTATTTAGCACTATGGAAACATGAGCCTATCATAGAACTACCAGGAGAGACATGAGGGTTGCTAAAATTACAGTGTAATTGAAAATTAGTCGTAATGATTATGTAAAGGTCTGATGCACGTTTAGGGGAATAACTATTTTTGCAGCAGTGAATATTTTCTGCGCTCAGTGTACGTGCTCGTAATCAGTGGTGCGGTTTTACCAACTTAGGTTCTGCGTGCATGTATTGGATATGATGAAAAGCAAAAAAAAAGGCCAGAGCAACGTGGCAGCAACTTTAGCAGTTTTCAAATCTAGCTTTTCCTTGAAGAATTAATTTCTGCTCCAAATTCCGTAATGCAGCGACTCCATATTAACTGAAAAATTGAAATTATTTATACGTAATAAGGAGTGGTGTGCATACATAATAATAATAGCACGTCCTCCCCCATAATTCCCCGAAATTGCAGCAATTACCACAGCATGACATGATAATTACCCGAGCGACATTTGAAGACGGAAATTGAGGCTCGTTAGCGAATACTGTCACGGGTTATCATGGGATCGGTACAGCGATAAAATGCAGGTGACGCAAGCAGGAACAACTGCAACAGCGGTTATGTCTTGCTCGCACTTCAAATGCATATATTTCTTCCCTTTTTTTACGTAACAGGCCGGACTGAGAAAAAAGTAATGCTCGCCGTGAACCTACGAGACAGCCCCCCGTATATTATGCGCATGTCGACATCAGGCGGTTTGAAAGTCAAGCCGAAACGCGACTCGGGCCGAGAGATACGACCCGAAATTTACCGGGTGGCTAGGCACAAAGTCACGCGCGGCTGGGAGAAAAACGGAAGTCCCGACCTCCCTAGATCCGAGCCGACATAAACTTGGCTCCGTCCGAAACGAGTTCGGAAGGCAAGAACTACGCGATTGTGGCGTCAGGCAGTAGGTCCGGTGTTCTCCACGTTTCTCCCCGACCCCTCTCTCCCTCGACACTCCTTGCTTTTAATGGCAACCGTCATCCTCCCAAACACAATCCCGGTGGTCTTATATCCTCCGGCTTCACCCTCAACGGAACGCGTGCACCCTGGGGTACTGTCCCACTCCCTCCCGTCGGTGTTCCCGGCCCAGTTTAATCCATCCACTCTTACTTTCCCACGCCTCTCCACCCCCCACTCCACTTCATCCCCAAACTTCTCATCCACCCTCTCACTCCCACAGCACATGGCACCCTTTCCGATCCCACGAAAACCTTTTTCTTGCCCCTCTCTCGTAGGTCCCAGGAGTTTTCACGATGAAAGTCGAGCGCGGCACGCAAACTCACCCCGCGATGGTCTTTTCACGTCTGCGGTGATGAACGTAGCACTCCTCCATCCGGGCATTTCCAAGCATATTGCAAGTTTCCTCAAATGAATCTCGAGATGTATAAATATATATTATATATTACATATGTTCAAAAGCAGAAATACATGTATGTATATATTCATTGTGCATATGGTTACATGCATTAAGTTTACTTGATGGAATACAGATTAAGTTTCAAGGGAAAAACTTGTTTCCGATGGGTTTTTCAAAAATGTGATCTCTCAGCTCGAGTGGATGAAGTATTTTTTATTAAAATGTGATATTTGCAGCTATAGCATATTCGCAGTATATTTACAGACGCAACGTATGTTGTAAAGAGAGTATAACTTAGTAATCAAACAAATATCACCAATTTTATAAATCGCCAAAATCTGACGCATGTCTCATATAAGATTAAATTATGATGATCTCATGATTTGACATTTGACTCATCAAAAGATATGAGAACGAAACTTCTAATAGGGTAGAGCTTTCAGAAAAGTAGGCTTTGCAACATTAGGAATTCGGTAGGCGTATAACTAAATGCGAATTCGAAGATTTAGGATGTTATTTTTCCCGTTGACGAAATGGTATCAGAATTAGCGCTTAAGTAGTGGTAGAAGAAACTTTTTTTTACTTTTAAGTAGCTTAGTGTGCGGTCATTATTTCATCTAATCTTTATTTTATTGCCCTTCTTGTTACCAGCTGCCAGTTTTGCATGCCCAAAAGAGTATCTCACGTTTATAAACCGTCGTGCCTTTGCACCGTTATATCCCGTTGTACCTTACGCTATTAACATTTAAAAAAAATTATTTCACCTATTTTTGTTAACTAAAAATACAGCCTTTGTTTCCTCGGCAACCTAGAATGTTGTCCATATTATTTCCTCTTATTTTTGTGATCTAAAAGTGATTCACGCTTGAATATCGCAGTGCATGTACCTGGAGCAGTCATTATCTACATTTTTCCATTATTTCACTAATTTATTTGTAACTTAAAAATTAAGAACTATTCACTTTTTAAATCACGTCACCAAGCATATGGTCAATGTATTATCTAACCCTTATATAATTATTCTCCTTGCCATAAATAGCACGCACCAAAAGCGAAAGTATTTTAATCTTAGATATCGTAGTGAACATAGCTGCGGTTAACATTACCTCCGTTATTTGAAATATTTTGCATTTTTATTGGTATATAACGTTCAAGCTAAACTTAATTTTTGATGTCATACGGCTGGTATTGAATCAATTCTGCCATACACCTTGGTGGTGGTTTTCAAGGTTTCAGGTAGATGCAGAATTTATGTGTCCGTGCTGTTAAGACGCGAACGTAAGGATATGAATATGTAAACATACCGGAATGGCTGCAAAGGAAATGATAACATCGCTAATGGTAGCAACTGCCAATGCCACTCGAATAATTCCTGTCATTCAAAAGACTCGTTGTTGAACGCCCTGATAAATCGTATTCCGAACGTCTTTTCGCTTACCATAATGCCGACGGGATCCCACGAGAGAGCCTTTGTAGAAACAAGATTAAATGTATTCCCGAAATATTTTCGACAACTTTGGATTTGCTGATGGAATTCTCACCCTACTGATGTATTGACAGGCAAATACAACGTTGCAACCAAGATTAAAGTTGACTAATATGGATAACCGTTCATTCAACATTCCATTCAACTTTTCATTATGTCGACAGAACATTAAGGGAATAGAGGCAGAGGAGGGCTGCGTGGAGATCCGTTGTAAACAAATCCTAGGATTGATAACCAGTCATTAGAGTCAAATAAGATTTTGGACAAGGAGTTGATAGGCATGAGATCAAAGCCTCTCCTTAAGGCTTTCTTCGATTTTACAAATTTCTTACGCTCTGTCATTTATCTTGTTGACACGACAAAATTATTCTAGCAGAAGAAAATGACGTCTCAGTAAAAGGGTTACTGGAGGAATTGATAGTCAACGATCAATAACAAAACCCTGCTGGTCTTTTGTCTTCCCATTCATTTACATCTGCCGGTGTCCACATAATCAGCGGTGATGAACCCGATCACACGCATTGGAACATAAATGCCACCCATGTTAAGCGAAATAAATTGGGTAAACCGTCATAAGTGTCCGTCACATTGAAATAGACTTTAAAACCCTCTTCGTCGTAAATGATCAATAATTTAAATTAAACATCTGTCTGAGCTGAAGTTGACAGTAAAATAAACCTGACAGAATTTAACGATTCGCGGTCCGACATTTGTGCAAATTTCGGGTCACTCAATGTGAAATTCGTTCGACTGTAAGGATCTGCATCGGGGGGGGGGGGATAGAGAGAGATCCATCTCCTGGGTCACTTCCAGTGACAGATTAGGCGAGGTAATGAACGCGGCCATGTTCTCCCGACACCGGGTCGTTTCAACGCATTCGACGTCGCAGCCAGACCCGCGGAAGGCACGCCCGTGACCCGACGAAGCGCATTCGTCGTCGCAAACGCGCGGGTTTCAAAAACGCGAGGACGGGGGAGGGGGTTAGTAGGTTCGGGACCACCCGCGGACACATTTCAACCGTGTAACCTCGGACGGACACGGAGTATGGAAGGCGCGAGTGAGAGGTGGAGGGCCTCACTGCTGCGATTGCTTCTCCCTCCCCCCCCTCTGAGGGCCCTTTTTTTCTTCCCGAGCGTGCAAGGGTGGAGGGTGGTTGGTGTGGGTCTTCGGTGCTTTGCCCATCGATCGGGGGAGGATGGCGTCGACAATGCCAATTCCTGTTGTAAAATTATCCCGTTCAATCACGCGACGGGTTCCACCGGGGTGGACAACTGGGGGTGGGGGAGTTTAGGAGGAGGGAAGAGGGTTGAGAGAGAGGCGAGCAAGGAGGCGTTGCGGACGACACAAAATCACGCCACCGACTTCCGAACATGAGTAAGCCTCACGTCAACGAATGTGATGGCGCCGGTCAGGGGGCGTGAGGGACCGGCATCTAGGTCCTTTTGCGCCATCAATAATAGCAGAAAAAATTTAGCGCGAGGAAAGAATTGGAAGGATGGGAGAAAATAAACAGTAGCCGCGAAAGGCTAGGCTTGAACAAAATGCACGCCTTAATATTTAAAGGATGGTAATTCATCTGCTTAAGTATCCCCTCTGGAAAATGCTGACAAATATTTCACAATCGGAAATCATTACAAATTATTAAACCCTTTTTCCGACTAAATAATATACGACTTTTACCATGGCACAGCTGATTTTTTCAGAATTTTTCGGTTAACAAATACACTTGCGTCATGCGTATTAGCAAATGAACGTGGTCTGAAAGAGACCGAAAGTATAGATATAATAAACTCTAGACTGTAAAGGGTATAGAGCAAAAAATGCTCGACACATAAAGACTTCACTTTTTTATGATTAGCAAAAGTTCAAGGGGTTAGTATTTAGATGAAATTTTTAAAATACCTGAATAAGGATCGAATACGAAATTTTAGTATGCTTTGGAAGTTTTTTCACCACAGGAAATCTCTGGATCGGGGCAAAGGGCTAAGCACAAAAAGATATTGGAGAGTATCATAGCGAAACTATAAATATCGTGAAATGTGCATCACTCAATTCAGAAAAGAGAACACATCTAAACCATCCATTCGCGTCCATTGGCATAATACAGTGAATGGTCATGAATCGTATGCTATGATACGGTTGGTTCACTCTTGTTGAAAATGAGTTGATCACTTATCATCCGGGTAAGCATGTGTACGAGAAAGAGAGGTACTTGGCATCCATATGCTCCCACGGAGAGCATCACTTATACTCATGATTTTATAGTCTGCAAAAAAAACCTCATAATTCAGTGCGGAAAGCGTGCTCGAGGATAAATTATGGAGATCCCTGCGCTCTTCAGGTTATCCGGTAATGTCATCGCCATCCCGGGCAACAGAACTGGGCCATTGGGTGGAAATGTGAACCATTTTCCCACTCCCAAAAACTCATTAATCCTATACAATCACGAGTGATCATGCGGCCATCTTTTAAGCCCTTCTAGAAACAGATAATGGCATGCGTGAACACGCGCCAACACTCCACTCCGTCGACCAAACCGGCGCCAGCAACATAGTAGAAAGAAAAATAAACCTTCCCGTCAAAACACCGGCCCCGCTTGATCGAACCGGGCCCGGGATTACATGCGGGAGGGGGAGGAGTGGGGGGGGGGGTAAGGGATGCATCCTTTCACCACGTGATTTAGACGCGCCCCCGCACCGAGCGATGCCTCATCCGGAGCCGGGACTGCGTCCCACGCACGTGCAAGCGGGGACGCGGTTCCCTTCCGCTCTCTACAGTCCTCTCCACACCGCACACTTCATGGGAAGGTCGTACGTTATGCTCCCTCGTTCACGCTCCCCTGTCCCATTCCATTCGATTTCCGTCCGCATTTATACACTCAGCACGAACGCGCTGTTCATTCTCCCTCACGAAAGAGCCAACAATGAATCAATGATAATGATGATTCCTTGCACTGAAGTGCAAAATTGAACTTAATCATGGTTGCCAATATGGTTGTTGTGTTGGAGTAAGTATGCTCTCGGTAAATGTTGGATATTTTCGATGGGAGTCCGGTTCAAATAACATACGCGCTAAATGGTCGAAAAAATTTGGTACATATGAAACCATAGACTAATTATTTTATGGACCATAAGATACATATACATAGGTGGTCTGAACATTTTCCAACCGAGTTCAAGTGGTTGAAAAACGATGAAGCCGAGACGATTGCATCGCGATTGAGGCAATCAAACTTTTTGCGGAGTAACCCAAGAAATAAAATTAGAGATATTAAGGTTAGACGAATTTATGTCACCATTTTCCCCACCAGCGATAGTGAATCAGATTAACTGTAAGCGACTACGCTTCAGGGAAAAATATTTCCCTTTTTTCATTCTAAGTAGCCTTCTTTGTTGTCATTACGTGTATTTCATCTAGTTTTTATTTTATCGCCCTTCTTGTTCCTAAAAGCTCCTCTCTCATGTGCATAAGTTCATTTCACACTTAGATAACGTATTTTTTTGTCCCTGTGCTAATTACCATACATTTTCTTAATTAAAGTACATATTTTTTGTGAAAACAATTAAGAAAACTTAATTTTTGACGCTGTGTACCTGGTGTTGCATCACCCCCCACCACACACCAGCAGTTGGCTTACAGGCTATCATGTAGATGTTCAATAATGGATAATTATCCATTATTTTACTACAACCCACCACGGTGAAGTTTAGTACAGGAGCGGAAGATGGAGAGAGAAGAGGCCTATGGTCATATTCAGTGCCCGAGTTAAAGGCTTCCGCGGCTGTAGTCCCTCCCGCACGCAGCGCCCCGCGAGCATCGCTCCATCCTCAAAACGTCCATCAACTTGTTACGGAATCACTCCCCCCATTACCCCGCCCCCCCCCTCCCCACGCGAATTTAAGCCGGTGACATCCTTGACCACGCAAACCACGCTGAAAAATATTAAAACATTGAAAAAATAATTTCCCTTACTCTTCTCCCCTTTCTCGCCCCGTGCATCCCCTGCCCACACTCTCAGCTCGGCCCCATTAAAAAAAATCCCTCTCCTCCGTGCATCGATGCCCCATTCCTCCGAGTGAGCTTGCTCGACCAGGCCATCGCCATTTTCATCTCCCCACCACACTCGCGTTCACCTTCGGTATTCGTGGACCGGAGGGAGTGCTCTTTCAATGCAATGGCAACATATTTAATGCACCACGCGCAGGGAGGGACGCCCTTTTCAGGGAGGGGTCGCTCTCCTGCGGCGGTAAATAATATTAGGATCGATTGGAAAAAGGAATGGTTCCTTGTCGTTTGACTTGATGTCAAAATTCCGCGATATTCCCAATTTCATTCGCATCGAAGATTTTGAGTTGTTCAATGGTGAGATGAGACATCACATTTTTTGTGATACTTCGGTCGGCGGTGCTATGCATATTCGTATGTGCATCTGTCTGCGGGATGGCTCCGTAACCTTTGACCCATAGGAACTAAAATGGTGGCTTGATAAATAAAAATCATATGAGGATGTTTGCCTTATACATAGCAAATACGAAATTAAGCCATCTGTTTCTCCTGTTAAATCAATATATACTACAGAAATGATAAAATAATTGTCCTAGCAAGTTTCTCCCATCCATAAAGGAGAAAGTAGTTTATTTCGAAGTATAAGCTGTGAATAAATAACCAAGATGAAATGTTTCAATCAGGAAGATTTGGGAAGTCACAACAGTTTATATTAATGTTATGGCAATTGAATTTGCGGTAGTTTTCTGATCGACAATTCTACTCCTAAGAATGCAGTTCACTCGTTTAGATTATAAATAAACCACTCAAAATATATGCATTATTAGCATTTTAAATGCCGTAACTGGGATTTAAAGATTCGATATTGACGTGGCACTAGTTTGCCACTTCCTTCGGTTATAAAAAATCCTTTTAATTCCGTGTATTTTTTATGATTTATGCCATTTTTTATGCCATGTATCTTCATCTCAATATTTATAACAGGCAACTTGCAACCTTATAATCTTTCCTGAGAAACAATTTTCTTCAATATCTTTGAAAGGCATAAGGATATTATCTGTGCATTCATTATTTCATATAATATTATAAAAATTATAACCAATCCAGGCCAATTCATTTTTTGCAAATTCCTTATGAGGGCTTATATTTCTGGTCTTAGTAGTGGAATTGATAAGCACTGTGAAAATTAAAACTTAAAGAAGCATATGTAATGTCGTCAGCTCCACCCTGAAAAGTGGTAGGTCCATATTAAGCTTCCATTCCATAGCATTTCGGTGGATATTTCATCAAGTTATTTAAAGTGCGACCCTTGAAATACTTTACATTACGTTTGAATGCTCCAACTGACTTTTATGTTTTAAACTTGTTCTTAAGAATTCGATACTGGAAAAATTTAGAATGATAAAGTTATACTCTTAAGAGGTTTATACCAAAAATGAAAATATTTTACGCATGAAATGGCGCCAAAGCTATTGAACCACGATTGTAACTCTAAACTACAATTGCAATATACAAAGTTTTGCGTTCTTTTATCATTAAAATATGCCTACACCTAATGCAAGAAAGGCTAGGTACACATATTCATTGGATGAATACCGAATGCAATGGCGTACACCGTTGCAGCCCTCCCACCGTTACAAACAACTAATTTCCTCCTTGAATAAAGGCCACAACGAACGAAATTTGACAACAATGGATGCCTTTTCGCTCGAATAATAGAGTAAAAGGTTTCGTAATGCACGTTCTCGTTTCTATTGCTCAAAGACAGAAGGTGGTTTTCAATTAGTAGTAGTATTTAGGGGAGGCGACCGACAGCTGAGGTCATTTGCGCCATACGGGATGGACAGGAAAGGATGAAGGGTGGAGAGAAACCCGGCGTCGGCATTAGCCGACTCTTTGCGAAAGACGCCAAGGAGTCCGCAGCTTAATGTCCCATCCGACGGACGACGTACTCACTCAAAGTGCCCTCCACAAAGCACCTAAAGTAGAGATCGAGTTACCTCTCAAAAATATTCAAAACCGTCGGGATTTAAACCCGGCCCTCTGGGTGGGAAGCCAGTACATTAGCCCCAGAACTATCTCGATCCCCGGTTTACAAGTCCTAGTAATTTTGCACGCACGGAGTCTGGTGATGACTATGATGATGTATCACTTGTTTTACCTGAGGACGTTGAACGGGGGTAGAATTTTACGTTACATTTTAGACTGCTTTTTGGGAACTTGTAAATTCAGTAGTAGCTTGAAAATACAAGCCCTTAGTGTGCATGATCCCTTGCTTCGAATTGAAATCAAAACGTTCGCTCACCCGAAACTAATCATAAGGAATTGAGAGAGTTTCCTTCGTAAAATATATAGGTGCATCATTACGTCTGGATGCATCGCTCTCACGCCTCATCTCTCGGCTGCGAGCGACCAGAATATCTGAGCCGACGGGATTTGAGGCATGAAGGCATGATATGTGTGGGCGAAACGTGCCCTCTCACGCCAATCTCTGAAGATTGCGGTCGCAGCAGATTCGACTCATTTGTCTCGCCGCGGTTTCGTGAGGGATCCGTGTCACGGCGCGAGGACTAATCAGATCGCGTGGGGGTAAAAAGTGAAAGGCGAGGATTGGATGCGATGAATCACAATTGAGAGTAGGGGGGAGGGAGCGTATAGATGGAAGGGATGGAACTGAACGATCTGGGGTAGCGTAAGGATGTGGGGTAGGGGAATGAGGTTTGGAAGGAAGAGAAGTTTCGAAATAGATGAGATGGAGGGAAAGAGATAGTGAAAGGCGGGGAGGTGGGTGCGGCGGTTGAAGGGAGGAGTTGCCGGGAGAGAAAGGGAGAATGAGGGAAGAATGAATCTATTATTCAACTCTGGGACTGAACTACCTTAAGGGCGTGAGAAATACAAACGAATAGCAAACACAATAAGGCTGGCATAATAACATCATTGATGACAGTCATGAAAGAAAAGTTAATATCACATTATTTTCTTTGCAATTATATTATGTATTGTGAAAATTGTATTTGCGTCGTATACCTGAAGAGGAGATGGCAAATAAAATAGCATCCCGGGAATTGGTCATTAAAATTTTTGAAATAATACAAGCTTATTATAACCGCTACGAGAGATTTCTTCTACAAGTAGCTTGTGGCTGCTTGAAGATGAGGTTATTTCCAGAATATCTCGAACCACTTATCACAAATGTGGAATATTGAAGTTTCTTGTTTTTGGGTCAGCTTATGTTTAATATTTATTGAATCATATCCGGAAATTTATTTTTATCATCCGTAGACCCAAGGGAAGGATCATTACAAATCATCATCTTGAGTACATATAAGACTCATCATTAAAAAAGGGCAATTATAAATGGAAAATTAGCAGTAAACAAAATCGTTGCTCACTTAGTACAATTTGATTCAACCTTTGATGACTTACAAGGAGTGGATGAGAAGACTCTCGAACAATTTCAGAGTTTGTCTTGTGCTAATTTACGATATCCAATGCATAATATCATTCCATTTTGAGTGCGGAATCCTTCAACTCATCTCCCCGGGAGATAATCCCAAAGAGTGATTCATTTAACTAGGAATCTCTGACGCTGAGTGGTACGGCGAGAGAGGTAATGGAATGAAGATATATTGAAGAGCAGCGGAGGGAGGAGGGGGAGTTGGAAGAGGTGAAGGGAGGTCGCGTGGGGGAGGGAGAAAGGAGGTGAGGAACGGAGAGGTGCGGGAGGGAATGGGGCGGAATTTCCTCCAACCCATTCCGTCCATCTTCCCCAACACCCCCTTACAGTCACCCCTACAACCACCCTCCCCCAGAATTGCATCGAACGACGCTTTCCTTATTAATGGCAGGGGCGAAGGAGCATCGATCGCCCTCCTCCGGCTCTCTTCAGCATTGGCGACATCCACCTTAAAGCCCTCCTCACCCTCTTCCACTCTCTCTCTCTCCCCTCCACCCACGACATTTGCGACCCCCGGCGCGAATAAAAAAAAGAAGGCAAACGCCCCCCCCTCTTCCCCCTCTTCGCCAGCCTCCTCACTCGTGCACCCATCCGCGGTTCCCAAACCCTCTCCACCCCCTTCCCAGTCCCCATAAAAGGGTTGCGCGCCCATTGACGGGGAACTCTCTCGATGGCCGATTCAAGAATGACACTTGCGAATGGCTCTTGTCACGGAGGGAAGAGACAAGGGGAGTGGCGGGGGGTAGGGGATGGGGTGCCGAAACTCGACGGCGGGGAGGGAAAAAGAGCGAATAAATAAATGATTGAAAGAAAAACGTGTGTGTAAGTATAAAAAGACAAACTCCTATATATTTATACAGAAATATGCACATATATAAAAATACATATATATATATATATATATAATATATATTTATGCACACATTCATATGCATATATAAGTAGATGTGTGTTTGTGTTCGGGCGCGCGCAGTTTTTTCTAACTTCAACATACATATTCATGCATATAATGTGGATGTATTTAGCACACCAATATTAAACGTAAATAAATATAGAATATATGTACACTCACAAATATTCAAGTATAGTTAAACAGAAACAGATACAAGGAAAATGGATAGGATCATTACTGTGTTCGTCTATTATACAGGTACTGTATGTGTTCCGATCCCTTTTCCTTACAAATATTTCCATCTGCATGAATGTGTCGCCATTTGTAGGGTTTTCGTGTTTGAATATTTGTATGTATGTATGTATGTATATATATATATATATATATATATATATATATATATATATATATATATATATATATATATATATATATATTTTTTATATTTTTATAAGGTAATCTACCGGTTAAGGTAGGTTTTTCGATGGACACAACTACCAAACAAATATTTTGTGACTACTAACAAAACACAACCCTAAATTCTACTCTACACCAGGTCCCTCTTCATCTCTGAGTACTTTCTTCCGCCCTTCATCCCGTCCAACATCCCTATCCTGTTCCTTCCCTTTCCTCTTTTGCCCAACATTCTACCCTCTATCACAGTCTTCAACATCCCACTGCCGGTCAACACCCCCTTCATCCACTTTTCCTGCCTCCATAGGATTGCTCCCAACAAACCCCTCACTTCGCCCACCATACCAAGTACTTCCTCATTTGTTTTCTTCTCTGTCCATTTCACCTTCTCCATTCTTCTCCACACCCACATTTCAAAAGCCTCCAGTCTACGTCTATCCTCCTGCTTCAATGACCACGTTTCCGCGCCGTACATAGCTACGCTCCATATCAAAGTTTTTACGAGTCTTTTCTTAACATCCTTACTCAAAGTCCCCGTCATCAACTCCCTCCTCCTCGTGAAAGCCTCTTTGCCTAGCGCAATTCTTCTCCTTACGTCCCTACTACTTTGACCGTGTTGGTCCAAAACACTACCGAGATACGTAAACTGTTCTACCTGCTCTAGTTTTTGCCCTCCTATTTTAATGTTAAGCTTGCCCTTTTTCTTTCTAGAAAATCGCATAACCTTTGTTTTATTAATGTTGATTCTCATCCCATACCTGTCGCACTGAATTTCCAATTCACTCAGCAATGCTTGCAGCCCCTTGGCTGACTGACAAACTAAAGCTTGGTCATCAGCAAACCTAACTGATTTTACGAATTCCCCGCCCACTTTCATTCCTACCTCTAGTTCTTCCCATGCCTCTTTGATCATTTCCTCTGCATACAGGTTGAACAGCAACGGTGATAATGGGCAACCCTGCCTTACACCCCTTCCTAACACTGCCCATCCTGACTCCCCGTTTCCCACCCGCACCTGAGCAGTCTGAGACATGTACAGGTTGCGGATTAGCCTCCTTTCCCTCCAATCTATTCCTATTTTCTTCAATATACTCATTATTTTTTCCCAATTCACTCTATCAAACGCTTTTACGAAATCTACGAAGCAGGCAAATACATCCTGGTTGTGTTCTATATTCCTCTCGATTAATAATCTCATTACTGCAATGGCATCACGCGTACCTCTCCCCATCCTAAACCCAAACTGGTCATCCCCTAAGTAATCATTGGCCCTATTCTCTATCCTTTTGTTTATGATCCTGAGAACAACTTTAGCTGCGTGGGATATCAAACTAATTGTCCTATAGTCCTCACATGCCGTGGCCTTTACCTTTTTCGGAATCGGAACTAAAACTGCTCTCACAAAGTCTTCCGGCCAGATTCCCTCCTCATAAATGCTACGGATCAGCCCATATAGCCTCTTCCTCCCACATTTTCCTAAGCATTTTAAAAGTTCCACGGGAATGTTATCTACCCCCACGGCCTTATTTAGTTTCATCTCCCTTAATGCCCTTTCTATCTCATTGTCTAGTATGCCTGGACCTAAGCTGTCTTCCTCTACGTCATTTTCTTTTTCAATGTCTAACTGTGTTGGTCTGAGTTCTTTACTATACAGTTCTTCTATATACTCCTTCCATCTCTCTTGGATCTTTCCTGCGTCAACTATTACCTTACCCGCCTTATCTCTAACTATTAGCATAGCTCTTCCTTTCTTACTTCCCGATAACGATTTAACTTTGCTGTACAGCGCACCGATTTCACCCTTCCTCTGGAGACTTTCCATATCCTCGCACTGCGTCTTCCACCATGCGTCTTTTGCCTTATTTGTTGCCCGCCTCAATTTATTGTTCAATTCTTTGTACTTCATTTTGCCTAATTCTGTATTTATATTCTTCCATTTTCGCCGCTCATCCATCTTTGTAATCATCTCATCCGTGATCCATGGTTTCCTAGTCCTTTTAGCGTTAACGGTTCCAATAGTGTCTTTTGCGGCTTTAGACAACCCTTTTTTGATCATTTCCCATTTTTCATCGATAGTAATAAGCCCTTTACCATCCTCCATGATTTTCTCTACCGCCTGTTTGTATTCCTTCCTTTTCAACCCATTTAATGCTTCTACATTCCATTTTCTAACTCGCCGCCCCTGCCTTATCTTTTTGAAACGTACGCTACATTTCATAACAACTAAATTGTGGTCTGAGTCCGCATCCGCTCCCGGAAAGCTGTGGGAATTTATCACACTATTCCTAAACCTGTGTCTAACCAGGATATAATCTAGCTGATATCTTCCTGAGTCACCTGGCATTTTCCATGTATACCTGCGTCTTTTGTGGTGTCTAAACCAAGTGTTGGTGATGACTAACCCCTGTCTCCTGCAGAACTCAACTGCTTTCTCCCCGCGGTCATTCCTCGTGCCTAAACCGTAGTCCCCCACCTCATCACCATCTCTTCCTTCGCCTACCGTCGCATTCCAATCCCCCATCACTATCAAATGTTTCCCTGCAGGAACACACGCGATGATGCCCTCTAACTGATCGTATATCCTATCGACCACTTCTTCCTTATGGTTGCTCGGTGGCATGTATACCTGAATAATAACCAAGTTCGTCGGTTCTGCTTTTATCTCCACTAGTAGTATTCTATCCGTTACCTGCTCTATGTTGACTACGCTTCTTCCTACCTCTTCATTTAATACTATGGCAACCCCTCGTTGGCTCTCGTCCCCACCGCTGTATATTATTCTATACTTATCACTCCAGTAATCCCCGCTATCTTTCCATCTCACCTCGCATAGACCTAAAATATCTATATTTCCCCTTTCCATCTCTCGCTTAACATTCTCCAATTTCCCTGTCCTCATCATTGTCCTAACATTCCACGTTCCTATTCTAACTAATTTTGTCTTCTTCTCCTGCGTCTTCTGTCCTGCTGCTGCTGGTTTTCCCTTGCAAGGGTTTCGTGGGATGACGACCGCGGAAGCCTTGCCTCCCCCGCTGCCGGGCACGACACACGGCCGATTGGGCCGAGCCCCGTGGTTGCCAGGACTCAAATTATCTCTATTGTCCATCATATTTTTCTAGGGAATGATAATTGAGGTGGTTTCCCGTTGCCTTCCTCAATAGTGTTTTTAACGTGACACCATCACTTACTGGCCGCCCCACTGGGGTCAGACGCCATTGCAGCCGCCTCACTGAGGAACAGACGCTGCGTGGACTACCTTTCGTCTGGCTCCTAACCTTCGACCTATCTGGCATGGGTGACCCTACCAGGAGCAATAATTATTACTCCCGCCAGCACAGCTCTAGGGGTCATCGGAACGCACAAGCCCTTCCACCACGTCAAGGTTGTAGTCCGGGGAGGGATATATATATATATATATATATATATATATATATATATATATATATATATATATATATTTTATACATATATATATATATAATTATAAATCTATAAATATATATATATACACATACATATACATACGAACACATACATACGTATATATATATACATATACGTGTATATATATGTACATATATGGTGGGTCGCGGTAGTCCAGGGGTAGAGCGTTGGACTACTGACCGGGCCCGGGTTCGATTCCCGGGCAAGGCACTCTGGGCACCTGCAGCTCCACCCAAGCTATGTGATTTTTCGGGTACCAGATCTTCCTGGGAAACCATAACCGGCACAGGGAAAGGAACTGGCCCTCCTACCCTGATGTGTGAATTTCACACGCCGTATAGGGCTTAGTACTGGGTGAACTCTACCATCATCTACCAAACCGACCTTCGGGTTGATTACTGTGTTTATGGTATTTTTATGGTATATATATGTATATATATATATATATATTATATAATGAAAAAGAAAGAGAGGTCGAGGAATAACCGCATCCGATGGTAGTCAATAAGGTCGGACGGTTTTCCTTGCATTCCTGACAAATACATCTACATAACATCTACATAATACCCTGCAAGCCGCCGCAAGGGCTTGTGGCGGGGGGGGGGGGAAATACCGTTGCTACAGATATAAAAGAAAAGATATGCCTTACTGAAAAGGATGTATTTAGCTCAATGGCAAAAGGTGGAGGATGCGCGATAGCCGGAGAGGCATTCGAGGGAAAAGGAAGGGATTAATGGTTCGGGCCCTGAGCAGACAGGCGAATAAAAGATGGCTTAAAGCATCGATGTGGAATGAATCGCTAGGGAGGATCGCTTTAAGGTGGATCATGCGAGATCACGCGTCTTCAAATGTACGATATTGAAAGTAATGTAGGAGGTGAGCTGAAAGTAGAGGAAAGAGATTTGGTGATAATTTTCGACAGTATTAGCTAAGCGGATAGCTTATGCGCCTGCAGGCAAAGAGTCTTGTTTGAAATTACACCCTAAGTACTTAATCTTAAAAAAAATACTGCACCAATATGTTATTTTGTAGACGATTTATATACATTTTAGATAAGTAAATCGAAAAGAAAGGAAGCTGAGGTCAGAGAAGTCGTGGTTCAGCGTTAAATGACCAATTTCTCAAAGCTGTATGTCAAATTATAAGCTCTTGCAAATCGGTAATAAGGAATCTGCTAATAGTAATACACTATGCGGCACTATTTGCTTATTACATTATGCAAATTCATAACTTTTACATAGCATTTGAAACTGTATGGGTGGGGCAGGTAAGTGGTCTGGTGATTAATTTTTACTTCCGCCGGATTGCGTTGACAAGGGTAATGACAGTGATATGTTGACGGAAATGAAACCCCGATTCGTTTGGTTGGTATGAGGAATATTTTTTTCCATTGCACAGTCAAAATCATAACACTTAGTAACATGACTTACGGTATGTTGGTTTTCCCTTGCAAGGGTTTCGTGGGATGACGACCGCGGAAGCCTTGCCTCCCCCGCTGCCGGGCACGACACACGGCCGATTGGGCCGAGCCCCGTGACTTACGGTATAAGGGTCAATAATTACTCTAAAGGCGAACACCATCAGCCACAAGCCCTTGCAACGGATTGTAGTGTAAGACTTACATATGGTATAAAAAAAACTGTCAGTCTTGTTTAGCGGCCGATAAACTCAAGGAAAATTTAGTAGAGCCAACTAAAAAAAGGCCTTCTGGTGCACTGAAGCAGTCTTGAGTCGATTCCCGGTGGATTACCTAAGAGTCAAATGCAGTTCCCGGACGTTTAAGCTAATAAACCAGTTTCGATGGATAACACATGGAGTATATAAAGTTGATTGAGGAAAAAAAAGGTCCCAACTCACTTCTTTATTATACCCACGGAAAGAATGAAACGAGCTTCGAATTACTCGTGTGTAAGAGCATGTTAAAAAGGTCCTGGCAGTGACTTAAAAAGCGAGATATCGAACACCGGAAAACGTATTAAGGATACGTAAATTTGTGCGTTGCTACGGGATTACACCGAGCGGGCGTGAGCATGGCCCGACCCTTCCGTCCCCGAACGAAGCCCGACTTTCCTCTCTCTTCTGCTCGATCCTCGCACTATAGTCATGCTGTGGCATGGTAGTAGAGAGAGGTGTTCTTTTCTACGCACACATTTTAATTGGAAGTGCGGTGTGCACGCGGAGTGCGGAGAGTGGGCGTTAGGGGTCCTATCGCTTAAAGGAAGCTCGAGAGCGTTGCTCTGGCGATTCGCCAGCTGGCAAGTTTTGCTACAACATGGAAAAGAAACACAATGAGCAAAAGGAAAATGGTGGCACAAATATATCTTACAAAGAATTTTTGAGTTATCATAATGGAGAAGACAGCTGAGACGCTAAAGATTCGAGAAGTGATGTTATGAGCTGACTGTGTCACAGGAAGATCATCTCTACTCCAGTGACGATTCCGTTAGAATAACATGGTCTTTCCTCTAGAGCTCATGTAGGATAGACGGTCGAACTTTTCCAGTTTCTCTTCCCGAAGGATTAGAAGTGGATTGATTTGTTCCTGAGGAAGAAAGTAGTAATTCTTCGAACACTTCATTGATGACAGGCCATGGTGAGATTTCGGATAGTAGTAGCTTAAGGAGTTCCTCAAAACCTACTTCAATAACGCAGAGGTGCATGGTGGAGGATGTTAGTGCACCAGGTTTTTATTAGTAAGTATGAACTTACAAGAAAAAATAAATATTTTAGTAATTATGTCCAAAGGGAATGAAGGGATATAGTAGCCAGCTGCGAAAATGCGAGAGTGCGAACATTGAGGGGAGTTCGATGGAACTTCTCAGAAGAAGATTTGCACTGAGCTGCTCATGGAGCGCACATCTCATTCCTATATAATAAAAATGAAGATATTTTTATCTTCCAAAATCTGCACATTACAGGATATTATCTACCGAAAATTCTTGAAGTCATCATATTTTACCAATTCGCTAATTTTTCATTAGACAATTTTATTTCGGCTGAAAGTATTCGCAGAATAAACTACGTAACGTATTCCAGTTCCTTAGTTTAAAATGAGAAGAATTTTTTAAGGTAATTTTTGGCTAAAAATGCGACTTTTTAAGCAGGGATTGGGACTTTATTCTGCTTAGAGTAGGGAAAACGTTCGACAATGATTGCAGATATCGTAGAAATGTGTAGAAAATAGTTATTTTGGTTAGGCTATGGATGTTGCGATTTGGTTTGACGGTAGTATTCATAAAGTTCAGCATCAGGAAAAGTAGTTTTACGTGTATCTATGGGGTGCTTCAAATGTGGGCGAATCGAGTCATGTAGGATCTTTGGTAGGGCATTATAAGATGCAGTATGTCTATGTTCCAGATGTTCGTAAATTCTCTTATCAGAGTTTGACTTTTTCATGTCATTAATTGATATTATTTTAGAAGTCTCATTGTAAATACCACGTTAGTTCAATACTCAAATTCTTGCTTGAAGGTAAAGAATTTACGGCGCCAGTGAAGTTTGACTCAGACAGAGTAGTTATGTTTTTTGGTTTCGTTATACATGTTTTATCATCAGTATTTCAAACCTAAGATTGGTTTACTGTAGACCTCCATTCTTCCCTATTTAGTGTAAATTCCCTCACCCTTCGATAGGCTCCCTGTTTTACGTCTATCTTAATTTGCCCCATGTACTTGTCTATACTTATTTATAGATTTGAAAACACCTTTTGCACTCTCATAGAAAAAATTAAAGTAAATTAAAAGGGTTAAAAATGTACAGTTGTACTCTCCTGAAATGAATCCCCAAATTTATCTGCACATCATTCCCAAATATATACTTGATACGATGCAATGTATCAACAGTTTACTATCTTCAATTTTCTTAATATCATTTATTATTTCCGATGGTCGAATTATTTCATTTATCCTATCATAAATGTCGAAAAAGGTCGTCATTACATTATTTTCGTCGCCGTCTTGAAATAGTATAACCCCGACCTCTCCTACACTGCTTTCAGGTTGAGTAGTTTTGCGGATATTTACGCACCTTTTGAGAATTTAAAGAGAGCAAGGAAGAGAAGAAAATGGAACAAGGAAGTATTTCTTTTGAGATGTTTTCTGGAAAAACTTGCCTGCACTCGCGAAACTGCTCGCGAAAATTAAGAGCCGTCGTATATGTTAATCAAAGCGTAAACTAAATACCAAGTTTTAAATTAGATTGATCAAAATTTATGTTTACCCATGCATTCGTGTGCCCACGACGATGGCGCGAACCATGACCTTCCACCTGGACAACTCAAAATAGGGGGTGGTCTTCCGAGGAAGGTGTATGAACCAGCTTTCCCTCAGTGATATTTTGTCTCAACAACTGCCTTACTAAATAAAAACGAACTTTCCAGTAGAGAGTTGGGAGGTTGCTCCATCAGGAAAAAATAAGACGAATTCTACCACCAATGAAAATTCCCTTTTTCACTACACCTCCTACGATAACGACCGTTCTTTTTCGCCTACTTGTCCTCGCAGTTCTTTTTCGAAGCGTTCCCTGAGAGCGTGATATTTGACGCCCACATGCTGGCGATTCGAAAATAGTCACGCGAACTGATTGGCCCACCTATTAAAGAAGTTGGCCTACCCTGACATTGGGGATTAAAGGTGAGGATACGATTTTTTAATTTTTTTTCTGTGCTGCCCGTAGGCCACCGCCCAATTGAATGAATCCCCGAGACCGCGCACGTATCCCAGTGAGTGGAACGGAGTGGAGGCCGAAAGTGAGAGGTGGGAAGCAAGGGGTCGGATTTGTTGCTCCGCGTGCGGTGAATTCGTCACGTAAAGGGTGATTTCCAAACCCCCTTCCTGACCTCGAGGGGCAGGAAAGGAATGGAGAGAGAGAGGAAGACGGCCTCTTCCTCTCGGAGGGAATTGGTAATTGAAACTGGAGGGTCGTCGAAGGAAATATTTATGAGCGGGAGAAATGGCGTGCTGATATGATCATTTCATTTCGGAAATAATGGAATCACCCTTACTAAAAAAAAACGCTCACGGCATCGTTCAAGTTCCGCGGTTAGAATCTACATCTTCACGACCACGGGACCGTGTTTAGAAGAGGTTAATAGGACATCAAGCTCCATCATATAACTTCGGGGTATGGTAATGTACTCACAGTAAGTAATTCGCGCTAGTAGATGGTTTTAGAGTACCTTCCATTACTATTATCAATTGGATGAATGTGATGAGTTCTTTAAAAAAACATCAGAATGAAATTAGGTCTCGATTGGTATACCTACTTAACCTCGGTTTTTATGAGTGAGTATTTAAAGCTGCACTTTTTGGATTGTATCTCTTGATAATAGAATCAACACTTCCACAAAGAGGGGATTTTATTGACTTACGAACGTCTTTTCGACGTTGAACGTCATCATCAGGTGACTTCATCGCCACATGATGATAACACTCGGCATGGTTGCAAGTCAATAAAAACAAATATGTGAAATTTTTGTTCTGCTATAGAGTTCAAGACGGAATTCCATACAGTCAAACCTGAAACTCTATAATTTATGGATTGAATTTCTCTTATTTCATGCAGGGATATGATGTTTCGGAATATTAGCGTAGTCTTCTGGTAAATGCTTCGATGTAGTACTAGTAGTACATCTCGCTGTGAGAAGTAAATTCAAGTTATCTGAATAACTAAATTATGCTTGCTCCTATCGCTCTGGGAGAGGATCCCATCATAGCTTTTCAAGTAATTCCTACACATAAAATTTATTTTAGCAAAAAAGGTTTTCAAATCTAGCGGATGTTCTTTAGAGTATCTCTAGAGTAGATGCTTAATTAACATTTTATCCGATGGTCACAAAAGTATACCTTGTCTTACAAACGTGACTTCACAAATAACAATGTCCCATATTATCACCCTACAACCAGTTCAAGGGAATCAATGTTTCTTTCATCCGCATATCCTTCTGATCCAGGATGGCACGAGTGAAACCTAAGTTTTGTGATAAAATGCGAAAAAAGTTTTATTTTAAAAATATGATGCATTATAACTAGGGAAACTTAATAATGAAGTTTTGTAACGGTTTTTGGAACGGAATTGCGTTTGAATTCAGTCGAGTCGAAAAAACTCTTCCTGCACAATTTTGCAAGGGTGCGTTTAAAATGAATGCAATGGCTGATGACGGATTTTTCTTATTTTTATGACTTATACTCAAAAATACATATCCCCTGTGGTTTAAAAAAACATCCTGTCGTTCTAAACAAATTTTCTATAAATAATACGAGTTTAACCAGAAATAAACACATCTCAGGCGAAAAAAATATCCATCATGCACAAAAATAAGCCAATCCCTTCGCGGAAATTATTTTACCAAAGCATCCAACGCAGAAATATTCGAAGGTCAATCGAGCATTCGCATGTGTTCGGCCGCGCATGGTGCGATCGCATAATTTATTCAGGAGGTTGGCGCACGGCGAAAGAGAATAGGGAAACGCAGCGGGGCGGGGGAGGGACATGCGGTGGAACACTCACCGGCCGTGGGTCACCACTCGCACCGCGAGAGATTTTTGTTCTCGGGGGTAGGGTCTCACCCGGGAGGAGGAATAATTGAAGGGGGCCAAGGGAGAATGCGCGTGGGAGGGAGAGGATCAAAGAATGAAGACGATTTAAAGGAAGGTCAGGGTTTTTCGGGTCGGGGGATTTAAAGAGGCACGCTCCCGGCTTGCGTGTTTTGCCCTTCAGGACACGAGTACTCGGGAGAGATCCCTAAGAGGAGTTCGTGAGGACAAGCGGAAGTGGCGAGCAATGGATTCATGTCTTATAGTTCACAAAATCCCGCGTCGCTTCACAAATGCGGCAATCAAAAAACCCAGACGAGATCCGAACCACCGTGTAGTCGACTAAGTAGAGATCCACGTACATTCATTCAATCTACCCGTAAATCGTGTTGAAGATGAGAGCACGCCATAGCATAAGTTCTTAATCGAAAGAAAACGATCTGTTTAAATCGAGTAAGAATGAAATACACAATAGAACAACGAAGGAAATCTAGGTAAAATATGAGGAATCCAGAATGTACTGCGAGGGACTATAGCATATGATAACCAAGAGTCGAATGCTGTAAAGTTTTTGTAACGTCAAATGCTAGTTAAAATAAAATCTTCACGCAGAAGTTATGCATATTTGTAGACCTCACCTCATACTAATCTCTGCGGTTCCTGAACTACAAACTTCAGTGTAGGGGGCTCTGAATGGAAGACTGACACCTGAAAAAATCACACAATCGCGGGCGCCCAAAGGCGTCAACATGATTTTGGACCCGGGCTCTCCTTTCGGAAGATAAAAGGTAAAAAGATAAAGATAAAAGGTAAAAGGTTAAAAACCTTCAATGGTCGTACAGTTACACAAGAAAAGCGAATAAAAATTAGGTGAATTAATTTTTTTAATTAACCAGCGCGCCAGTTATTCAATGGAATAATATAGTTGCAGTTTTTTACTGCGATGTACTCCGTGAAACGCATTTCAGTGCTTCTCTGAATCATCATTAGATGCAATAGAGTTCAAAATAAATCGCTGTGAACATTTAAATTTTACTATCTCGCAATATGCTTATCTTCTACAACTAGAAACTGCTACTTCTAATTAATAAAGTTATTGAGACTTGAAGAAATTCCACTAACGCTTGTCAAACATCCGTATTCCGTTGAGTCATTGCCCACCGTATATCTTTGTCAAGAAACGATCAATTTTTTGAACAAATTTACAATTAAATTGTCCATAATCGCAACAAATGTCTATTTCCAGGGTATTTTTCAAGCACAGATAACGCGGAGAAAGCCTTTATTATTAACCGAGCCAACCGGGTCAAGGAAGATTGATTATTCATTCATCCTATCAACTTTTGAACTGATTCTCTCGTGGGGATTTCTTTTCTCTACTTCTTTGCGGATGACTTCATCGCTTTTTTGGTACCGTATGGCCGCCGGTTTAAATATGACACTTTTTATGTAAAACATTCCAGTTAATGTATCTAACTATTGGTAATATAGGTTCTTGAAGAGGAACGTGAAAATAAAATCACACATTCATTTCTTAGCAATATCTTTGAAAATCACTCCTTCGATGAAAAAATACATGGTGAAACATCTGCCACCCTCGATAAAAGCAAAGGTCTCTGCCCGAAGAATTCTACGGCATGCCTAATGATACTTTGCTACCTGAGTCAAATTCATGGAAATGAATGTGAATATTATATATCTCATTTACTCTGACATCTCGCTAATAACCAGTAATTTTTCCTGTTTCATTGGGCTGAATTTTGGCATCTTTTCGTTGAACCATTCCACAAAATCTTACAGGGGCCAGAATAAAATATTTCTAATAAATAAAATTGGATAACGAAGGGAAAAGAGCGGCGAGCATAATCGCGATCTCAATTGGCATTACCCTGCATAGGAAATCTTCTCAAAAAGCTAAATAATTTATGCTGTGACTGATATTCATTCAGCCGTATGATCCACATAAACTATTCCCGTTCATTTATTTGCATTCACATAAAATATTCTGCATTATGGTATGCTGAGTCGAATCCAACTTATTGAATTATATATGTATAAACCTCGAGGAACCGACAAGTGCAGTGACGACAATAGCCGCAGAAACCAATGAAGTGATTCACCACGGACGGTGGAATTGGATGCACAAAAGGTTTAGTCGGCACCGAAATATTGCCAAGAACACTCCGCATTTGGGAAGATTAGGGTATTGAATTGAGGGGAGGAGGATTAAACCTAATGACGAGGGTTAACCCTAATGAATATTGTTTGCTGGCGAAATCTCTACCCTCGAGGAGCACACGTGAATGCATTCAAAACTACAGCATTTATATCCGAGATCCCATTTTTTCGTTAACAGCGATCCGAGGACTGCATCGCTGCAGTCTTGCAGCTCATTTTTCCATTGTTTTTTTAATATGTCATATCCCCATGTCGAAGAAATACTACCTATCAAATGGCGAGCAGGTAAGCGATCCTTCTCACAGTAAATTGAAAAGGGATATGTGGATGATATGTTACTATGCCGGGGAAGAGTGGGCTCGCTGATTAAAAGATTGCTACCTACGGCTCCAATCGACATTCACCCCGAAAGCCAACTCCGGGAAGGGCGATCGCGACCCACAGTTGGAATCACTGCAATTGGACTCGGAAAATCAATGCCCCACCGCAATCACGCCTCCATAAAAGTATAATGATGACCGGAAAATAAAGAGAACCTTGGCACATGGACCTTTTCAACTCGCGGTTTTGAAATCCGCCGCCACCGGGAAAATAATTTCGACCTCGAATTTTTTTTCCGCCAAATTTAATCCAGATCCATTCCCTGGACGAGTAATCATCACCACGGTCAGAGAGGATGAAGAGGAGGGGGGGGGGGGGTGGGTGCGGGAAAAGTGAGATAAAGGGAAGGGGGACCTACCTCCCCCACGGGTTCTATCTCTATCGCTCCCCTGCCCGCCTTCCCCTTGGGGGTCAATTTGTCCGAGGGGGTCTCCACACCCTGGAATGAAGGGGTAGTACGGGAAGGACAACCGCAGAATGACCACACGACCCCATTCTTCTCCCCAGACCCCGCTCTTGCTCCCTCTGCCCACCGGTCACTTTTCCCCCTTCTCTCTCGCTCTGGGGTCCTACGATGTAGAGGTAGGAGGAGGAGGGGCCGACGGAGAGCGTTGAAGGTGGAAATGATGGCGAAAAATCCCGCAAGGTGAGTGACCTCATTTATAATTCAGGGCGTTCATTAGTGTCCGCGACGACGGATGCCGAGGGGAGAGGAGAAGGTGAGGGGGTAGGGGCTATTTGGGAATGTGCCACATGGCGGAAGAAGGCAGGATGGGATACAGGGGGAAGGGCTGTGGATGGGCGAGAGCGGGGGAGGTTGAATTTCAGGCGTTGCGGGTGGAGAAACGGGGCCGAAGGGGCGGGTGGAGACGGGGGGGGGCGGACAGTGGCTCAGACAGGGAGTTCAAAACGGAGGGAAATGGAAAAATGTAGGAGCAGGCCTTCAGCGACGGGAAATTAGGACGTTTGCTTGTTGGGCGAGGGATACACGTACCCAAACACTTCAGGGAAGTGGGAGATGGAGAGAGAAAGAGAGTGAGAAAAAAAGCGCGTTAAGATGGAAGGCTGCAGGTGCAGAGAACGCAAATGGAAAATCCGATTGAATTCACGACCGTTTTTTTCCCACTCTTTCTATCATTCTCACTCTCGACATAAAAAATACCATTAGGATTAAACCCATTATTTTAAGTGGTTTAATTTTTTCCGCGAAAAAGATGAAGTCATGTTGTCAAAATAATTACCAGACATCGTGAGTCGTATACGAAAAGCAGTGTGTTACCATCAATATTCTACAATGCTATTACATATTTCACCTCCGGGCGCTGAAAATATTTCCACCCCTGGGGATAGCTTGATGGGTGTTTCAATGGGAAATATTAAAAAAAATAGCATCAGTAATATAAATGCGAATCTTCTTCCTGTAAGAAAATATTTGTAAAATTATGCGACGTTTTCTGACATTTTATGCCTGAAAAATTATCAATGGCGCAGCGTCTGTTTTCCGCGGTAAGCATCACTTTCTCCTCAAAGATTTCATAGGAAATAGGAGGTGGGAACGAGATATATTTCTACTGCTTTCGCTCCGAATAACTTCAAGCCGGAAACTTATGGCATGAAACTTCTCAAAATGTTGGTAAACAGCAAACTAACTCATGGAGCAAATGTGTATGAAAATATGAAACTACCGATAAAGCTTTAGGTTTACGCGAAAAAACAGTCAGAGCGACAAATCTTCCAAAAGTAAACCCATGGACATAAACAAGGCTGATGTATAGAAGGAACAGGTTCCAGTTTTTTTCAAGAAGAATAATTTTTTGCTTTGTAAGGAAAGAAATTGTTGAGGAGAGTAAATATTTTTATGATCCCAAGTTAACCAAATCAAAATATGTCTGTTGCGTATCATCTGCGCACCGTAAAACACATTTAACGACCTATCGGTAAAGAGCCAACAGGAGTACAAAAAGATATTAAAACCACAATAAAGCCTGCGACATTATGTCAGAATTATAAGGTTCTTTGCTAGTTCTACGATACTGACTCAAATAATAGCTGTACTATTCACTTCACTGATCCGTCCAACAAAATTAAGTGAACATATATAATATTTTAACGAAACAATTGAGGGATTTAAAAACAAAACCATTCTTTGTGATCGTAGTCTAATGGATGGGGTGAATTCCAAACATCTTTATACTATAATTAGAGTAATTTTCAACCCATAAATCTCTCAGAGAACTCACAATACATTTTATAACTAAATATAATAGCTTACAACTTTTACAGAGTATATAAGTCAGTTATGAGCCCATACAATATTTTAATGTAAAAATTTAAGAGTTCCTCTGGACTTGGAGCATGACTTCTGGTCTCCAGCTACATTATGAGTGCAAAAGTGGCAAATAGATCAGCACACAGATGCAGGTAGGCAACTAGCTGATGATTTTACACAATGGGATCCTCATTAGAGTTTCAGTCTGAATATTGGGTGATTGCAGCCCCTCAATTTTTGCCTTCCTCATGCCTTACCCCGCCACACGCCCTTGCGGCGGCTTGCGGGGTATTAAGTAGATGTAGATGAAACCCTTTACGCCTGATAGCGCTTTCGTCAAACATCCCTCTTTCATTAGCCTAAAGCTACACATCTACATATTTGCCCCTCAGCCTCTTTCCATAGCTTGGCCATCTAACTTTCTCTGCATTACATACCAAACCAATCCATTATACTTCAAGATATGCCTAATGCATTTGATTCTGCTTTTACTTCATCAGTATTACCTTTTTCTCATCAAATCTCCTGTATACTCTTTCCTTTCCTGGGTTTTTCTAGTTCTAGAGTTCACAGCCGCGAAGAGGATTTCTTCTCGTCCGTATGATTCATACTTGACAATTTCCTAATTCTATCGATATATTCATCATTTTCCATGATATTGGCCACAATAGTTGATGAAAATATTGCTATTTGTGAATTCTTTTGCACATAAAATGAGCTAGAGTTTTCTTTCAATATAGTCGAGCAATATAATGAGACGGAAATAATTTAACTGAGACCATGCCAGCCTGCACATATTCCTGTTACAGGAAAATAACTTGAAGATCCGACAAAACATCCCTAATTGGCGGACATCAGACGCACGCTTCAAAGTCGAGGCTGAGGACATCGACCGGTAAACATGTTAAGAGCGCCAACCATCGTTCCACCTGAAGACTCTGAAGGCCTTTCCGTACCTCGATGTCTCACAAGACCGATAAAACACTCCCGTGAATGAAATCACTTCCAAACCGACCGACTCGGTGGAGTCCCGAAATAATTTCTCAAATGAGCCTTTGATTGAACGGCCTTTCATCTCGAGAATAGGAGGAGAATGGAGGATGGCGGTGAAGGACGAGGAGGCGAATGGAGGGAGCAGGAAAGAAACTCTTCCAAATGTTTTTTGGCAGGAGAAGGAAAACGTGAGGATGTTGACAAAAGAATGCCAGCCATAAGAAATCTGGGCAAGAGGAAGTCTAGTCGCTGTGAGTCTGACTGTGGTGTCCCCTATTCAAATAATGATCAGACAAGAGCATTTTTGAGTTTTTGAAGAAAGTCATATTTTTCCCAAGCCTGTGCGAAACATAACTTACTATGATTCCTTAAAATACACTAAAATAAACGTTGGGTGATGAGCAGATTTCAAGAAGCAGCATTCAAGAATGAAGCTCACATCAGAAGAATATTAGAGCTTCAGCTTTGAAGAAGTTAGGTTTCAATGGACGAGTTAGGGGAAAATTTAATGAAGAAGTCGTAGAGGGATTTTACTAGGTTTTAGTCAGACCGCATTTGGAATTGGTGGCAAGCATCTGAGATCCTCGGGAGAAAACATTAATTGAGGAATTGGGTAAGGTTAAGAGAAAACCGACTAGGTTTGCTAAAAATTGTCATTAGAGTACGGTAAACGTAATGGAGAATTTACGTAATGTTGGAGATTTAGATTGGGAGCCTCTCGATTCTTAAAAAAAAGCATGTAAGACTTACGGAATGTACAGGATAAAAGTTTTGTTTGAAAAATTGAGATAATTATTGCCACCAAATTATAAAGTAAATTATACCACAGGGATTGAATAAATTGATACCGGAATACACAGAATCAAGTACTCACTCTTCCCTCGCAGGAAACCTAATAATACTATAATAAAATTTAATCTAATCACCCGAATATATTAGCTCAAAAATACAATTTAACGAATATGTCAATCACGAAAATAGGTGTATGATATATAGAGGAATGTGTGCGTATATGTACTTTATTGTTTTGTCAATATAAATTCTAATGAGAATTCATGAACTAATATTTCTGCTTACCTGGCTGGTGATCAAATACCCCACCGACCGAATCCACGACGGCTTACGGGGTATCGTTTAAATGTGGATGAATTACATTTAAATGTGTTGATGGCAAAAATCATGAATATTGGTTAACTGTTGAGAAGAAATGAGAAAGAGTGAAGTTTACGTAATCGTAGTATTGTATTTACTAGTACGGCGCATTGACATTCCACCTGGAAAAATATTTGGTGGTAAAATATTCCTTCAGTAGAATTTTTGTGTGAATATTGCAAGGAGAGAATATGAAGTAGATGATAGCAGAGGAAGGACGTTGCCAAAGAGAGTTATGACTGTGGCTTTGGAGGACTTATAAGTTGATTGCTGCCATTGTAAAACGGTATCAGGTCTAAAAAATTGAAATTATGATAATGTTTTCCCCTGATACGGCACACAACACGTGTTTAGCAACCGTTTTACGAAAAACGAAGGTCTTTAATGTTTGAAATGATCGCCTACCAAATATGTACTCGAAAAATCAATTTTCGATTCTTCGACTTTCTTCTAAATCGCTGTCGTGCAAAAAAAATGACCAATCTCTAAGAGGCATCAGGTTTATGTTTTGTTTTTCCTTATTTTATTTTCCTTCCGATTTCTCGTGAACGAGACGCGCTATTGGACGCCGGTTTCGAAATTCAAAGGGAACAGAGTTCATTGACACGAACGATGACGACTTGAATCCAACTAGAACCCAAAGCTGAGTGAAATCTCGACTGATGTGAAACTAACTAAAATGCAGTAACAGTAAATTAAATTGAGGAAAAGTAAAAAAAAGAAGGAAGAGTTTCCAAGCATGCCTGGGGAAGTGAGAAGATTTTTGAGAGACTTCAAGAAGTTTGAAAAGCGGGAATATCAGCGTTGACTACTGTGATACGTTGACAGCGTTAACTACTGTGAACGATGTTGCGTTATCGAGTCGGGGGGGATCGAGATGGTGCGGGGGCTAACGTACTGGCTTCCCACCCTGAGGGCGCGGGTTCAAATCCCGGCGGTGTTGAATATTTTTCAGAGGTATCTCGATCCCTACTTGCGGTGCTTTGTGGAGGGCACTTTGAGTGAGTACGCCGTCCGTCGGATGGGACGTTAAGCCGCGGACCCCTTGGCGCCTTTCGTAAAGAGTAGGCTAATGCCGACGCCGGGTTTCTCTCCACCCTTCATCCTTTCCTGTCCTTCCCCTATGGCGCAAATGACCTTAGCTGTCGGTCGCCTCCCCTCAAAACTACTACTACTACTCGAGTCGGGGGGTTAAGAAGAGTAAACATTTTGGTCACAATGAAGGGAAACAGAAAATACGTGAAGCCGAAGATCGTTCAAAAGTAAAGCGTTTTTTCCCCATACATATTCAAAATGCCATGGGGTGAAGAAGATCACAACATTTTTGATAATTTTCGGATCTATCCACTTTAATATAAAACATATCCCTGACTGTTAGGTCATAACAAAAAAGATGTTAGCGAATGTTTCTAACTCTTTCATCCTCAACTTAAATCGATTTCATAAAATCATTTTTCATAGATCTTAAGTGCCCACCTCAAAATCGTGGTCTCTTCAAATCTTTTTCGTTTGACACACTCATTATACTATATTATACATCGCAGTCATTCATTCACTTCTTCATTTATTCTAGATTCATTACACCATTTTTCTTCAATTTTATGATTTTTTATTATAAATAATGTTACGTATTTCTCTTATCTATAATAATGGCTCCTCCCTATTATTCACACATTTAATTTTGCATCGGAAACGTTTCCTTTCAAAAGAAAACTTGGGTATTGTTCAGGACTATATGGACGTCACCAAAATAACATTTGGAGAAAGAATTTGACGAGGTATACGATCAGTTAAAGAACGTAATGGCGGGTGTTTATAGAAGGAAGTATTTGATAGTTATTGGTGATTGGAAAGCGACGATAGGCGAAGGGAGAGATTATCCAGAGATTATCAACTATCCAGAACAATGAGGTCGGTTTCATCATAACGTGTACCTAAAAAGTGTAAACAACACAATAGGCGTAGGCGTGCATGGAATATGATCGGAGATTTAGAAAATCAGACTATACGAGTATTATTGCTATGCACATATATAGGAATAGCTTGATTAATTCGTAGAGTATCCCGGGTCCAGATTCAGACATTTGTATTGTAAAGCCAGATTCAATATTATAAAACAGGGAACACGATTGAAGAATTTGAATGTATAGACATTAAGTGGAACGATAATAAAGGAGTGTCAGCAGGCTGTAGAGAAAATTATGGTTGATTAAATGTTAGACGGGTCAAAAGAAGAAAAACGGGATCATAAAAAAAGGGATATCGAAAGTCTCAAAAGAAACTGTAGGATCTGTATATGGGAAAGTAACAAGGAAACCATGGATTACAGATAGGGAAGCTGGAAAGATAAACAAGAGATGAAAATGGAGGAATATAATCAATGAAGTAGCTAGAACAATGTACAAAGAGTTGAATAATGAACTGAAGCGGGGAAATACAGGGGAAAAAGAAGCATAGAGGGAGATGCAGTACAAAGCTATTGAAATTTTAAAAAGGAAAGAGAAATCGTTGCGCAGTACAAGAAGGTGAAAGAAATGTAACCAAGTCAGAAGCAAAAATCCAGTAAAACTATACTGAGGAGAATTATTAACTAAACCAGGAAAGATTACGGTAGACGAGAAGAATACAAGGAGAATTAATACGGTAAACACATCAAGCAAGCAAATAGAGATATGAACAAAGAGTATGACGTATCTAGAGATATTTTAGGTTGCATACTTGATGGTGAGATAGAAAGGGCATTAAGAGAATTGAGACTAAAGAGGACCATGAAGATAGGCAACATCCCCGAAAAATTACTTAAGGCCATAGGGAAACGTGGGAGGAGAGGACAAATTCGTAGCATTTATGAGGGAGAAATTTGGCCGGAAGATCTTGTCCAATCAATTCCTATTCCAAAAAAACGAAATACTGTCATATTTGAGGGCCAAAGAACCATAATTTTGATTTCACGCGTAGTTAAAATGGTTCTCAAAATCATCAATAAGTACACGGAGAGGTGAGCGAAAAAAAACGAAATAGTACTAGGCATGGTGGAAGAGGAGACTGTATTGTTGGGATAAATCCAAAGGAGCCAGAGAAGATTGATACAGAGCGTTTTGATTGGAAATGGAATGCTGAATACTGATATAGGGGTGGATACGAATTTTTCTCGGCATGAAGAAAGGGAGGAAGTATGCAGAATTAAATATGCGTTTACGAGTATTGTCGTCTGGTATGAGAAGTTGCGTTTTGTTCGGAGTTGAAAAGAAGTGTAGTGTTGCATTCTTATTCAGTCTATATTAATCCAAAACCTACTTAAACTATAGAATACAATTATTAATTTTAGTAATGCATGGAAAATCTCTCTCTATCTAAAGAAAACATAGGCAAATTTAATAACTGAGGTGTTGATTTGATTTGAATAATTCGTTCCTGATTAGTTAGTTCATAAAACAGGAACTAAACGGATAGAAATGGATAAATGCCGGTTTTGAAGGGTGTTACTGCATCAAGAAAAACCTAGATAAACTGAAACCACTTCAATGTAGGAACAAAACAAACTTCCATTGAAAAATTTTGGGTGTTAAGCATGAAGTGACACAGCAGAAGGGTTAGTCGGATGCATGATATTTTTCTCTGAAATTACACTTTTTTTGAATTTTCCTTAACACTAGTGCCTCTCTCTCAATCCCTAACATACGTTTACCGTGCGTGTGCCTGGAAAACCGTTTTCGTTGAGAAAACAGTCTCGTGCATTGCTCCTTTATCTCACCGTGCAACCGCGTTTTTTCCGTTTCCGATCGTTTTTCTTTCAAATATTATTCCCCCTAGGAGGAAGTTATTTGAAACGAGAATACACACGCCTCAAGAGTATAGCCTAGTAAACAAAACCAAGAATACGCGTGCTATGCAGTGGTACCGGTTCAATAAATATCGGCAAAACCCTTGCTCGAGCCGGATCTTGGCTTCGTGGACGCAGTTGATTATGGGGAAAGATCTCTTAAGCGGAGTCTTTTGGTGGGAGGGGGTGGAAGAGTTGGCGGGCGATGGTGAAAGGGAGAGAGACAGAGAGAGAGAAAGGGGGTGAGGGAATTCGAAGACGTTTGACGGGAGAGGGATGGAAAGAGGGGAGATTGGCGACGGGAAAGAGTTGAGGAGGGCTATGTCGGACGGACGAGAGGGTAGGGGAGCTGACAAGGGTAGAGGGGGGGCGGATTGGAGGCGAGGTAAAAGATATGAGGGAGGAGCGGGAACGTCTTAACGAGGAGCTGAAAGAATGTAGGGCGAGTCGGACGGTGACGTAGGGGAAGGATGGGGTCGGGAGGGGCGGGGGGATGGAGGTTAGGAGATTGTTAACTTGGTTGTAAAATCGGGAAGAGAGAAAAAGAGAGAGATCCTTTTTTCCGCCCCCGTTGGGAACCACGTGACCCGTTTTTTTAGGGGAAATAAAAGAGGCGTGTGGGCATTGAAGAAGGAGAGGGAAAAAATTAAATAAACGAGGTTTTTTTCCCCCTTCCAAAAAAAAGGAAGTGAAAGGAGAATGGACTTGCTCGCGGGATCGATATATCCCTCCTGAGATGGCGATTTATCAAAGGACGCGGATTTTTCTGTCTAATGATTTTTTCAAAAGCGAAAAAAAAATTAACAATTATTTTTCTGCGAGTCGGGAGGCTATGGTGCAAGCGCAGTCGTTCGCCTCGCTGCAGAATTCCTCAACCTCCCGCGTATCGCGGTCCTTGCACAAGCAAAATATTTATTTGCATTTCACCCAAATTGCAATTCACATATACTGGCGTAGTCATGCAGCGATCTATGCATCGTTGGCTCCTTTAGAATTAATGTTATAAGTACGTTTCCAATCGAATAAAACTCCACAGGTATTAGTGATAGAAACTCTAGGATCATGTCCTGACAGAGGTTTAACTGCTAGTACTATATATGGCTCATCCTAATCTAAGTAGCTACTCCCAGAACAAGTACCACTTGCTCGGACCCGCGAACTTTGAGTTGCTGGTCTATCAAGCGATCGACCTGATTACTGCGGTCGGTGATATTAATATTTCTTTGGAATCTTGGTCCGAGATTATACGCTACTGTAGACAAATAAACCTCTGATGTTATCACTTTGACACAAAAGAGGAGTTAAGTCATAAAATTCAACAGTTATGTAACAGAAGTAATTGCCAGTGAGATAATCCGTGGACGGAACACCGGGATCTGGTATGGTGTAAACAGATACAGGCAGCGGAAGATTGACAGGCTAGGCCGACCGGATATAATATACGAAAATCTCCAGCATAGACAAATTTAAATACTCTTCCTAGTCAGTAAAAGATCAAAATGAAACCTAGTTAAGCATTCAACTTTAATCAATAAACCTAATTGTAATCTACCTTTAGATTACGTAAACGTCATATTCATCAGCAGTTACATAGTGAAGGCTAGTTTCTAACTGGCACAAACCCCCATAGCGAACCCCAAGATATACAGGAGATGTACTACATGAATTCACCGCGTTGACAACAAGAGTGAAAATTAATTTTTTCTCCAACCAGGAGAAAAAGGGCTTCAAACCAGGTTATCCTAGTAAATGAAATTCTCCGGCTTAAATTTGTGAAATTACTTCTTGATAGAGGCACTGAAAGATGCATCGCAATTTTGTATAGTGTGCTTTATTCACACAAGACCGTGAATTCGACGCCACGTATCACCATAATTAATTGAAGATTCGATTAAACATTTCAATCGATATTAGTAAGCAGTGGCGAGAGAGGGGGAGAAGAGCAGGGGTATGTGTGTGGCGAAGAAGGGGAAAATGGAGGGTAAAGGACTTGTTAAACCCCACGTCTATAGATATATTTACAATGGAGCGTAGAAATATAATTGTCGCTGATGATGATGCTTGCATCAAGTCCACGGTCGTGTAGGAAGGGAATACTGATTGCCACTCGTTCCTCCTTCGAAAACTATCGTATACTTTTGTTCTATTGGCAATGTCTAAGTTTTTCTTAATTACGTCTGGCTCAAAACAAGTCAGTATTCCATATACGTTCACTCAAGTCCTTGCGGGCGTTTGGGGAGGTGGTATTCCAACTTCAGAGCTTAGGTTCGAATTTCAGCGTAGGCAGAATTTTTTTTAAGGTATAACAAACCCTGCTTGGGGCTCTATGTGGATAGAACCTGAAGTGAAGTACGCTGATCGTGGAATGGGACGTAAATATGCGTTTAACCTGGGAATATTTCACTAGGAGGAAGCTAACACCGGATTTTCCACCTTCCACAATTTACCTGAAAATACTAATTCTACCAAATTAGCCCCCCAACCTTTATGGCTTGAATTACCTCAGCTGTCAGTCCCCTCCGTCTAATGACTGCTGCTGTTAGAGGAGGCGCCGAAGACAGATGGCCGAGGGAGAGGTGGGTTTTGCGGGCAAAGTGGAACTTAAGCGTGGTGAGGAAAGGGTAAGATTTAAAACACCGCGTCGGCAAGAACGTGCCGCGAAAAGCGCCGATTGTGCCGAAGGGTTCACGATTAGCGTTTCATATGGCTGAAGTTCAAACTCCACTTAAGATACTCACCAGTCAATAAATAAATCAACAAAAAACACCCCAAGTTATCGGAAGCCAGATTAGCCTAGCTTCCAAACCGGAACCTAGGCGTGTGGGAGTGGGAGTCCTACGATCAAGAATTAATTAGAAATTCATTGGAATAATCGAATGTTGACGATTTGATAATCCTGTTTTCATTTTGCAACCCCGATCAAGTGAAAATCCATAGCACTATTCCAAAGAGTTTCAACATTTTTTCTAGCCCTTATTATATTGCTCATCTTTTTGCTAGCAGCTCGCCTAACATTCGTAAAGAAGAAATCTACACTTAGCTACCGTAGTGCGAGTAACTCTGGCAAAAATACTTCTATTGTTTGTATTATTCTATACATTTATCGGTGATCAGGAATTTAGCGACATTCTATCATTGCATGCCTCGCATGGAATTGTTTGCTGCCACACATCCTAGCGGCTTTCCGTGTACCATGCAGATGTAGATTTATATTTATTGAAAGGTAAAAGAGTGTATTTGCGTTTAGGGGAGCTGTATATATATTTATTCATGTTTTATTTATTCTCACGCCTAACATTTCACAAAAATCACACATTTTCAATTGATCTCAGGTAAATAAATCCGTGCTTATATTATTACCACCCCTCGTTGGGATTTTCCGTGCAAAAGGGTCGCTGATCCTTCTATGCGATGAAAGGGAAAGCTACCTTTTTTTTCAAAAATCGATTGTATCACCTGAAGGTGTAGGGTTTATCTCTCGGAATTCTGGAGATATCGAAAGACATCAAACTACCCGCATTCCCCCTGAAACCCATTTGACACCTTTCCGGGCTTCCCAACACTTTTTCGCTCGTGACGCAACATATGGATAGCCCCACTAAGGCATATTTCCCCTTTCGAGGAAATGAGAGCGCCAACAAAGGGGTCCATTGACTTCTCGATCGGAAGACGTTTTATCAAAGATTAATGCGTCATCTTCTCCGCGCGGAGGTTTTTGCGTCTAAGAGTGAAACTGCTGATATCGTACATGCACCCGTATTATTATTAATTCCTTGCTTTTGGGGTTGAAAGAAATTGTTCGAGGTAAAGGAAGAATCCTCTTATGGATTGGAGGATGAAGCGGTATTTGTCTCGATAGCTTTTCACGCCAACAGAACTGGTTAGACAGCGGATTGAGGAGGGCAATGGAAGGTAAAATATTTTTGATGCTATTCCGTATCCTAGTTGACTTCCATGGGAGATTCGCTTCATTCTCAATGTAGCATCCCTCGATTCCCTTTCGTTTAGAATTTTATTATTTTCGACTTAATCGGGCTAGATTGAGACTAATAGTCCCTTCTTCCACCTAACCCTTTGACATCATATTGAAGACAATTACAAACATCCAAGTCCGAGGTGGAGGCAAATCCATTTAGGTGGGAATCGAACCCAGGACCTTTGGGTAGGCGAGGACGTTACACCGCCGCCACCGGGGCTGGCAGAATTGAGGCGAACGTCCACACCCAATAGTTCCATAAAGGGTGTGGTGCTGCAAAATGGCACAATTAAAGAGGGCACCAAAAGACGGTAAGAAAAACAAATTTCACTCAGAGGTTGAGGGAAGGGGATGGTTGTATGTTGATCAGAAGGTGACAGTCGTTTCAAAAGAAACAAAGAGATTGACAACTCTTAACAATTTGTTTGCCAATCGATATCTACTCAGTGGGTCATTCAAAATGGTGCTCATGAACACACCGCCATTATTGTTCTGGCTTTCCTTCGTGAAACATCTGTCCTCCGTATTTCGTCGGGTTGGGTTTCCGATTGTTACGAATGTAGCAAAATGTGGTCATCCCACAGCCGAGACATCAATCTATGTAATTCTCCCTTGGAGGTTTTCAGAAGGAAAATCTAGACGTCTAGACCCGAAATTGGAATATTTATTGAAAGCAGAGGCACATTGTATCGCAGTTTATCCGATATGTCCAAGAGTGGTCCCCAATGTACGTGCGTGATTTGAATAGATTGTAATCCCAAATAGAGGACGGATTAGATATATCATCTGAAGTAATTTTTTTCCATAGTTTTACTATTTATTCCATCTATTATTTGTGCCCTATCCCGAGTAATAAATCTTATAAACAAACAATTGGCATGAAATTCTACGAGCACTCCTGTAATTGAGATTCTATTAAGTTTTCATTGTTTACCTCTTTCTTATTTGGGTAATTAGTTTTAATAAATAATTTCATTTATATATTTTAATGCTAAATTTAAAGCCATATTCATTTCAATCGTTTATTTTACACTATCACGGAAATGTTTCTTCTTTCATAAAACATTATACAGTATATGCTAATTAATATTCTATAATTAAAAAGCTATTTTGAGAAATGGGTATCCGAATTAAGAGTCATTGTTTTCATTTCGCATTTTCATTAATTGGATGTCAAATCCAGAATCGCTCGACTAATCAAGAACGCCAGAATATATATATATATATATATATATATATATATATATATATATATATATATATATATATATATATATATGTATATATATATATATATATTCATATACACACACACACACATATATATATATAATGGGCTGACACAATATAACACAAATAGAAAAGAATAGACACATTTAAAAGAACACTCACACGGTAAATTGTTCGAGCTTTCGGCCCTCTCAGAGGCCTTCTTCAAGAGTCTCTCTACACACACAAGCAGATAAAAAAAGAACGAATTTAATTAAACCCAATAGAGTTGTTCATTCTCAACTACTGCAAGCCTCAAATAATTAACGAATTGATGCATTAAGGGATATGATATTTAGGAGTCAAATATTTTTTCGTAAAATCTTCCGCTGATCATCTAACAAAAATTGTGGCCTCGAAAATCATCCATTAAGGCGGTGACAGATGTTCCTCCCAGGCAAAATGCGGGAGGGCAAGGTCGACGCAGCACCATGGCGATACGATGGAGTTTACCGTTGACGTAATAATCCTGGTGGTGCTACTTTCAACTGAAGCGCTTGGATGCTACACTTTGATGGGCATTGAGTTCATGTTTAACGACGTTGTATTTTATGAAGGGCCATGGTCGGAGGGAGCAGAAGAGCTCTGAGGCCTTACCAGGGGTATTAAGTAAAAAGTAAAAAGACGGTACAAAGAGGATAAACTAAATAATTAGATGGACTATAAAAAACCTCGGAACATATCCCTAAAGTTGGTTTAATATGCAAATTGAAGCCATACTATTAGTAAACTATCTATGCAAGTGTGAAACATATATCAAGGCACAATGGTGTAAACTCCTTTCTTATTGTTGCCTGTGGTTGCCCTGGAAGATCTACTAATCGAAGATCACAGAGTTTGTGGAAAGCTGAGGTCACCCAGAACCTTGTATCGCAAGCAAAACCTGGGCACTCGAATCAGTAGTCCTGTATAATATATATATATATATATATATATATATATATATATATATATATATACAGGAATATCTCGGTAATTTGACAACTTCAGGAGCATAATACACATCAGTATAAAATATTTGATATAGAATATACTGAACCCTCTCTCGAGGCTTTGTTTAAACCGGAGTAATAAATATTTTTTTCCATATAGTCTTAAACACTAATCTCGTTATAGGTCTATGTTTAATAAAAACGCAACGAAATAAATATGCTCCGTCCCCAGGGATTTAAAATAATCGATGATTTGCTGAAGCAACTTAAAATTGCAAATTATCTAATTTTTCATCATAATGAGTAAATTTAAAGTGATTATTTACTGGTAGTATTGAAGAAGCTCGGCCTGGGAACGCCAGTGATTCTAATTAATTTTCCAACCGTAGAAATGTTTTCTTTCGGGCAAGCACAGCCATGGAGGTAAGCGCGCGCTCATCTAACGCGAGCTGAACGCCCCTTTCCGTTCTCAATCACACTCTATCCGCTGTAGCTCGTCGAGGCTTGCGAAAATAACAACTCGAAATGTTTAGCCGTGCACTCAAAGTCAATTCTACGAAAGACTTTTTTGAAAAAAATTGAAAAGAGAAATCAGAGGAGGAATGAAAGCACGTACGCATAACTCTAAAGGACAACAATCCTTCGATTGTCACACTAGCGGCCGACGCCGATCCGCCATTAGGCGAAATTAACGTCGCTTAAGCGCTCCTTTGTTTAATTTCCCTCGAAAAAAATGTTTACCCCACCCCCCACTGGGTGGAGCGGCACTCGGTTCCCATTTGTTCAACGGCAAGGCGCGCGGTTTCGCGCGCCGCGCCCCTTCGTTGTTTTCCCACGCGCGCGGGAAAAAGCCAGCGCCTCACCGCGGCAACTCCCCGCGCTCTCTCCTCGGCGGGATCATTTTCCTGGAAGGGAACGCCTTGGAATTTATGGCGAGAACTCGGTGTGGAGCACGCCGCTTCACTCGTGGGGGACCAAATGAGAAAAAAGGCCACAGACACAAAGAAACCCACATGCAATATTCCCTGCCTTCCCCCCTGCCCTCCTCCTCCTCCTCCCTCTCGCCCGAGTAAGACCCTTTCTCCTCCCAGCAAAGAGAGTCTCCCCCCCTCCTCCCTTGCTCCCTCTTACCCTTTTTTAATCCCTCCACTTCCCTCAAACTAATCCAATCCCCCATCGCGAACCTAAATTTTTTTATTTAAATACTTTTTTTTAACCCTCATGCCGCTCGTTTTCCCTTTGCCACCCCCTTCATCTCTACCTCCCGGCACTCGATGACGTCACAGGATTGTGCTGCCGTCAGGGGCAGCTTTGCCCCTGTCGTCTACATCCAACGAATATCCTTTCTTTCTCTTCTTCCTTCCTTTTTCCCTTCTCCGCATACCCTCGAACTCCTTTTAAAAATCTCCCCTCCCCCACGCCCTCCTTATCTCGGTCGTCCTAATCCCTAATACGCTCCGTCCACAATTCCTTACCCATTTTTCTTAGCCTTTCCGCACCCTCACCCCTCTCCCCGACCGTCCACCTTCCCATTCCCCATAGCTCCCCAACCTCCTCACCCTTCATCCAGCCCTCCGCTGTATCTATGAACATACCGAGATCTCGGCAACCATGACGTCACCAACTCCACCCCCCCTTCTGGCACCACCTTCCTCTCCCGCGAACACACCCATTTTAAGGATTCTTGATTTTTAATTTTCGCCGAGAAGACAGATCAGTGCGGAGGTTAGGGTGGGGAGGGTATGGAGGGGAGGTGAAAGGTGGCGTATCTAGGTGGTGTGGAGGTGGGAAGGGTAAAGGAATCCCAAGTAGTATGAGAAGGGTTAAGGGGAGCGAGAAGTTTTGGAAGGGGGGGACCACCGAGAGCGCGTGATTAGTCTCAGGGGAGGGGAATGCAGGAGACGGCTGGGAGGGGAGGGGGAAAATGGCTGAAAATGAACAGACATTTCAAGCAAAAAGTAATGATAAAAATTCTTTAAACGTTTCTCGGAGGGAAAGGGGGAAGGGGACGGTTGGGCCGACGAACTAACTAGGGATCTGAACCAAAAATGGAAACCCTGTACGTGCATAATCCTAAGTATATAGTGTATGTATATGTATGTGTGCGTGTGTATTTATATATATACACACACACACCTATCTACACATATATATACACATATGAAGCGTAGCGCCATATGGATCCGAAAACTGAGGCTCCGTTAACAAGTCTACAGGTAGATTTCCCAGTTCTCTGAAAATTGCCCTAACTGTAATATAAAACTTCCAAATTTGCATGATGATTATTTTTGGCAAGTTATAAGAGGTGAATCATTCTAACCAGCAGCAGACGGAGATCTGAGAACATTGCAAGGAATTCAAAACAGGAAAAAAATCTTTTTGGGGAAAAGGCCTTTGAAGCAAGAGAAAGACGATACAAGTAGAGACTTTTGAGAATTGGGTACGGAGAAAAATAGAGAAAATAAATTGGGTCGACAAACGAAAAAGTTTTAAGTTTGAAAATGCAAAAAAATACGGATGGAATTCGAAGAAGCCGGAAAAAGAGGACCGAGGAGATATCAACAATAGCTAGACAGAAAGACAAGAGATTTCTGTAGATATTAAACACAAGATCGCGAATTTAATGAGATTGTCAACATTTAGGAAAGCTAATTATTAAATTATTGAAAAGGAAGGAATAAATTTAGGGAAAATGGCAATTTTGGGTGTTTTATGGAGGACATGGAAAGTCTTGACTGTTATGCTAGCAAAAGACGAGAAGAAAAAGATGATTCAAGGCTCTAATGTGCAACGTTCTCATTAAAAGCCCTATGGTCCCGAAAACCTGTCTCCTGAGGTAAGAGCATAAGATTGGACAGAATTTTTTTGATGTGAGCATGGATTGCAGAGAGAGGGAGACATCACCTAAGTTTTACATCTACATCTACATAATACCGTGCAAGCCGCCGCGAGGGCGTTTGGCGGGGGGTGTTAGGTCACCAACCGTAAAAATGAACAATACCACATGCAAAACAGCAACATGGAAAATTACACCCACAGCAGCGCACACACGCATGCAAAAATCCCCTCATACAACACTCATGCAAACACATAAACCACAAACCAACAAAAAAACTGCACCCCAGGATGCAGCACGAAAGCCATCCTACAACACTCAAACCAGGACACAACAAGCAAGAATGCGAAACTCCACCACCACATGAGCATGCAACACAAAACACTCTACCCACTGAGGAGACTGTGAACGTATGGCGGTTGAAGAGAGGAAATTGCCTGGTGAAATCCGGAGGCTGAAAGAGTGGGCGAAGGAAATAGTAAGAACTTGGAGGCCGTAATGGAATGGAGAATGTTGGATGAGATCGGAAGAGACGGAAGAGGCTTGGATTTTTTTATGGAATAAAGGGAATATATGAAGGACCAATTGTAGAAATAAATAAGGCAGGGTAAAAAAGCGTTGAAAATACGAATGAAAATAGATACATTCATCTACATCTACATAATACCCCGCAAGCCGCCGCAAGGGCGTGTGGCGGGGAGTGTTAGGTCACCAACCGTAAAAACGAAAAATACCACATGCAAAAAACAACACGGAATCACGGATACATTAGGAACATTGATTCGTAAAAGTGATAGCGGAACATCAAAAACCCGCCTCTATTTGGTACACTGCCTACAATGAATATTTTTTTCGTAGAAAATGAAGGAAATGAATACGACACATCAATAGAAGGACACAAGGTAAAAGGGGGTTGTGGAATGTTGCCGATTCTATGCAGGAAATACAAACTTCTGAGACCACAGAACTCTTTTTTATCTATAAATATAAATAAATATACATTCATACATACGCGCATACAGATTCATATACGCAATAAACAGCAATCCGTCGTCAGGGCGTGTGTCAGAGCACCAGCCATAAATGCACACTTATTTGCTCATACATGCATTTGAATATAAAGTTAACCATACAGACAACTCCCGTGCGCGTATGTGTTCATGTACAAAATACAACAATTAGATTGTTTGAATAAAAGATGGCCATTAAGTAAATACAGGGTGCGTTCCGTAAGTAATGCAATTTCCCGCTCCGCTCCTATTGGTCGCAATGGGATCGAACCATTTGGAGTAGGTGGGGGGGGGGCGCCCAGCTTTGCCGCGAAACCGATCTCTGACCGTCGCTTGAGTATTAAGATGGTTGCCAATGAGCTGGACTTGTCGTCTACTGTTATGTTTCGCATAGTTACTGAAGATTTAGCGATTAGGAAAGTGTGTGCCAAACTCGTGCCCAAGGTGTTGTCAGACGACCAAAAGACCAACCGAGCGGAAATTTCAAGAAAACTTTCGCAACTTATTGAAAACGAACCTGATTAGTTGGACAACTTCATCAGTATTGATAGAATTGATCTCTTACGGCTAGTAGTATTGAAAAAATGAAAAACTCCAATAGCCGTAAACAGTTTACCTTTCTAAACACAGTACAAATGAGATTAGTTGGCTAACGCCACAAGTTAAGGACGGGATAAAAGGTAAAAAGGAAAGGGATAAGAAAGGTCAATAAGAATACGCATAATTCGGCCACAAAGTAGCCCTCTTCAGCGTACTGAAGGTTAATCGTCACGACAACACGAGTCGAAGTGAGAAAGAGTAAGGTACTTCGGATCTACTCGGTGCTTAGAAAAAAATGTAGAGGCCCAAGGACCGTAATTTGAAGAATTTTAAATGTTTGTGCAAATCTGTTCAATTAATTACTTAAAAAAATAATTGCATTACCCTCGGAACCCACCCTGTATATTCGGAGACTCAGTTCCAATTCGGTTAGGTATTCGTTTCGAACGACAAAAGGAGTACATAATCTGTCGGCGACGGTGTCTATCCCTCTTATTTTATATGATCTATGCATAATACTCATTATTCAATTCTTGACTATTGCTTTATTTTCACTAAGGTCTTTTTCACTAGTAGCACATTTAAATATCATTATCAGTGGTTTACCAGCGCTCCCTTCACCAAGGTACACCCGTTCAAACGGAATGACCCTTTTCCACGCGTCCATCTTACTCTTCTCCGCCCCGACTAGACTATCTGAAGAAACACCTCTGTGACCGCAAACTTGCATATTTTTCACTATTTTTTCGTCATTTACACCGCGCGAAACGCGAGTACATGAACATTTTTTTCTACTTTTTGCACGAGGACCCTGCTGAATGCCCCGCTAAATTTGAAACGGGACCACGAGCTCGAAAATAAGTAAAAATCTAAACAGGAGTGCTTCCTCCGCACACGATTTTTTTCCTTGGGAAAAAAATGGAGAGATGACAGATGGGAAAGTAGAAACCAGTATGGATTACCGGAGGCTCGTGTACGCCCTTGTAGTATCCAATGTGTTCTACATATCCGGGCTGTATTTTTCCTGCTTGTTTTTTTCCCCTGTTACCCTACCCCACACTCACACGCCCTCCCAGCCTAATCCCACGTCCCCACCCGTTAATCCACGACGACCAATCTTCTCTCGTATTTAGCTTCCCCCTCCCCATCCCACTGCCATTGTCTCGCCGGTCCCTTCCCTTATTACCTACTGTTCACGGAAAGAATCCCTGCGTCACGCCAATTTGGGCCCTCTCTCCTCTTTTTGCGCTTTGATGAGCGCATGCAGGAAAATACATAGCCTACGAGAGTGAGGAGGATGAGGGAAAGGTTGGAGAGAGATTAGCGGCGATAGATCAACAAAATATTACTGCCTCATGTATATACACTGACACACGTGGACGAAACAGTAATGGCCAGGGACCCGAAAGGTTAAAATCAAGGTAATGTTTACCAATGATAACTTTTAGGTAAACAAATACCTTGTCTATTTTTTCCTTACCAAGTCTATTTACTCTAGCATCATTGGGTAATTTTTTTATTATATCCTACTATGAATTTAACTTTTTCACGGAATATTATTGTTTTAATCAACATCCAGGTTTCAGATATTCAAAGCTTCGCGTTACCTGGTAAGTAAGTAACTCCGAGCAGTTACTCGTAAACTAACGACATCAAAAAGCAAATTAACAAATGCAGAAGACTCAAACGGTACATTTACCTAAAATAATTGTTTCAGCAAATTTCTAAGTTCAACGTCATGAGTAATGAGGATATTTTGAATTGCATTTATAATTATTTTTCGGCGATTTGAGAGCTAAGTTGTGATTTTGAGATACGGACCATATTCCTGTTGAGATGGACTTTTCTAGAGGCCAGTGAAAATTTAATTTGGAAAGTAGTTGTTGTAGTTTTTAGGGGAGGCGACCGACAGCTAGGGTCATTTGCGCCATTAGCGATGGATGGGAAAGGAAGGGTGAAGAGAAACCCGGCGTCGGCATCAGCCTACACTTGTTGAAAGGCAGTAAATTATCACGATAATGCCGTATGTACTTGCTGATTTGTTTTGAAACTATTTTAATCTAAAGATTATCATTCAACTGGTAACCTTTTAACATGTATACCATTCGCATTTGACTATTTTATCGAATGAAATTTTATTTTCTTCTATAAGTCGCCATTAAACGGAAAAATCTGTGGAAAAATACTATTTGGACGCCTGCTTTGGCGGCTCATAAAACGTTAGATAGCGGGAGGGTTCTATGAATGATCTTAAGTGTGCCTGCGATTGGAAATATTTTCAATTAAAATTCAAAAGAGAGGTACAACAAGGTAATTCCATAATCACGTAAAATAACCAATTTACTAATAAAATTACTTGAACAGCATAAGATAAGGATAAATTACGCAAAGTATAGGGCTATTCCTACGATCAACGCGCTAATATTATCAGAGTCTCTTTTAAGGTACGTTGGATACAGCGCGTCAATTTCACGAGGAAAAGATCTTTTAAGAGGACTATGGAAAGGTAATTAGGCAAGGAAAACATCTTATTGTGGTGATCGGACAGGTATACGCAAAATACCATTAGGTAGTAGCATGGCTAGAGCAGAGGGGAAGAATTGTGCTGTGCTTCATATGGTCGGAGTTAGGGGAAGGAACGCTGGTGACTTCGTATAATTTTCAGGTGCTAAGATTCTGGAAGTAAATTCACAAGCATCATCCCAGATTGAATTATTATATTCGAAAATGGGTACCATACTTGGGATGAAAAATAACAAGCGTCAGGTGAAGGTTCAGGTAGGGGATGGAGAGAAAACAGACGTCCTCTCTCAACGAAATCGCCGATGCAGCGTTGGGTATAAACTGCAGCGGTCTGCAGTTTATGGCCACGGAAGGAGTACCATTAAACGAAAAATTTCCCCACGATGAGGGCTTTACTCAAGTGGGATCAAAACGCCACAGACAAATTTGCTTCAATCGGGATTCAAACTCAGGCTCTAATAAGTGTGTAACTCATCATAGCTAGTGTACTACGGTAAAAGAGAAAGCTAGACCACGTAGAAATACTACCCATAACATCCTGATAACGCACACAAATATAAAACTCGCAAGAGTTGCTAATCATTCATTTCCATTTGAAAAAAAATAAGAACTGCGGGGTATTTATGACGCAGGAATCAAATGTACACGAAGCTTATTTTGATACCTCATTTGTTCATCCGAAATGCATTACATATTGCGGAAGACATAAGGGAGTGCTATTTTAAGAATTCCAAAATATATCTCATAAATCTCTTTTCCCCAGAACATGTTGAAGACTTCTAAGGTTTTTTCGGCAATATCTTGTTTTATTCGGTATTTTATTTCATACCCAAAAGGTAGGCAATGACGTATCTCTAATTGCAATGTTTAAAGAACATTAAGATGGTTTTTTCAACGGTGAACATCAAAAATTCTGAATTAATGTGATAACATAGGTACAAATTGATAAATTGTACATTTTTCAATAACGATGCACCCCATTTAATGATACCATTAATGGTAATATCAACACAGGGATTTTATCTGACGTACCTATGTACTGCCCAAATAATATTGAATATTTCAGATGAAATGAAATTACTGTAATGCCATCAGAAGTGGAATAAAGAAACATTATTATTATTATTATCATTATCCCACATGGCTTCGAGGAGATTTGTCACTATTCATCTTCGAAGAATTCATTTTATAATGCACAATATATTTGTTTAAACATCCAGGGCCGCCATAATACCCAAGAAATTATTATTATCATTATAGTCCTCGGTAACGTGGAGCAAAAGCGGGAATAAAAGAACAGAGGAAAATCGGGGCAACCGAAGCGATGGATGGCCCGCTCAGGGATAGCTAGAGATGAGGAGGGAAAAAAATATTCGAGTTCACTTCAAACCTTATGCATGCCATGCAGTACCTGAAACGTCTACGTGGACGTGAGTGACGTCCTTCGCCATATTTATTTCGGAAAACGCGAGCGCCCGTTCATGTGCACGTTAAGTACGAGCCGCGGAAGAGATGGGAGTTAGGGGGCGGGGGTGGGGGGTGAAGGGAGTGGGGGTAGGGGTGGTGGTGCCCTGCGGGAGTGGAGCGGTATTGGGAGGGAGGGGAAAGACGAGATGCAGAGAGAGTCGGCAGTCGGCGCGATATATATACATATATAACCGTGAGGGACCTATTTTCTAGGGTCTGGGAAAGGGTGCGACGAAAAGAAAAAAAAGGAAGCCCGCGTAGCTTCGCGGTTCGATACAGCTGCACTACGATACACCATGTTCGCGTCATGTGACACACGTGAACATGTCAACCCGGTAATTCATGTTATGCTGCGATGAAAATACGGACTGCACTGCATTCTACTCCCGTATCGACTTTAAGATTTGAAAAATTTTGCGTCTCACAGAGTGAAAATCCACAGAACATGGATATTTAAGAGCACGTTCTCGCCCTCTTTGTGCATAATGTGATTTTCCTCTGTAAAGTTCACTTTGTGATCGCAAACATTGGAACTGAGCTGAAATGTTTCGTAGAAGCACCGGGAATAGGATTTATTTCTATTATCGCAAACTTTAAAGAATGTTGACAGAGTTTTCACCTTGCATCACCTTGTCAACCCTAAGCATGTTTGTTGTGAAAGTGTGTCTGAAACAACGACGAGAAAACCAATTGAGGTATCGAATCTAGCCTCGTTGTTGGCGTGGAAGTTGTGCTAGCTATGGAAATAATTACTAAGGTAAAAAAGGTAAATGAGTAACCTAAAAGCGAAATCTATAGCTAAAATATATTCAGATAATGAAAATTTTATGATAAGTGCATCGTGCAATGCGACCACATAAATATCTCCTGCATATTATTATACGAATACCACCATATTGGTAGCCGTCGGAGGTGGGGGATGTGCGAATTTAAATATTGTCAAAATACCATACAACTGCATCATATAATTCTGATTCAAATTATTATTACTATTGGTAATTTACCGGTTTAGGTAGGTTTTGGATGGACACAACTATCATCTAAATATCTTGTCTCTCCTAACTAAACACAATCCTACATCCTACTCTACTTCAAGCCCCTCTTCATCACTGTATACTTACTTCCTCCCTTCATTCCGTCCAACAGCTCTATCCTTATGACGCAAATATGATACATAATATTTGAATGAAAATTTTATACTGAAAATTAGCTCAAGGGCACGTTGAAGGTAGGTGTGAGGTTACCATCACATTATCAAATCAGTTAATCATACAGGAGCATTTGGTATATTTTATATTTCAGTAGTTCTAGCGTTTATGCATGTTATTTTTAGGTGTTGTGGTCATGAATTTTCAAAGAGGAAAAGGATTCATTGCATTAGTTTCTTAAGCAGTCAGTTTTTATTAACGTATCCCTATGACGTCGTCTACCAATAGAGGGACTAGATGTATTCTCACAACGTTGAAATTAAACTCGTGCTATTAGCTTTAACTCCGGCGGTTTAGGGCGTGAGTGGAATCTTAATGATTGCATCGGCGCCCATCTCCCAGAATTCAGCAATCGTGCGACGATTCCTCCGTTCTCTCATAACGATTTTTTTTGCGAAGCGCGCACCTTTTCCCTAAGCCTTCCTCAGTTTGGGAAACTAGTTCCTACACCGCCTAGTCCCGAACATTCGGCGCGTAATCATGGGCGAGACCCAAAAGAACGGCGAAACAACGCCCCCCCCTCCCCAGACACTTCCTCCATCTCCGTCTACGTGGCGGAGGCAATGCGGCCGATGCGTGCGATGCCCAGCAGGCAGCATCGAGGATCCCGCAGCCTCCGAAAGGTTGTGCGGGCGGGAGGGTAAGGGGCGGGTTTTCCTGGGAATGGCTGCTGCGCGAAGACGATGAGCGGATGGAGAGGGGGTGGCGGAGGGGAGGAGGTGGAGTAAGGGAGGGGTCTAGGGCGGCCCTGGGAGCGCGGCATGAGGAACAGCCCAGATATACCCATCATCTCTCCCCACACACACACAACGTGATACGGGCGGGGAAGGAGGGGGAAGAGTGACTTCCATTTTCTCCCCGCGCTCTCAGGAGAGGAGGCGATGTGAGTGATGTCAGACCTTGGCCCCTTGGAGTTAGCGGCCCTGCGACGTCGGAGGGAGGGGCAGGTCGAGAGGAGAAGGGGACGAGGGTGCGGCACATCCGCGCGCTCCCCGGGGACCGCTTTTCGCGGACCGCTGAGCGGGACACCCCAGGGGGGGGGGAGGGGTTCAGAGCGGCACTCGCTGTTTGGTTGCGGAGGACCCCAGAGAGGAGGGAAAGGCGTCCCCGGGCCCTCCATCACATACGCCCCCGTTCCCCGCCACTCCTTCCTCCTCCCACCTCCACAGGGGGGAAGGGGAGGTTGTTGTCCCCGCGCATGCGAGAGGTGCACCCGTGCATTTTCCGTGCAACCTCGCGCACCCGTCGGCCGCGGCTTGGGTCGGGACGGGGAGTTTTTTTCTCGAGATCCGAAATTAGGTCGCCGGCGTCTACTACGCGATAGTAAGGGCGCCCGAGGGTACCGCCGCCACGGGGATAGGGGGTGCTCGAAAGCAGGGAGCGGGGACCACGAAGGGAGTGAGTGAGGGCGTGGTAGGTCGGTGGAAGAGAGGGGAGGGTAGGCAGACCCCCCGTAAACGTCGGAGGTAGAAATAAAATTAATTAGTGTTTCGTTTTTGGTTTACCTACCGGTATACGAAACATTGTCGGCGTTTGCGTTGTGAATGTAAAAAATCCTCGTTTCATTGAGAAATACTCTTTTTCATGATCACAAAATCCGCGTTAAAATAATATAATAGCTGGTAGAACGAGTTTTGCTCGGTCAAGGGAAGGACGAGTGTTTAGGCTATCGTCTATTTAATATCGTATATACAATCATACTAAACGATAGTCATCAACGAAGTTTGGTTTGATAGTTGAACGTTGAGCTCACCCAGTACTATTCCAACGGCACATAAAAATCACACTTTATAGTACGGGGTCCAGTTTCCTTTACTTGGGCAGCCTGGTTTCCCAAGAACATCGGGTCTCCCTAAAATCACACAGATTAGGTGAAGCTAAGGATGCTCAGAGGTGCTTCACAGATTCTAAACCAGAATATTTTATGTATAGCTCTTTTTTTCCAAAGAATGTAGCAAGATTAAGATCATCTCGAATAATAATGCCAGACAAATCAGGAGCAAATTACGAATCAGTTTTCAAACAATGAATAAGGTCAGTTGTTTGTTTCTAGATAAGGAACATTTGAAAACAAAATATTTTTTATTCTGAATATAAAAACACAAAATAAGTATCATTAACTGGTAATTAGACCATCGTACTTCTGTATTTATTTATTTCATAGAAATAAAATAAAATGAATCTTTTAATTTATCAAAAGAACGGCCTAAAATTCGAGACCAAAACAATTGACTTTCTAAAGTATTTTTTTTGCCAATCTTAGGCACAACTGTCCAAAAGAATAACGATTTTACCTTAACTCAGATTTGATACCTACTTCATTTAATGGGAGGACAAACTGCTCTTCTTATTCAAGAAGCCTTTTAGATACATATTTATAATGATTATTGTGCACTTAAGGTGAATATTTATATTTATACATATTCTGCACAACTCTGAAGAGCGACGACCTCCCCTGTTTTTGAATAATTGCATTACATTCATATTTAAACACTGGGAGTGGCATTCACGTACTCAATCACTGATCGTTCTGACGGATGCATGGTTATATTTACATTCTATGGGAGAGTTATACAGACCATTCATCCCGTTTGCCCTTCAACTCTTCTGCACATAGCAGACAAATCACTAACACATTACTATTGTATACAGAGAAAAATGCTGACGTTAAATGGAATATTGAGAGAAGCTAGAGACATATGCTGGGCTGATTGAAACTCCAACGTGCAAATAGAAAGAATGGGTCATCTACCCCTAAATACTACCCCTGTGCAAGTGTACTTGGTTATATACATATGCACATTTTTTAAGCACAAATGCCTGTTTAAGCATAAAAGGCTGGTACCCTAACACCCTTGGTCGTTTCACTTACGGTGGCGTGTGAGACTATTGTTTAGAACTACAAAAGTAGTAGAAACGCTGTAGATTAAGTTGCATCGATAGCTAAGGTCAGTTTTCATCACTGCCAATTAGTTTTAAAACAAGCGAACAGCATTTTAATAAATAAATAATGAAGAAAAATAAACTAAAAAAATACTTAGCCTAAATTTAGCTCAATAGGCCAGTTTCCTTTAAAGAGATTAAAATGCATACGATGAGTTCCAGAGCTCTCGTTATGTTCAGACCGTAACGTTCACTCCGGTATGTCTCTCATTACCTCAAGGCATGATTCACTGTCAAGGGCAGATCATATTCATCGCAGGGGGGTTGTGCTTTCACCAGTCATATCAGAAGGTATGCAGAGCTCAAAAAATCAAAAGTTCTAATTGGATTTAATAATAATACAATAATCTACGTACTTGTAATAATAGTATGTGCATTTTAGTCATTTGAAACAACTTCGAAAACCGCGCATGTCTTCTGCCCGAGGATAGTCACCGCGGAGGAGGATCGCGTACATAAAGACTTGAAGATTGATGAACGAAATCCGACCTACGTCATCCGAAAAAAGTGAACAGGATGGCGTCTTCTACGTATAAATAATATCCTTTATTCCAGAGGGCGAGTGCTTTTCGGGGGCTGCGGGCCGAAGCACCTCCGGGAGAACATCGCGGGCCTAAAGCTTCCAACGCAACCGGTAGTATGCCAGGCCTCGGCCGGGAGAGCGCACAAATGTGAGTGATTCACGTGAGATCGACTATTTCGCCTCCTCCATCCTCCCCACAGTCACCCACGCTGCACAGCCCGAAAAATAAAAAAACATACAGCTTTTGTGGCCATCCAACCGACCGACCGACGTCCGACTGGTGGCACCCCGCGTGGAGTTTACGTAAACAAGAGAAATCTTGGCGGCGTTCGGGCTCTCTCTAAAAAAAAAATATTAAAGAAAAACCCCACTCTCCAATCATCCCGACCAACACTCACCCGCGCCATACTCATCCCATCATGCTCTCTACGGGGCGAGCGCGGACGTCAGCTTTTCATCCTCTCCGTTATTATTTTTTTTTCCCCTGTCCGTCCAAAATATGCCAATTGTGCAACTCCACTCAGTACGTACGTTATGTACACACAATCTCCTACGGGCATCCCAATTTCGTAATACAAATCCAGAGCGATGATTAAAGAACTGTTCGTCTGTCTGTGGTAGTTGGATCGCGCGCGCTGCGAGCTCGATGTTGAATCCCTACGCTTCGGTTGGCGGAAAAGAATCACCTGTCAATACAGTACTTGAAACCTGTCAGTGATAGTGTGCACCTCTCTTCATATATGCCAATGTCCGAATATATTAATATAAACTGGAACCGTAATTATTACCTCAGAGTCACGAGCACTTATAAGATATGCAAATAGAAGATTTAAATTTATAGATATTTCATTGACAAAAATTAAATTTATAAATATTTCATTGAGAGAGATTATCATCAAATAAATCTATTTTTTAATTACTCGTAATAATAACTACTATATGTATGTGTGTGCATTCGCGCGCATATATAAAAATTTATATATATATAAATATATATATATATATATATATATTTATTTATTTATATGGGTCGCGATAGTCCAGTGGGTAGAGCGTTGGACTGTTGACCAGTGGGTCCAGGGTTCGATTCACGGGCAAGCCACTCTGGGCACCTGCAGCTCCACCCAAGCTATGTGATTTTTCGGGTACCAGGTCTTCCTGGGAAACCATAACCGGCACAGGGAAAGGAACTGGCCCCATCTACCCTGATGTGTGAATTTCACCAGGGGCCAGGGTAGATGACATTTGTTTCTACATTGCTCTAAGAACGGTTTGGCCAAGAAGGGGGAAAGAGGGGTCACCTACGCATTACCCCGTAAGCCGACGCAAGGTAGTGCGGCGTGGGATTTTGGAGCACCAGCCTTCTATATATTCATAAATATGCAGTTATATATTAATATAAGTTGATACGTGCATAAATAGAAGTACACATACATGCATGCCTGCTTATCTACGTTATGCAATGATTTTTTACGGTAGTTTCAGGCTGGGTTATTGGTGCTAAGAGTTTGTTTACAATCCTACAGTTGAATTGCAAATAGTTTTAGGACATCCAAAGGCTTTAGAGGCGTGTGTACATTTTCGTGAATTCTTCCGTTGTGCCTGTATCTATGGATGACCATCGATAATAAACAAAAAAGATCTCATTACTCAAAACATATGCTGTGCCAACTACTACACGCGCGCATCTTAACATATTTAATAAATTTAACATAATAGAGTTGATGTTGCTGACACTTAAGGCTATTCTAACAACAATCCAGAAAATTTCGGACGTTAATGGTAGATGTCGCCGTTATTCGCTCGTATTAACAAAATACGTGGACATTTTTTCAGCACACCTTTTTTTCCGCCTCATGCTCCTACCGAGGTGACATTATTGTTTTCGGCACAGACGGCCCTCCCTTCTTTTCTTCCCAGGCCACCGCAGCCCAAGCGCTGTGCTGTCCGGAATGGTTCTCGAAAACGACAAAACCGTCCCACCATTGGGTAGGTCGAAGGGGAAAGCGGTTCGCAAACGGTACCAGTATGCACTCGAAATGCCCCAATTGCGTGAGAAAAAAGCCTGGGGGCAATGGGAGGAGGAGGGTGGGTTGGTGGAAGAGTGTAGTGGAAAGACGAGAAGGAAGGAGAGAAAAGACTCCGAGCACCACACCACGTTCGATGGTTTCCCTCCCGCTGAGAACGCTCGCCGTAATTTCTCCTCACTCCACTTCCCTCCTCCCCCAACGACCCACCCCCTACCTCAAAGCCCCCATTGTTTCTCGCCACTTCGCCCCCGTCTCCTTTCTCTCTCTCTTTCTCTTTCTCTCCCAAAGTGGGTCTCCATGAAGGCTCCTTCGGCCCCTTAAGAATACCACCCACGCCACACCTTCGTCCCGCGTTCCCTTCGTCACTTTTGGGCCCCGCTTTACTTTTTTTTCCCCCTTCCTAACATCCACCCTTCCCTCGGCCACATCATCCACGTCACACCCCGCGATCCGGCTCACCAGGCGTTTTGGCAAGGATCGGTCGTCAGGTGGATCACGGTGGTAAGGTTAACTGAGTGAAGGGGGAGCTTGAGAGAATGTTCATATACCTCTTCACAATACCTGACAAGCTACTGACCGAGTGTATGACAGTAATTGATTCCACACCAGACTTTCACGCACAATAAACCAAAGGGCTAATATTACCTACCTAGTATGAAAAACTAGTCATTACAAAACAACTTTTGTCATACTAACCAACCAAAATCATCAACCCGAGGGTTAATTCGACAGTTGAGTGTAGTTTCAATGTGGTGTGAAATTCGCGCATCAGAGTGGTGAGTTAATCACCGTTTAAATGTTCATTATCGGTTCAACACAAACATCATTTTGAAGTACTCATTTTTCTGAATGTTAAATAATTTTAGCATAATGATTGTATTGCAATAAATTTGCCTAATATAGGAAATGCTTTTAAAAAATGATCATATCCTTTTAACCCGGATATATTATGTGGTCACTATTGGTCTCATATTCGACCAAATTAACTGAAATGGTTTTTCAAGGATTGCAATGCATTTGCTTAAAATGAGGTATGACTATGAGTGAGGATTAAGACATTGCGAAAGCAATTGAGTAATAACACTTTGCAAATTACGCTAGGTCCGAAAAAATGGCTTTTTATGCGCAATTACCACAAAAAATATTTTTCCCAAATTTACAAAAGAGAGTTTATGTCAATATCATTTTGTTATGTAAAATAAAAACGTTATTGTGCGCAGCGCAATTGCCTTAGGTCTCAAGGGAATGGCCAGTTCGTAAAAATGAATTTCATGGAAAAACTACACATACATGTAATCGAATAAACTACATATTTGAAAACTCTGGCTCTACATAATTGTCCCATTTAAATAGTTCGAAAAGAATACTTCGAGAAGAAAAGATTTTGACGCTGGACATATTGATGACATATCCAAATCTTTCAATTCTGGTGTTAATTATTTTCTCTTATTCCATTTGCTTTCCAATCAATACCACTCGATTAATAACAGTATGTTTTTGGCATTTTATCATGAATAACTGGAGTTTTCATGTTTTGGGAATTCACTCACAAAATTAATCACATTCATTCAAGAACTGAAGGCGAAATCTATTTCAAGAGTTCATAATTTTATCCTAATGGCATCTGAGCACAACTCTCCTCTCTCTTTCTTTCATCGCACTCGATAATTAAGTTCACCCGTGGTCAAAAAGACGTCTCCTTGTTATTGATCTCTATCGAGGAGGAAGTAGACTATTATCTCGGACTGAAAGTGCCCCACATTCACGACTAAAAAATTCCCACTGTTAAGGATTACCCATCATAAGATAACTAGACCAGCCTATCATAGTGTTTATGGCCGCAATCCTACAGACGATTTCGTGGGCTGTGGGTAAATGACAGAATATTGGTTAAAGTCTCGACCGTAACATGGAGATTGCTTCGTGATTTCATAACTGACGGCAAAGCGCAGCAGTGATGCAACGTGAATTAGGCCAACGGAGAAGCGAAAGGTTAGACCTGGCATTACCAGGCATTTATTTTGAGTGGATCTAATAATAAGCCCTGTCCGAATCCCTTGGCGTTGATTTCAGGTAAGAGATTAATCAATCAAAACCCCTGATAGCATGTAGATATTATCCGCGGAAGGAACACGAATGATTGCCCATGTGTTGCTCACAATTTATTCTTCGCTTATCATTCGACAAGACGCGCCTCCGGACTGCAGCTGATTGCTTATTATCAAAACCGACGTCTTTATGAGAGAGATTAATGGATTACATTAATGGAGGGGAATCTTACACGCTAATTTATGGCTCAAATGAGTAGGATTACTAATATTACGTAGGATGGCCTAATTACTGTGTTTTAATTCACTGGTTAGTCCTAATAAAACCTTTATGCAGTAGTTAATACAGTTAAGACGTTAATTGTTGCGACAAATTCCAATTAGATTAAATGACGTGTCAAGGATGGATGATATTAACCTATTACATATCATCTAACCTATAATGTATCACACTCTCCCACATAATACGTTTCATACTTGTTTGAAGTGCGGGTTTCGACACAATAACTGATGGTGGTTAAATAAATTCTGCAGAAAATACGATTGCAGGTTTCTACTTAATAATTAGAACACATTACATAATTTCTTCAAATATTTGAGATAAGTGATATAATCCGTTTAAACTTGTTATGTTAAATCATTTTTAAGCCTAAAATATAAAAGAGTGGCAATTTTCTCTCATTACGGCAAATTCTCACCAAACCAGACCTATGACCGTAATTTAGATAGCGGATAGGATTATAGTTATAGTAAAAGATATCCACGGTTAAGCTGATTCCTGCAATTCTTTCTGAGATAAACACTCTTTAAGTTTACGGCTGCAGTTGGAAGAATATATCTACATGCTACCGTTCAATCCAACGGAAAGTAGTGTGGCAGCGGGTACAACCAGACCAGGATGTAAAATCCTCGAAGATTTGCGTTCTCGTACCGCATATGAAAGATTAGTAACTTAAAAAAAAACGAATTTATCATGAATTAAGTAAACTTTCTAATTCTAGACACCCTTTTTAATTGAGAAGGGCCAACGTTCTTCCACATTTTCGCTCAACTTTCAAGTACTAATTAACGAAATGAAAACCTTTTTAGAGTATGTAAATTATTCCTTGGAAATTACACATTAACAGAAACCTGTAGTGCAGTCTCAATAAAACTTGGTGTAAGAATCATAAACTTTGATTGGTTCAAAATCGTTCTCAGACGAGTTCGTATAGAGATCGTCTCATGAAACCCTGGGCGACTCGGGGCAATTCATTTCGCTGACTCGCTGACTGGCTTTATGACTGGAATCCTTTTCCCAGCCTCTTCACTCTTCGCTGTTTACCGCAAGTGAAGTGTCTCTCGCGCATACCCCTTTTCCCGAAAAACTCCATGAAGCACCTGAACTTATGAACTTTCGATCTTAACGGAGAAAGAAGAACTCTCTTCGCCGTAATTTGATTTACGACCTACGAACTCGAGAATAAAAAACACTCCTCAAACTTGGATCGGGAGGGGAAAAAAAAGACCCACGACGCGGGATTTAAAATTGAAGCTGGCGTCCGTGAAATATGAGTGAAGCTTCTGCGCAAAATGGATATGTAAGAAACAGCAAGGATACCATCGAAGCCATTTCAATATCTCACAGGCGCCAAAAAGTTTACGGTCATAATTAAAAGCTGAGATGCGCACATTAAAACATCAAGGTAAATTACTGTCAAAAATGCATAATCGCGAGCATGATATGAATCCTTGTTTGCCATCGATTACTAGAATAGAGCAATCGATATTCTAAAAGCATTTGAAATAATTAAATATTATTAAAATGGTTCAAGAGTCTGCACCGATTTTCTCAACCATATATGACTCCTTACTACGTGAGTAAGATTAACGTCTTAACCTAACCACATTGGACCCGTAAAATATTTCAATAAATTAATATGATCCGAGTAATTTATATTAATAAACATAGACAAAAATCAAACGGTAATTTCGACTAAAACACACATCACTGTGAAAATAACCATTGGGACTAGAAATCCTAACTTTCAAATAACTAAGTTTCATAAATATCCAGTTTGAAAACCTTTTTTAATTCATCCCTTTTCAACATATCGTTATTGTTAATGTCCATTTACCGTAACAATAATATATAATCCAAGTACATTTATAAGTATTCATTATCTCATATGGAATGCTCAAATAAGATTAGTTAGCATCTCTGCTGTCGATATAATTGTTAATGGGAGACTTGCAGGATTTAGTTAGTTATTTTTTTCAAAATACAACATCCAAATGTTTAAGTCTCATGAAATAAATATTGATCAAAAGTTCATATTCTTGATCGATAGCTACAAATTGGGTTGTTTTAGCATCTCTTTGACATTGTATGTCATATTTTGCCCATTTCAGGGTTCATTATATATTCATTCAAATAAATAGACTTTCAACTTTTCAATCTTTCCTAATGATTCTTTTTATTAAACCTGTGCATGATTGAGTTAAGCCAAAAAAGTTGGTTATTTCCCAAGAGTTCTGGTCGAATCAGCAGTCAATTACCAGACCAGAAAGATCAACAATAATCTTCTCAGAACTTAACATGAGGTTCCATAAAAACTATTAAAATTACATGAAACTGAAGTAGAACAGCTACATCGCAACTACTCCTACTCAGGCGATTTGAGTTCCAAACCTCATGGATATTTAAATTTTATTTCGATTTTTTCGTGGGTTTCCTGACAGGCACCACAAGTAAAGATTCAAGGAAAAGAAAAGTGAAAATCTAAATACGGAGCCTGATTTAAAATGATTCAGATTTTGGTAATTGAGGCAAGAGGATAAGCGTGGATTGGAGGGCTTTGACATTTGTGTAAGGAGAAGACGAAAAAAAAATTAAATGAAGGAAAATCAACTTCTAGCCTTGATAGTGAGCGAGAGATATGGTTTTCGGGACAAATTTGAAGAAGGCAGGGCAGGTGGAGGCTGGGAATACGTAGAGGTGATGGGATGCTGAAGGGCATTACAGAGAGTAGAATGCTGGAAAATCGAGGTATAATGAAGACAAGAATAGGTATTTCGAGTGAAACGTGTATTAAAAGGGTAGTAAGTATGTAGAGCTAAAGAATTAGTTATTGTAATATGTAATGTGGAGTTCAACGATATTTTGTATCATGTTAGTTGGAAGCTGGTGGTTAGAAGTTAGAGAGTGGAGAGTCTGGGCTTAGAATTACCGCAGCGTGTAGTCCTAGGGTTCACCAAAAATCTACCCGAAGCCGGTAGACTATTGCATATAATTCAAGAACAGGACTCATTTCCTCGAATATGATGACCACATGTGGATTCTAGGGTAGATTTTATAAGAGCGGGATTATGCCGACGGCCTACTTCACTACAATTTTATCCCAAATCCCCCTCAAATCGTACCCCACCCGGGCTAGTGACTGTTCCTGCTAATGAGAAAATGATCACCCAATGGTCCTATTATATAACTTTTGAAGAGAGATATCTAATGCGGTTACTTTACGGAATTTAGAATTCAGCCAATTGTGAAGTTAGCCGTATCTGAGGTCCTCGTTATTAATCCTGCGGCGAATTCGATAGATAGCGGTTTTTGAAATCTTTTTCTCCAGTGACGAGAGCAAAATTACTTCATTTTATATTACAGAACGTGTAAAAATTATTTGATTCAAGAGTAGCTTTTAAGATAAAATTTTGTGGAATAAATTATCGTCGCTAGTTATCAATTTTGGGATTGGTTTGCTCTCGGTTCAACACTCTTCTCGGGTATCCCGATGGTTACGTGGCCATGCAAAGTGACATCCCGGAGAAAAGGGGAACAATTTCGCGAATCGTAATCAGTGATGCCATGAAAATACCAGCTAAATAAAGCTGAAAATTAACAAAATAAAACGAGAAAATTTAATTTATGAACTTTGCGTTTCAATTCTTGCGTCAATGTTCTTGGAAGATTCTCACAAAATTTTTAACGAGTGATTTTCTTATCTTCTTAATTTTTCAATGAGCATATTTAGTTTTGAAAATTCAAGTTAAAATTTTGATCCTGACGTGAATGATAAATATACATTTCTCTTATAAAATTATGCATAAAAGTGGCACCAAAATGCGTAATTAGCGAAATCAATAGTAAACCAGCTACATATATGTGCCATTTGAAATATTTTATACTCGCAAACATAAAAAAAAAATTAATAACGATTAGGTAAAAAAATGTGAGGGGATTCGTTTTCAAATTTTAAAACTTTTTGGCGGTGAAGGGTGTAGTTGTGGAATATTTTGTTACAGTCGCAGTTTGAAACTCAGCGGCAGAGTTGAATTCAATTCGAAGTTAGTGCACCATTTGACGGTATATTTTATATTACTAGTAACTACTAATACCGTATGTACTTTGTATTGCATAAACTTCCTAATGTTTTTCCAATGTTATTTCCTACTTCCGCCTTTCGTACCTTTGATCTCTTATGCGCATATAGAGCATCTACTCCTCATTCCCTTATCTTCCTCACCTAGCATTCACCCTTCTATTGCAGTTCTATAGCACCCATATACCTGTCAACGTTTTCCCCACACATTTTCACTATCTTCCTCTTCGTTTTCACCTTGAGATTTCCTCTTCTCCTCCACCACGTTTAAACCTTGGTGATTAGTATTTCCCTCTCTCTCCAACTTATTCTTTCCATTCTCCACCACACCCACATTTCAAATGCCTCAAATGTACACTAGTCAATGTAAAGAAAATCTCCATATTAGTCTTAATTAACGTTTTCTTGACTTCATGGCTCAAGTGTGACTATCATCAGTTGTCATCTTCCCTTCTTTATGCAAATGCCTCTATTGCCAACATGTTTTCTCCTATGTTCCTACTACTGCTGTTATTCTCCGCTGGTGTACTGTCCAATTACAGTAACCATTCCACCTGCTCTAATTAATTTCCTCCTACGTTAATACTCAATAAATTCTTCTTTTATTTGGAGACTCTCATTAAGTATCTCGGTTTTCTTGGGGTTAATGTTCATGACATACTTCTTGTGATGTTTCTGTAAATCGCTCAATATTAACTTCTGCAAAGCACTCAGAATTACCTCCTGCCGAGCAAATTGATGTGTATGTTTTGATTACGCCCTCCACCCAACCTACTTGCAGCAGTTGTGCATACCTACATGTAGATGTACATACCGGCTAGGGGAAGTCAGCTGATGAAGCAACAGAAGTCGCAATAGCGGTGACAAGGTGAGCATTTGTGCGTAGAAATGGCGCTCTACGATTTTAGAGAGATTTTTTATCATTCCTCGTTTATTTTTTTAATTCTTTAAATTATCGTGAGGGGCATTACGCTTACGAATTCAATTAACTTCGCCTTAATGTTGAATTACTCGTATATTTATAAGAGTATTGTACATTTTAGTCACCTGCGGCGTTGGAGTATCAGCCTTGATCATAAGTGACTGGAGAACTCGATAACTCGCTCTCCCTTATGATTGCTTAACTTAGCGACTAAGGCTTAAAAGACGAACATAAGTCATCTCCCGCTTTACGTTCTTAAGACGTAATATGAACGGTCCCGTTCTCACCCATCTTCAAATAACTTCAAATTTCATAAGTACCTTCGTTATATAGTATTCTCACATTCAATGCGCACTGACCTTGCCTCGTTGGACCCAACAGAGCTACTTCGTACGTGCGATTCCATATGGGGTGACTCACATACCTACAGGAGAATGCTGGTTACGTAAGCCAGGAGGAGGAAACGAATTTAAGACACTGGGAGGAGAGGGTGGTGGAAGGGAGCATGCGAACCCGAGCATTAATTTAGTGTATCCCATGTATACATTTTTTTCAATGATTAGAAGTGTTCCTCTCTTTGGTAGACCACGAGCTCGTGGAATAATTTCTCAGGCGCCACCTTAAAGCGCATCCCTGACCAGTAGACCACACTTTTTTATAGCGACTCGATCTAATTTCGATCGAGACTTTATGTTACGGGTTCCACGAGCATCTCCCGAAGAGAGTGGCACTTATCGTCCTCGGGGGGCGAACGAGCGAGTCGCCGGCAGGAACGTGCGGGGGGGCCTTGGTTGGAATTGAACGGAGCAGCGACATTTTATTTATTTATATATTTTTCCCTACGAACGTGACGCCGCGCGGTAATGGCAGGAGGTCCCCACCTCGATCGAGGGCGTCAGTATCGAAATATAAATTTATTTACCCCCGCCTTCACCCCCCCCTAATAATTGCCCCTCCCTCACCTCTCCTCGGTCCCTCTCGGTTGTACCCGACGTCCTCTTCTTCGTCCCCTCTCCTTTTTCCTCCCCACTCCCGGGGTACTCCTCCCAGGCGGTGGATTTTTTTTAAGGGGGCGGTGTAGAGAGGGTCGTCCTCTCTCTCTCTCTCTCTCTCTCTCTCACTGTGCGGAGGGAAATAAAACGTCTCCTCCACCATCATACCTTCGATCAACTTGACGTAGGCGGCACAGGCGGGCTTTTAAGGGCACCACACCATCGTCCTCCCCCACCCTGCCTCCTCGCTCCCAACCTCCTCCTTCTCCCCCTCAACCCGTCTCAAACGAAGGCCGTTTAACTTCATTAAAAAGTAAAGTGTTCTCTCCGCGGGGAGTCAAGTTTGGAAACTAACAGGGGGGGCCGCTGCGGTAAATGCGTTCCCGTTCCTGCTGTGCGCGCGCACTAGTGCGTTACGTCACAAAGCCCTTTCCGCTTCCATTCTCTAATGGCAGGCAGTAAGTGTACGCAAACAGCTTCCCTCCACCAGGTCAAGGACTTGAAGGTGATACAATGGGAATGATGGCCATCTTCAAAAAAGCCTAGTTCACCTTAAATGGTGGAGTTATCGTACCGTCATAGTTGTCCTCCGGTGAAACATAACGCCCATGTTGTTAATGCTAGTGCAGGTATGTATGGGATGTATGTCAACGAGAGCACGTGAACGTGCAGCGAATGTTTCGCTTTGGTGAGTTAAATAAGCGAGTTCGTCCATGTTCTCGCAGATAGCAACATTAACTGCTTCGGAACCTCGTGCAAGAGAAGTCGTCCTTCCATTGGAGAAACACAGCACCACAGATGAAACTAGGATTCGTTAAACGAGGGGTGGGGATATAATCGAAAGAACAAGTTAAGCAAAGGTATTATTTCGCGTTGGTTGGTCCTGACCTTGAATATGCGTCGAGTGTTTAGGGTTCTTTGAAAATGGACTTGCGTGCGATATTAAAAAAAGGAAAGATGTAATGAAAAATTGTCCGTTTCGTGAACTAAAACGAAACCAGTAAGCTAAAATAAAGGTGCCAATATTTTGCCGACCACATATAATGGATAATGCACTGAAGTTTAAAATACCCCTTTTCTCCGAATTCCTGTATCCACCTAGGTAGCACCATTCCCGTTATTTGATAACTTCATTTAATGTTTCGATTACAATAATGAAATATGAAGCTTAAATATTTTTAAAAAGCTGAAAGTTTAACGCAGCTATTAGAATGCCATACTTCAGAAGCCTCTCGCATTGGGATGTTGAAGACAGTGACAGAGGAAATAGAAAGACAAACGAGGAAGAGGGAGGGAAACGGTAGGCTTGTTGAACCGAATGAAGGCATGGGAAATTGTAGTGTGGGATCAGTTTGCCACTTGGACGAGGCTAGGTAGCGAAGACGTGTAGTGTGGGTCCACTCGGAGCCTACGAGAAACGGTAGTCTACCATTGGACGCTGTTTTAGATGTTACTCGGTAAAACAAATTGAGTAGCTTCAGACGTGATGCGGTGGAAGTCGAACATAATGAATAACTGGTCAAAGAACTTTTCCACTTGACATAATCTTTATTTGACAACCGGGTTGACCTGATGATGATGTAATACATCTAAACCCGGTCGTAAAATAAAGATTTTATCAAGTGGAAAAGTGCTTTGATCAGTTATTCATTACTCGGTAGAATTTTTCAATTGCATATGAAACGAAAACACAACAATACCACAAAATACTTATTGACGACCATGGTTTCACTGCAGTGTGGTATCTTCAAGTGGCACCATCACACCTGATGATGACACATAGTGATGAACATGGTTGCCACCAATTAATATAATTGTGGAAATGATGTGTTTCCGGTATACGTCATATATGTGTGTGTATATATATATATATATACTAATATACACACTACGTATGTACTATTCGGCACTTCCGTGTTACGTCTACGAAAGCATATATATATATATATATATATATATATATATATATATATATAAATATAAATATATATATATATATACTAACATGTACACTCACAGTAATGCATGCCTGAACACATGACTGTTCGCCGAGGAAAGATAGCATTTTTGCTTTCTGAATGTATACAGGATATATATATGTATATATATGTATATATATATATAATATATTATATATATATGTACATTTATTTATTTTCACACAAACACACACACATACACACACACACACACACACATATATATATATATATATATATATATATATATATATATATATATATATATACATATATATATATATATATATACTCAGTCATTACTTCTATATCTTCAGAGGAAGACGGATTGTTTCCGTCGAAATATCAAGAAAATACGTGTGAGTGTTCTTTTTTTGTGTTTCTATATTGTGTGTTACTGTGTATTGTAATATATATATATATATATATATATATATATATATATATATATATATAGGTGGAGCATTGGACTACTGACCGGAGGGTGCCGGGTTCGATTCCCCGGCAAGTCTCTGGGCACCTGCAGCTAACCCCAAGCTATGTTACTTTTCGGGTACCAGGTCTTCCTAGGAAACCATAACCGGCACAGGGAAAGAAACTGACCCCCCTGGTGTGTGAATTTCACACGCCGTCGGGCTTAGTACAGGGTGAACTCTACCATCACCTACCAAACCGGCTTTAGGGTTGATTACTGTGTTTATGGTTTATATATATACAGTCATGCATATCTAAATGAATATTGATACATGCTGGTGTCCTAAGTCTCCTAAGCAACACGTCCTTGCGCCACCTGGTGTAGATATGTAAATAAACGTGCAACATAATTTGCGTGTATGTAAAAAAATGAGTCCACGTTTTGAAATGGCTCCGACTGATGGCGGGCTCAAAGGTAGGCAGTCAGCCTAACACTATAACCGGTGCTTTTTCGCCCACTCAAAGTCACAGCTGTCGTAAAAAAAACTACAGCCTTCCAACGCGAATGCCTAAGCCCCGTCTCGCGCCCGGCTACCGTACGCGCGTTTTTTTCGACTCTTCCTCTCCCCGGTGTGGGAGAAACGCACGAGCGGGGCCCCGCTAATCTCTTCGGGAGCCCGCATCAGGCTCAAAGTCCGAGTAAGCGAGCTTGAAGGGGGAATAAAAATACACGTTTCTATTTTTTTACTCAACGAAACTCTTTCATTTTATCAAAATTGATGAATTTTCGGAGGGTCGATTAAATTAAAAAGGAGAGGGAGGAAAGGGAGAGAGAGAGGTTTGGGTGGGGTTCCCGAATGTGATTAAATTTTGCCCACCATCACTGCCGCACGGTCCGTGATATCCCGGGGAGGTCGAGGAAGGCTCCAGGGCGATGGGCAATTGGTGTGGGGTGGGAACGAAATAGGAGTGATGCGAAATAGTGTCCGAGGGAACCAAACAGGCGACTGACACGTCGACACGCGTGAGTCGGCCCGGTTCCCTTCGAGGTCTCAGGGCTGATATCCGACGGAGCGCATGAATCGAAGCGCAAAAGATTTCAATTACGACCGGGGATTTTGTACGCGACACGGGGCGAGTGGCGGGGCGGGGGGGGGGGAGTGAAACCAGTGACGTTAGCCCTGAGTTAATCATTTGATTTCAAAATCTCTCTTTGGGAAGAACGGCGAATTCGTCCGGAAAGGAAAATAGCACCAGTTTCACCGCCGCAAAGAGTTTGTACATTTTCTCGATTTCACGTCGAATTTGTGAGACTGACGCTAATTTAAAATGGCAAAACACCACTCTTGTGACTCCAAAAGACCTGCAGTAAGGGCCGGACGCTTTGCCTTAAATCAAAAAGAATTTGACTCTCGGTGCCTACAAAAATCCCCTTTCCATGCAAACTCGGAACGATCAGAGGATATTAACATTTCCACAACGGTGTTGGCCACAGGAAGACGAATCCAAACATTAAAAGTCATAAACGATCTCTCAAACCACCGAAAAGCCTTTAAAGTATTCTTTCTCTAAGGTCAAAGTGATGGAGATGGAAACTAGGAGATTGAATGCAAGAGTTAACCGAATAAATACAAATAGAATGAGATTAATTTTAGCACAGAGGGATCCTAGCCTCAAGTAGTCGAGACCGCAACGGGTTGTTAACGGGAATTGACTACCGAAAAAACCGATATAAAAGAATCTTTATCACCCGCCAAATTCGAGGTCACCACTACGGAAAACAACATACTGAACGACTCGATATCCTCTTAATTAAAATTTGATCCATGCATGTACATAATGCACCTTAAGTCGCCACAAGGTTGTGTGGTGGAAGTGTTAGGTCATCAAACGTTCATGTATATATGTATGTATATATATATATATATATATATATATATATATATATATATATATATATATAGATTTCCTAGAGTTGAAAAATTCTCAAACTCATGAAGACGTGACATGTACTCATTGCATCAGCATTCTTCTCTGCATTGCATTTTTCCATCTGCAGCAGCGTTCTTTCTGAGTGATACACACTTGTTTATAGAATCCAAATAATGAATGGAAGTGGATAATGGATGTTTTTGACTAAATCATCAAATTTTGCTTCTTAGAAATATTCTAGTGCATGATTGCGACTTTGTTATACACGCAGTAGGTGCAAGGGAAGAACTTGCTTGAACTTGAAGAATTACTTGAACCCTTGTGACTGTTGGTGTCTGTATAATTTAACCTCTGTGTTCTAATCCTTCTAATCCTCTAATGTAATACATATACCTCGCGGTCTCAAGCATACCCGAATGTCTTGAGTCTTTCCCAAACGAACTAAACCGAACAGGCGACCCGACACCGTCTGCCGCAGGCACCATGCAGCGTAAAACTTGCATGTTTTCGACGAAATGGGTATGTTCCGACTCTTCCGTCCGGCTACGCCTGTCGAATGACCCACCATAAAGCGTTCGAGAAACGGTCGAATGGGACAGGGCTCTGGAGTGCCTTGGCTCCGTCCCCTTCAAGCTGTGGGGTTGGACGGGCAGGGGGCTTGCCGACGAAGAGGGCGGGAGGGGAGCGAGGGACGCAAACCTGCCGTGCTCTCGCGCGGGCGGGGGGCACGACGGCAAATGCGAGTTGCGAGCGCGGGAAGAGGTCCCCCGGTCGCCGGCAGCCAGACCTGTGAGCCTGCGCGGAGGGGTGAAAAAGGCGAGGTCGTGGACGCGAGTGGATTAATGACCCCTCCCAGGGAAGGTCGTAGTGTCCACCTCAACCACCATCAGTGCCACCTTCCATCCGGACCTCAACTTTGAACGACCACCTTCACTTCCTCCCAATATCAGTAATTATTGTTATTGCGTCGGTCGACACTTGGGTAAAGCGACCGACAGCAGAGGTCATTTAGGTGCTTAGGTGGGTAATATATTTTTCAGGGAATGCGAGAAGGGTGGACAGAAATCCGGTATTAGCCTATTCTTAACGAAAGGCGACAAGGGGTCACATTGTTTCATATCACATCCGACGGGCGGTGTATTCCTCTAATTACTCTTCAAATAGGGCTCCAATTAGAAACCGAGATACATAGGTAAAATCCTAGCACCTTCAGGATTCGAACCTAAGCCTTCAGGGCGGGAAACTAGTGTTCTACTACACTACTACACCACCAACCCGATCCCCCGATTCCTCCACATTGTAACCTCAAGATGATTCTTATCTATTTTCCGCTCTTTTGTTTGGTTTTCCCTATTGTGTCAAATTTGTAGATTCAAATGTTCAATTCAATTCACTTTCCCAGCTCCTATGCCGTGAGTAAAGACTTCGCTGATCTTCTGCAAGGGGTGTGGATATATATACGAGTATGTGTATTGATGTGTATAAATATACATGTATATATATAATATATATATATATGTATGTATATATATATATAAATATATATATGTATATGTGTATATATATGTATGTGTATGTATATATATATATAAATACATATATATATGTATATATATATACATATATATATACATATATATATATGTATATATATACATATATATATATATATATATGTATATATATATATATATATATATATATATATATATATATATACATATACACACACACACACACATAACACACATACCTTGGGTGGGTACGTGACATCCCTGAGAAACGTGTGCGATAAAATGAAATCAGCCACTGCCGCTGACATAAAGAACGACTTCCGTTTATTTTAATAAGCGATGGTGGAGCACACACCAAATTAAGGAATCTTGAGATTATACAAAATTAATAAATGAGAGAAAGTTTTTTGGGGCTGTTGAGCTTGAGGGAAACTAGCTACGGAATGCATTCTGATGAAAAACCACTCCAGACAAAGTATCGTCAGAAGAATACAAAGTTTCCATATCGGTGCACGTAGTTCGCCATTTGGAGATGCTTTCCCCGAAGTTGATTTTGATAGATGAACTTAGTTCTCAAAATAAATCAAGTCCTAAGTTGTGTCAAATGAACACATTCAGTGTAACCATCCAGTTTTTTCTATGTCACCTGCGGTTTTCTTTGAAGTTCTGGTCGAGACAAAATCGCACCACTTGGATTATCACAAGAGGTTACCGAATTTCTCAACGGGGCTCTATGGTGAACAATAGCTAGCTTTCTCTATCCACTAGGCTGGAGCACTGCAAGTCTGGGATGTAATGGTCAGAAGAAAAGAAGATTTGAAAAAGAAGTTGAGATGACATCAATGCAAACATTTGCATTGATTGCAGGGACGATTCAATTCTGCATTACAATTAATTATCCGGGTCAAAAATGGCAACGTTCTAAGGGCTTACATACAAAAACCGATTAATAGACGCCTAGACTTAAGGCCAGTATTACTTCATTCGAAAACAAAAGATACTAGCGACAATTTAAAGGCCACCATTCAGGCACCTGTCTAAAGCCCTTTCCTCCTTTACGTTGGTGACTGAGCCTAAAGATACACACCGTTAGGCGGATTTCGGGGGGTACACGTGATTCTGATATTAGTCTGGTCGTTAATACGTCCACCTTCTCACCCGGATCGTGGGTTCGAGCACCGCCTTTGACATGGGTACCGTGCAAACTATTCTGGTCAGATCCCTTTTGTAAACGGCCAACCAAACGCTTATCCGGATCCGATGGCTAGCGGGCCACCAGAAGCGTCGCCAAAATGAAACAATGTTAATCCGCTTCCACTTAATAACTTTCCTTAGACCTTTTTGTAAACTAATCTCTTAAAACCGCATTTACATAAACGGATCGCAGCTGTGCATGACCGCAGCGTTTTACGTGCCTACACCATATCTCGTCAATAGATTTCATAAGAACATATTTTGCTTAGTCGCACAATTTCACAAAAGTCTGCTTCATAACTGGTTACATGTATGCGTTCGCACTCATGGTTTCTCCTTGGTGTGCAAATTTTTGGAGCAAAACTTAACGAAACCACTTAGGAACGCGCTTCCGTCCTCTCTCCACTCCTTCGAAAACTAAAGCCCTCCCCACCCCTTACACCCTACTATCCCCAACATCCTCCTCTCCCAGCAAAGTATGCTGGCGCATAATGTGCGTAGGTGGTAAAAGTGATACCGAGTGCTGAGGCAAGCCATTATGAAAGGGGTGCGACTGCATATATGTTTGTGTGTATGTATGTTTATGACGTTAATGCGAAGTACGGTAAACAGATACCGAGCTGAAGTACTGCTTACCAACCTATCTACATTCGATTAAACACTTCTAAGGTAGTTACATTTTTTCCAACTGATTTAGTTATTACCCTCTAATGTTTACGTTTATAATTTGCCAGTCTTGTGGATGGTATAATTATTCACGAGAGTTAAGCATTAAATAAACAATGAGGACATTCTTGCTATCTCTCTCTCCGCATTTTGATTGCAGAATATTGTTCATATTTCTTTTTATCCCATGACTAATGTTTTCAATTATACATATGTCGTTTGATATTCCACAACATGCATTCCTTATCTCTCCATATGCCTATACCGCCTATCAGTGCCAACGAAATATCCAGTATCATTGAAAAATGTGCCTTCATTAGACGGGGAGCGATGGGGATATTCCCGGAATCACTTTTCTTGTAGCTGGTATCTGTACGTATAATCATAAATCAATTCACTTATGAATGCAGACAATTGAAGAAATCGAAAACACAGAACACTTCTATGTTACGTGATTATTTCTCGAAAAATATCAATACAGCGATAGGTTTTGACTACACCTTCGCTATGTTCACCGTGGTTGCTGAGTTATGACGACAAACCCCATCAACCAATTTTGAGTTCTCACTGCAGTTAAAATTTGGCCTCAAATTTGTTAGACGAATGTATTCGGAATACTTTAAAAATGGGAGAAATATTTTGGCCATGAATACCACTGACAGATTTTAATTCAACTCTGTTCATCTGAATTTTATCTACGCTTTCTATTGATTAATTAATGTAACTATTTATCTATCCCTACCCTCAATATTGAGAAAATTTAAAACACCAATAGGCGACTGCGCGCCCGACTGTCTTCTTTAAAGTGCCTCTTTCGGTGCAGTGATCCTATGATGTTTACCCCATAATATGGCTCGAGCTACAAATTATACCTTACTGCATCAACTACAAGATGATTGTGAAAGGGGCTTCATCTAAAATATTTAGTAATAATTGGGTATTTAAGGTGCGCAAACGATAGAGGCAATTTGATAATGGCAAGGCAAAATACAGTCGGTGAGATTGGCATCCAGAAACATCGTGTTATATAATAATCAAAGAACTATCTCGGCCGGCTTCTTGAATATTTTTAATTGGTATTGTATTAAGTTTGGAAGAAACCCAAAAATCCATTGAAGTCTTTGATTTCATCCAGGCTGCAACAAACCGCGATCACTAGTTAGCCAAACTGCCTCCGGTTTGAAGGCAATACATGTCTGAAGTGATCTACGAATTATTTTATAAAACTAGTATATGAGTAGGAAATTTCATTTCCTTATAGAATAAAAATGTAGCTTCTAACAAGTTAGGATGACAAATTATTTAGTTTTCAATAGAAAGACGAAAGGGGTTAATGATCCGTTTATTTTCATATTTATTGGCGTTTTGAGTACATATTATTAAGTAAAAGGTTCCGTATGGTCTGTTTTCAATCTGCTGTCAACTTCTCAGTTACAGATGTCAAGAAATTTAAGTGCTTCGAAATTATACCCAAAAGGGCAGACCGATCCTTATTACGTCATAAGCGAAATTTATTGTTTCGCCACGGCACTGCGTTGACCCTGCCGTGCCGAGCGTTGCCCAAAAGGCGAGCCGTGTTACCGCTCATCCACTCCGTAGACGTCACTCCAGAAAAATCAGATGCTTTAATGGTCATTACCAAAAGCAGGCAGCGAGATTTTTCCGCATTTTCACCCTCGTTTTAAGAACAAACGCCTGACATTATAGGGGAATGCACGCATACTCTTACACACTCTTCACGCCGTTCACTTTCTAGGTAGGCAAAGTAAAAAAAGCCTCATTTTAAGTTATTTCGGGAAACTAACTCCCTCTTACCAGTTTCACTACCTTACACCACTCCTTGCGAACTTTTTTTGCTTCGCTTCACACATGCAACGCTCCGAAGATTTTTGATTTCTTCCTGCCTTGAAAGTACCTGAGCATATCTGTGACCATATTCATTCATGAATTTCTCTGTCTAATATCTTCTATTACACTGTTCACTCAATTCATTTAGTTATTCGGCGATTTCAATAGAAGAAAACAACTCCATTGAAATTTTGCTTTCTGCATCCTATCGATGAAATTGTGGAAAATATTGATGTTGGAGTGACCTGCCCCAAGACGAACTCATGGTTCTTACAAGGGATGTGCGACAATAGTCGCGGCCTTCACTTTGTGAGCAATTACAGATTGATTAAACCCAAAAATACATAGGTTGTGTGCTGAATTTGAAATGCAATAAACTGAGACGAAAAATTAGCAGTATGAAATCAATGAAGAAGAAAGAGCATATGGATAATCGTAGTGCCCATAGATGGTTTTATACCGATTCATTGCAGAATTAAACCTTTACTAAACCGACACTGGGAAAAATGTAAACATAACTTAGTTTTGAGGTGTAGCAGTCCAGTGGGAGGAGCGCTGGGCTACTGACCGGAGGGTCCCGGTTCGATTCTCGGTGTCACCTCTGGGAACCTTCATCTTTACCAAAGCTGTGTGATTTTTCGGGCACCAGATCTTCCCGGGAAGCTATAAATGGCGCGGGAAAAGGAATGGACCCCATTGAGCTTGAATACGTGAATTTTACACCCCTTTGGACTTATTATTAGATAAGTTGTATGCTCACCCATTAAACCAGTCTTCGGATTTCTTCCTCCAGCGGTAACTAATTTTTAACTCCCAACTACATCGATGAGTATAAACTTCACAAATATTCATTTCAGTGAGTTTTCTCGAATAGTGTTCCCTTGGCGAAGTTCAAGAACATCCGTTTTCAGGCAGGTTCAAGTTAATATTCAACTTTACCATTATTCGAGTAGGTATTTCCCATTAATCTATTAACTCAGAGGAACCCAAGAAACTGACCGTGCCCCATTGGATTTTCTCCCAAATTCGCCCGACCCGATTTATTTTTTTTTAATTGTAAACCGCACAGTAATAAGACTTTGTATTCGATAAAAAGAGAGTCATAATACGAGGGACATCCGGAAAGTAGTACCCGTTCGTGCCGCATGAAGTGCTGACGACGCGAGTAGCCGCTGGACGAGGTCAGATAGCTTCAGTGGCTTGTCTGCCTTCTCTGAGCCAAGTTGCGTGACGCTAGCATTGCCTGTGTTGTTTCTGTGATTGTTTACAATGTTTAAAAAAATTGAGAACGCCGCCAGTTGTGAAGTGAGGGCAGTGATTAAATTCCTCAATGCAAGAAACGTTCGCCCATGTGATATTCATCGCCAATTAAAGGAGGTGTATGGAGACAATGTAATGGACGAGTCGTCTGTTCGGCGGTGGTGTCGCAACTTCAACATGGGGAGGGGGAACACACACGACGATGAGCGTTCGGAGAGACCGTCTGTCATTACAGACCAACTGGTGAGCTCAGTTGACGAATTCGTGAGGAACGATCGGCGCGTCACAATTGATGACATCTGTGAGCATTTTCCCAATGTTTCTCGAACAATTGTTCATGAAATTGTTAAACACCATCTGCATTATGCAAAAATTTGTGCAAGATGGGTCCCTCGCGTATCTCAATGAGCTGGCGGCGAAGGACTATGCAGCAGGAATACAGAAACTTGTCACACGTTATGACAAATGCCTTAATTTGCTTGGAGATTATGTTGAGAAGTAGTTTAAAGTATCCTCTTTCAAATAAAATTTTTTATGTTTGTTAATATTTACTTTTGTGTCTTTATTTCACGAACGGGTACTACTTTCCGGATGACCCTCGTAATACAGACCTTCACACAACAATACTCATAAATTTACATTTTTAGAAGGACGAAATTCGTGGAAAACATGACCTCAGTAACTGGGAAAGATAAATTGCCTCATCTCTATTTCTCCTAATAATGAAATACGCTCACCTATCGCAATTTGATTGACTAAACAACATGTCTTTGACGGTAGATAAGAAACAGAATCTGTTGAATAAAGACCAAATATGACCATCGGTTAGAATGTAAGATTAAGTCCAATTTCGGACAGGCGTTAATTTTGAGGATAAAAATTGAAAAAAGTGCACAGTAATAAAAATGTTGAGTAAAAAAAGGAGAGTTGCGGTGGTAGATACAAAAATGACGAGAATTATGTCCACACAACGGGGCACTTCAAGTAATAATTAGTCAACCCAAACTTTCCTGATTGGCACACGATGGGAAAATAAGTATACGACATCAGCTTAAGTGAACTTGGCTTCATTATGCTTTTGGCAGTTTCAAATGATAATTAAGTAAGAATTCTTTAACAGAGACAAAATAAAACTTTGGTCAAAAAGCTGACATCTTCAAGTGTTTGGCAATTTTTAAACCGTTCGTTTGAATAATGGAAACTTACAAAGATTTGTTTTGTCCCTGTTCATCATGGCGTTCCATTAAGTTGAAACTGATACCATGAATCCAATAAAGAAATGCTTTTCTATATTGATTGGGGCGAATTTACGATACGAAGTACGATATACTTGGACCCAGTGGGTTCAAAGTACTAATTTAGGAATCAGACAAAGCGCAAATACGATAGACCAAATTCTTCAGACATTAAAAAAAAGAAATTAAGAGTCTCAAAGTTGTAGTAGTGAAATTATAATGGTGACATATGGGAAGAATATAATCTAAATGAAGTCTTTTGGAAATGCGCAGGTTAATCGAGTTAATTCGCCAAAGAAAAGTTCTTATTGAGAGTTCCTATTACAACAAAGAGCTCATATTTCTTAGACAGATCGGATCATTAAAAGTTAGATAGGGCACTCAAGAAGGAGAAATGAATGTCCCTCGGGCATTTCAATATTAGACGTGACAATCTAAATATCCATTCTTTCCGCACACTGATATTTTCTCAAGAGGTTAACGGGTACACAAATTCAAATGGATGACATTACCTTTGGTAGAAATATCGCAGGCACCCGTGGCCAAGAGAATCATGCCTAAATATCACCGCAAAGGAATTATTCGGAAAGGAGCCTGAAATAGGTGATTTTTTCGATTGCGCCATGATAAAATCCAGTGAGACCTCATTTCATTTGGGGACAATTTTACAGCCAAAGAGTCTCATCGAGTTGATGAGCATTTTCAATCGATTTCTTCATTCGGTTATGGAAAAAAACCGTCTATCATGAAGTTATATTGGTGAAGGCAGGGAGGAAAAAAATAGGAAGTGGCCCCTCTCATTTAAAAAATCAATGCTGTATTCATTCCGGGATTCCATTTTCCCCCGTTTAACGTGAACAAATTACGATTACGTAAATATAACCACTGTATTGGGTATTTCACTCCATCAGCAATGATTTATTCACTGGTTCATATCATAAATTTGATTTAGCATACAAAAACAAATATTCTTAAGGAACTGAATGCTTCATTGAAATTTCGATAAAATCTTCGGAAAAATCTACTTTAAAATATTTTCCATTCCAATTTTTTGCTACAATTTAGTATTTTAAAAATAATCTCCAGAGTATATTATGTTTTCAGACCTCAATACATATATTTGGAACTGTTGAAATTCCATAGAGCATTAAACACATCAAAATATTAAGCGATTGCAAATTGTTTCCAATTTTCTAAATTTTTACATCAAGAGGATAATACTTTGACTTAAGCAAACGGAATATACGATGATGCATGAAAGCAAAACAGAAGAAATGTTTTCAGAAATAAATTAGCACTACTTAAGGTTTTGGGAAAACAATTGTGTAGGTATTTGATTTTTTAAAGTATTTAGCTATGCCAACGCACCCTGTCGTAACCTTTTGGTAACGCCATTTACAAGGAGCATCTAGGAAGTCCATTTGAATTAATCGATAAAAAATTACAAATCCCCATTCATTAGCATATTCAAATTACGGTAATTTTTCATTTTCAACTTTTTAAACCAATTTCATATCATTTCCTCCTTGATTCACGGCGGATTTTGATGTTTAAACAGATTGGAACAGATGTAGTCCATAGGCAAGTCCTGCATTGAAATTAACGTTATTTAGAGTGCTCATTCGGAACGGAATAAAATTTATGGTTACTTGCGTCATTTTTGTTTTTAAATCGCAAATTGGAAAATGTCTGAAATATTCGCGAAACGCATATTTTGAAGATAAAACTCGGGAAAATAATGGGAAGGAATGACGTTTGGTGAAAATTGCCATCGAGCATAGACGAAACATCAGCTTGCTCACGGCACAGCTCAAGGCACGGTTGTGATTCAAATCCTCATTCCCTTTCCTTCTCTTTTAGAATTAAGCCTGGTTTTTCAAACAAATAAAAACGTTTATATCCAATATTCATTTTTCTATCTGCTTTTGAAATTAATCTCATGATAAAAAGAATAATCCCTTTCTTGAGTTTAATGTACAAGAGCATAAACTATATACTATGCATATTCAGCGTAATATATGAAACAGTGAATTATGTTAGGTGTGAATTCGTGTAACTTCATGATTTAAAATGACTCAAAAACTTTCGTCTATTCCAGCACAAATATCACATTCCATAAAAAATCATAGTGACAAAAACATGTATCCAAGAAAGTTGCCTAGACAGCATATTTCAATATTAAGTAACCGCGATTCCCTATGTACTTACCCCTAAATTATTATCTGCAAAACAAGATATTTTGTACAGTTTCATGCACAGAAAAAATAATTTAATGTTTCTCCATGAATCGCTTACTGACAGGGATGAGAATTATAACCATAATTATACATTACTACAGTAGTAACGAAGAAAATAAAACTTCATCAATCTATAATGCCATAATGAAACGCCTCCCTGACTTCGACCCGTTCTCCTCATGCCGTTCACTCCTGCCGTACTCTTCCTCCCTCCTAATTTTCTTCGTACCACCTCCTCCTCAATACTCATTTTATCTCCTTCATTTATAGTAACCGAACTTCATTTTTATGTGGTGCTATAATTTGTAATCCGTTAGGGTTTCGCTGATATCACTTGTTTTTCTTTCTCGTCTGTGTCCAATGCCATTGGCGTGATGCTATTTTTGGACTAAATAAATAAATATAAGCAAATAAAAATTAATACTCGAAAATTTCGTCCAATTTAAATACAATGCTAATAGCAATCACTTAGGCACACCAGCTTTCACGAGCAACTGCAATACTTTAATGGCAGAGTGCTCCAAAATTCATGAGTGTTTACTCCGAGTCATAGATCATTGTACACGTAGCTTAATGGTAGCCGAAATCTGCCACATTCTCAATTCCAGACCTTGAGTAGACTCGTTCTGATTTGGAAAAGCTGATATCTTTGATCCTCCATGAATTTTTGTAAATGTCTAAAAAGTCAACAACTGAAGCTAATTCAAAGGCAAATCCGTACGCATGTAAGATAAAACAGACTGTGCAACGAAGTGTGAATACATGTATATCAACATTTCTTCGAGTTCATTTCATTCGCGAGGCTAAGTGACATGGGATCAGTCCCACTGAATCAAACACGCATAGAAAAAAATAGAATGAAGTGCTTCTATAACTCAATTTTTGTCTGCCCCTAATTCCACTGAGAAATCGATAAGTATTTGTCGAGGTGTGACTGCACAATTGCCTAATTGCTGTGAAAACGGAAACTTGACAAATCAAGGTGGAAGTGTTCCAAGGGAAGAGAGAGGGAGAGAGAGACTGATAACACTCGCATTCTCGGCCAGACACCGCCGTGATAGATTTGAAGGATCGATTGAGGATGTATTCGAACTAGTAACTCGGTGGAGGTTCAAAGTAAGTCGTGGAGACCATTTTCCGATACACATGCAAACAACTCAGGGAGAGAGGATCGCTGCAGAAAGCATACGCAAATTGGGCGGGGCCAGCGTCTCCTTCTCAATACTTTAGGAGGAATGAATAAGCGTCTGTATGATTTATCAATGTTTCAAGAAAACTGGGTTTAACAAAAGCGGCGTCGAGTCTCTCACCGAAATTCCCCACGCCTGCACGCACTCTCATGTTCCACCCGAAAATCTCTTTGGTTTGCCCAGATGTGTTTGGTTTATGGGATGCAGCTTAAAAAGAGCACCTCGCACATTTTGGGCAAAATGTGCGAGGAGGAGGAGGGTACATGCAATCTAACCTAATAACTCCCATCCATTTGCTCTCCTAATCCAATTTGTATAGTTATATTTATAGCGGTCGTAGGCATGGATTAAATCGTTTCGGCCCATAAGTAGTAGGCGAATACATTCCAGCATCAAGGTTCGAGACGAAACTCCATGATGACATGTGCAATCAATGCTCAGAGCCTCCTTGGTATAGTTGAGGTAGTTCATTGATAGACGAAATGCGATTGGCGAAATCAGTGGGAAGGCGGAAGTAGGGGTGGAAGTAAGACGGTTAGGTTTGAATGCTGGGATAAAAAAAGGGAAAGAGGGAATCCGGTGGAAAACGTTGGTTGACGGATGGCACATGTGCTTCGAAGTTACTGGTTTTGATATTTCGGAGAGAGTGAGGCCTCTACCGCCTGCCGCCACATCACCATCTGAGATGAATTGAGAAACTATAATGGACAACCACGACGTTAAAAATATTAGGATATCTGACAAAACCACATGATATGCTTTCCTTTGTTCCTGTCTCGTCCTAATTTATCATTTCGACACATTGTGCAATGAAAAGTCTTTGTCTATTAATAGTATTAGCCTACCAGTGTCTAGGTTTGGGATGGATACAGCCTATAAATTGTACAACAATGTAATTGCATGCCTATCCTAACAAAAAAACAAAACCTGACATCAGACACTAAAGTAAGTCTCTCCTTAATTCCGTATACTTTTATCCATCATACAGTCCTTCTAACATCCCTATCCTATTCTTTCCCCTTCCTCGTTTACCTAGCATTTTCCCCTCTATCACAGTCTTCAACATCTCATTCCCAATCATAACGCCATGAATCCATCTTTCCTGTCTCCTTTGGATGTATACCAACAATCCTATCTTCGAATCCACCATGCCTTGCAGTTCTTCGTTTGTTTTCCTTTCTATCCACTTCACCTTTTCTACCCTTCTCCACACCTACATTCCAAAAGCCTGCAATCTACGCCTTTCATTTTGTTTCATTGACCATATTTCCGCGCCGTACAAAACCGCGATCTACATTAGAATTTCCATGAGGCGTTTCTTAACCTCCTCAATCAAAGTCCCTGTCACCAATTCTCTCCTCCTTGTGAATTGACGACAGGGATTTTGAGTAAGTAGGTTAAAAAACAGCTCGTCAAAACTGAATATGTAGCGTGGTTTCATGCGGCGCGGAAATGTGGTCATTGAAGCAACATGATAAGCGTAGATTGGAGACTTTTGAAATGTGGGTGTGAGGAATGGAAAAGGTGAAATGAACTCACTCTCTATACTTAATACTCCAGCAAACTGTCCTTTATTTTTTCATTGTATGTAAATTGCAAATAGGTTTAACCTCCGATATTACGAGTCAATACCTCCAACTTCTTTGTAGCAAGTAAGTATTAATTTTCTGGAGAAGAAGTAGTATAATGTAAATGTTACGTGCAGATAATCCTCAGAAGATTGATTGGTTTGAATCCCAAATATGACCGTCAAAAGCGAGGGTTTAGGGCTCAAATTCTGGATGATACTTTTAAATTACCCCATTTAGAATGTTAAAGGTGCAATTGTGCAATTTCAGGAAATTAAATGACACCCTTTATCCTTACTGTAAAACTTTATCAAGTCTTGAATCTAAATTTCATTTAAAATCCCATCGCTGGTCCGAAACTAACCATGGGTTGATATTTAGGGATGAGCTGTGAAATATCTTAATCATTATCAGTCAAACTGTTCGCGTTTAATTTCCTAGTAGAGACTAAAGACCTTTCGTGGTACATGAATACATTTCTCCTCTGCGACGCATTTCTTCAGGTGTTTATAATTAATAGTACACTTAAAATTGACCAAAATTTAATCCCTATTACTCCCTACTTCAAGTATAGTTAAAAGCCGTCCAGCACTACCGTCCATACATTCTAGCTTATTAATAATAATCCAGCTTCCATTACGTCCTTCAATACCCAGTCAATTTTCAAGATCTCAGGTTGGCAGATGAAATACATGAGTAGAGAAAACATTTGCCTAATTAAATGTATCAATGATCACTCATACATGATACCTCTCTCACTCAAAGATCTTGCCCTACACGGTCTAGTTGCCCATATATAATTAAAAAATTAAGTTATCTGGAATCAAAGTGTAACAGTTATTGAAGTATAGTCATTTCTCATCACTCCCTATAATTCAAAACAACATCGACGTTAATTTATTACTGTCGTTCAGACTCAAGTGGGCCGGATATGCCGACTATGGTGAATCATTTCAATAATTGAACATAGTATTACGTGAAGGGGTAACTCATCTATATATATAAAGGAGAGTGTTTGTTTGTATGTATGTAATTTGTTTACTTTTTTGCTGTCATAGAAACAGCATTTTTCCAACTATGCCAGCAGGATACTTTTGCAAGAACACTATTGTATTCAGAATTGCCGAGATATTATACGTGGAATACATCAAGGAAAGTCTTTTGTAGAAGAAAAATGGGCAACTTTGATCCTGAGAATAATATTTATTCATGTGACGCATTGGGCCGAGTCTACACAGTCCATCCTAACAACGCCGAATGTTATTTTTTAAGAATGTTTCTACATACCATTAGAGGACCTCGCTCATTTGCAGAATTAAGAACGGTAAACGGAGAAATATGTGAGACATTCAGAGAAGCTTGCCAGAATTTAGGGTTGCTAGAAGGAGATCAACACTGGGATGACTCATTGCGAGAGGCCAGTTTGATTTCTCTTCCAGGACAAATCCGAATTTTGTTTGCCATCATAATAACCTCCTGTAATCCATATAACCCAAAAACAATATGGGAAAAATATAAAGAATCAATAAGTGAGGATAAACTGGCTAAAGTTCGAAGTGAAAATCCTACATTGGATATTACGTTTAACTCCGACATTTTTAATAAAACTTTGATTATTTTGGAGGAAAAGTGTATCACCATGGTTAACAAGACTTTAGTGGAACTCGGTCTTTTTGCACCTGTACAAGATCAACAGGGTGTATTTTATCCAGATTATATACGTGAAACTAGCTACAATGTCTTAGACTTAGAAGCATACATCGCGGATAAAAAGCCACTTCTTAATGAAGATCAGAAATTCGCGTACGAAACAATAATGGATCAAGTAGATAAACAAGAAGGAGGTATCATTTTTCTTGATGCTGCTGGTGGCACGGGAAAAACATTTTTAATTAATTTAGTTCTCGCTGAAATCAGGGTTCATGGAGAAATTGCTCTAGCCGTTGCATCTTCAGGTATTGCAGCGACATTAATGGAAGGAGGAAGAACAGCCCACTCTGCCCTTAAGTTGCCCCTTAATATTTCCCGACAAGAAAATCCCACATGTCACATAAATAAAACAAGCGGCCAGGCACAAGTCCTTATAGAATGTAAATTGATAGTATGGGATGAGTGTACGATGGCTCATAAAAAATCTCTTGAGGCCCTCAACGCAACACTTCAAGATCTTAGAGGAAACTGCAGTTTAATGGGAGGAGCTCTGGTACTCCTGTGTGGAGACTTCCGTCAAACTCTGCCTGTCATTCCAAAATCGACTCCAGCCGATGAAATTTATGCCTGTTTAAAACATTCTGTTCTATGGAATCATGTCCAAGAAATTAGCCTTAAACAAAACATGCGAATCCTCTTAAGAGATGGGAATGCTCAAAATTTTGCAAATAAACTTTTGGAGATTGGAGAAGATAGATTAGTTATTGAAGCATCTGGTATGATAAAATTGTCATCAGATTTATGTGTATCGGTGAAAACTGTCCGCGATATGATACAAGCAGTCTATCCTAACGTTAATCAAAATTATAAAAATTTAGAATGGTTGCGAGAAAGAGCCATTCTTGCTCCTAAGAACGATGATGTTAATGAAATTAACAAGGAGATACTAGCCATGCTGCCAGGAGACGTGATTGAATATAAATCGGTTGATACCGTAGTGGATGCTGACGAAGCCGTCAATTATCCAACGGAATTCCTAAATTCACTTGATCCAGCTGAATTGCCACAACATCGCCTTATACTTAAAGTAGGATCTCCAATCATTTTATTGCGAAATTTAGATCCACCAAAACTCTGCAATGGGACACGATTGTGTGTGACAAAATTAATGAAAAATATAATCCAGGCAGTCATTTTAACTGGAAAAGGAAAAGGTGAAATAATTTTTATTCCACAGATACCTCTAATCCCAACTGATCTTCCCTTCAACTTTAAAAGATTACAGTTTCCAGTCCGGCTAGCTTTTTCAATTACCATTAATAAATCACAGGGACAGTCTTTAAAGTTTTGTGGTGTTGATCTAAGATCGCCATGTTTTAGCCACGGGCAACTTTATGTTGCTTGCTCCAGAGTAGGTTCGCCTAAAAATCTATATATTCTTTCTCCTGGATATGAAACAAAAAATGTAGTTTATAAACAGGTGTTAAATAAAAATGATTCTTAAATTTGTATGAAGTAGTGTATTATTGTACTTTATAATTTGTTGTTTTTATTTATGTAGTATATTTATATTATTGTTTCTCCCTAACCCGTGCAAAGCCGGGTATTCAGCTAGTTCTTAATAAATAAAGGATTTCTAAAAGAAAAATTCACTTTGTTCTCGACATGTTTCCTTTGGAGTTATGTCTGTCTCCTACTTCAACCACAATTATCGTTTTCAACTCCCTATCGTAATTACAAATTAAAAAAGAAAGTAAAAGATTAATCTTTTTTTTCTTCAACCAACGGGTCAGGGTTTTCTCGACTTTGATAAAAAATTCAACAAAAAGGTTCGTGCTGGGTCATTTATGAATCTTGATGATATCAAGACACAACGTTGGCAGTTTCTGGCAGATTATCGTATAATATGACATGCAAAGCGTTCCTACGCTTTCATGTTAATGACTACCATTGTTTCTCATGTGAGCAATAAATCATGTATAAAACCCCGCGAACGTATCCTCAAATTCTTAAATATTCTGATATAGCATTTCACTTTGTTTTATTATAAAGACATTTTTGAAAGATTTGAATGACTGATTAATCAATAAATATCATCTGATATATGCTTGGCATTGAAACAAAAAGAGATTCAAATACGTACATACATTATGGACACACGTAATAAAGGCTTTCATTTGATATAATGGTTTTAATAAATGGCTATAAGTAATAATTTTCATTCGAGTTTTTCCAACTGATCTTTTCACTGCTCGTTTTATGGAACTAAAAATTTTGGGAATAAACAATTTTTAGATGACAACCTTTTGGCATATAAGAGATGAATATATACTTTGAATACATGAGCATATACAATCTGATTGGTACGAGAAAGTGAGATGATATGACATAAAAACTTGCAAAGGACTGTGCCCATTAGAAAAAACACAAACGAAGATCCTTAGTATAGAAAAGAGCTCTTCCACCAGTTCCAATTAACGCACTATATAGGTATAAAAATACAATAATATATTTCGGGCGAGGATTTCGATATTTCCGTCATCCGTCGTGCCAACATCAAACTGCGAACATCCTTTCACACCTCTTGTACAAGTACCATTAACTTTGATGAGAATGATTGATATTATTCTCGTTCAATGCTATTGCAACTGTGAAAATATTTTTATTTAAATCTGTGCTTATGTGCTATCTGAGAATTAACTGAAGTTATAGCGGACGTGCTGTTTTACTAGTGTGATTTTTTACCAAAGGAGAATTCTGCTTTACTAGATATTTAAGATTCTTCGAGCTGAACAACCTAAGTCTCTAGTTTAGTCTTCCGTATTTTAGAAAACACCATAATAAATAGGCCCATGCAGCAAGTGAAAAAATAAAATAAAACTATTTCATGAAACGCAAAATTGAAAGTCCATTTCTTTCAAATGAATTCACATACAGACAGAAAAAGCCACCAATACATGAAAGAATGGGAAAAGTAATTTATAAATTTGTTTTCAATTATAATAATGGTACAGAACAAGTCAATTTTGACATTCATATATTATATAAATCATGTTTTCAATGCAAGATGTCATTACTGAGGTAAAATTTTGGCTTTGCGGTTTCATATTTCATAAAAATATTTTCAGTCATAAAAGTGAGATGAGACATAAAAAATGAAATGGTTAAACCTGAGGAGTAGTAGTAGTAGTCTTATGGGAGATGACCGAGAGCCGAGGTTATTTGTGTCATTAGAGATGGATGGGAAAGGGGGAAAGGTGGAGAGAAACCCGGCGTCGGCTTTAGCATACTCCCATCGAAAGACGCCAAGACGCAGTTTAACGTCCCATCCGACGGACGGCGTACTCACTCAAAGCCATCTCCACAGAGCACCTCAAGTACGGATCAGGACACCACTAAAAAAAGTTAAGCCTGAATGTTCATTCTGTATTAATACTCTATTTTAATCATGGTTAGAATGATAAGTTTGAAAACTGGCTTTTTTACCCATTTATTCATTATTGAAATCAAATATTTTCACAAATTGACGCCCGAGAGACTAACCTATATAAATACAGGTTATATCGTACCTAGTATGATCTTTTAGTATGATCTAAATATAAATTGCAGATATTTGTGTGATCACATAGACAAATCGTGTTTTGCATCAAATCTATAACTAAAAATGTACTGGTTAGGGAATGGCTAATTTGAAAGAAAATTTTCTATCGCCTCAAAAGTGTGAATTATTTTTACGAAAATTCGCGAAATGATCTTTGAAATGGGAGAATGCTTCCCTGAGCATTCTCCATTTGTATAGCTTAAGACAAAATTTATTTTGGCATGACTTGTGTCGAAAAAATGAAAACTGCACACAACTCAAGTGCATCATCTAATGAAGATAAAATCATCTCCAATTTTCTCAACTATGTTTGATGTTGTGATATGTTAAACGGGCACTACCTAATGAAAGGAGAAACTTTGTAATTCCACATAGATTTATTCGACGGACGACCTAGGTTTCGACGTGGCACGTCGAAACCTAGGTCGTCCGTCGAATAAATCTATGTGGAATTACAAAGTTTCTCCTTTCATTATGTTAAGTCGATTCCATGAAGTCACGCCTGAGACAACGAATGGGCACTACCTATTTTGGTTGCCCAATTTGAATCACATAAGGGCAAAAGTTCAAAGTAGTTGGAAACCAACGATAGCTGAATGAGAAACTAATCGATTCATCTTTCTTTCTTCCACTGTAGCTATACTTCAATTGATTATCTTAGTAGACACAGCTGATTTAAGAGGACGAATTGACGGTGGTTCTCAGCAATTGAAAAAGACAGTTTGAACTGAGAATTGTTCCAGTTGTTTCAACAGCGGAATGATTTATGGAAATGCTACCGTGTAACAAACATTCTATTACCGTAGTTTTCAGCGACATCCAAATTACCACGTTTTCTGTAGCTCTCGATGACTACCGCCCGCTGCATCCTGTCATCACCCAAAAAAAATGCAGACCGAGTTCTGACATTCATACCAAATGGCATTATAAGAGGATCAAATGCCAAAACTTTATTTGAGTTGATTATTAACTGAAATTAATGTCATTATTTCCATTGAGAATAGTTAGTACAAAATTAATCGAGGAAAATCAAACAAATTTGGAACGCAACAACTGCACCCATTGCATTTAACGAATCATCCGGGAAGCTTGTAGAAAAATGGTGTTAGAACAGATATATCAACAGGGAATATGAATTGAAATGTTAAATAGCTTATGAGATTCAATGTGGACGCCACGAATATTTTTTTTACAGCTAGTGCTTAATGGCAGCATCAATGCAATGATTCGCCTCCGTTATCCTACCGTCACTGCTACGTTATTCCATTATTAGAATTTTTAATGAATTTTTTCAACCAAGAACAGTAACGTTAGTACGTTAATTGCTCAGTTATTCCTTTGATGATGGTGTGGTCAGTGGAGGACTTCAATTGATGAGAGGATAGAATTACAATAAAATTTAGATCTAACCACCTGATTTCTAGAAGAGTTATCGTGTCTTAGGCCGGGGGTAAGTATGGCGAAGACTTCATATAGTTCCACTCAAATATGTGATTTAATAAACTTATTATTTAAGGTATAAAATTATATATTCAATACTTCTGTGATGATTCATTCAATCTGATTCGATGCAAAAATACCATTTGAACTAATCCACCATGATCCGAGGAAGATGGTGCGTCTGAAATTTTCGAGAATATGGGCGACTGCGTTGAACCGAGTGCTACATGTCTCGTATATCGGACTGTTTCATTGCGTAGTGCACACCAGTTACAAATTTTCCTTCCTAAATATTTTATATGGCACGGAGGCCCAAAAACTGTGTCGAGAGATAGGGAGACCTTGCGTGTCTTTACGGCGAGACTGCTTGTTGGGCTGAAAACGAAGAGCTTTCCTCCCCAATGAATTATTTCTGAATTAAGACTCCAACCAGCCCACTGAAAAAGGGAATCGTGCTGGGCGACATCGTCTACTCCCGACAGATCTACCGAATCGATTTGAAGGTCTTGGGGCTACTACCCGCCCCTTTCCCCACACTACTGATCTACCGGCCTACTTAAGTGGGGGGCCTGAGCAAGGGAAAAAAGTACCAGTGTCTACCTTACAAAACTGCAGCAAATAGATGATAATATTTGGGTCCCATTCGTCCGATAGCAAGCTATGGTTTGCACTAACAATTATTGTGAACCGTAAACACTGCGAGTAATTTTAATATACTTGAGAGTTACATCTTCCTCAAATATGAATTATAATCATCATGTACGAGAGATCAAAGATTTTCCTAGAATATTAAACAATTAAACTGCTGAAAAGCTCAAGTAATCCTTTTCCAGCATAATTGGCGGAAATAAATTCGGGTATACGCAAGAGAATTTGAGTTTCAATCGAGAAAAAATTTGCGCCCATCACCTTGAAACGAAATGTAAATGACTATTTCATTTAACCCCAGCATAAGTCTTAGTACTATCACTCTTAACGTGTTAAAGAGACTCCTTTTCACGTGTGCCAAGTGTGTTATCCAAAATATCTATTGTTTTACATAGATTCCAGATTTATATTAGGTTTTGGGAGGGCATGGAACCACGAATTTATCACTGCATGGTTTTTCTTCCGATTAAGCAATGCTACAACTATACTGGTGGCAACTTAATTGATAAAGTTTATCATTTTTACCTGGAAGGGATCAAATCTACACATGAAATCATGTGAACTATCTCTTGTTCTGAAGCAAACATTACCCATGTCATTGAGTACTAAATCAAAATGTGAACAAATGTACCGCACGTTAATATTTTTTATATTTTTTTGTAGAAGTCACAACCCATAATGAAACCGATATGACATGGTATTAAGCGTTAGCACATCTTAAGCATTCAATAATCACACAAACTAAGAAGGTTCAACTCCATCTGGAATATTTTTTTTTATTTTTCTTACACTTTGATTTTTAAAAATCAATAAAAGACGACGAATATGGAATTTTTGGTGACCTCAGAGGTCAAGTAAGAAGAAATTCAACCAAGAAATAATTAGGTTTTGAAATGTGGTAGGAGGAACCGGAGATCCTACCAAGGGTTCCCGGAATAATAATGGTAATGATGTGTCCTAGGCAAGGAATAGTGCTCTGATTATTCTGGCATCTAAAACTAAAATAAGATCATTTTACCCGCTGGATTAATTAGACATTACTTTAGATTACACCAGTAACCATTTTCTGTCATATTACAGAGATCTTGCAAGAAGATTACGAGATGTAATATGTAAGGATAAAAAACATTTGAATGATAATACTACACCTTTATACACACAGAACAAAAAAAGCTTATACATCTTTGTATTGGTGAGAGTCCAACTATAATTAACAAGCCAGCAGTAAATATAAGCGATAACACTGACCTCGCCTTGATTTTCCATTCCCTTTACCTTTCATGAATAAATAATCCATGAGGTTTTATTCGATAAACCTACCGTGTGCTCGCCTTCTTGAACCGTGAATCAGAGATATCAGTCAATACCTGAAGTATAATCATGGTAACGGGATCGAGAAGGATTCAAGTTAGATGCGACCTGTAAGATGTTATTAAACCCTTATTTTCAAGCTAGTTTATCGTTTTCTTGAGAAGACCCGCATTCTGATAATTCGGAGCTTCTTTAAACCTAATTTAAATTTAGAGGTTGTTCAATTAAAAGATATGAGGCAAATATCGATTTGCCTCATTTCTTATATTTGTTAAAATATGGACTTCAAAATTGTGTAAATACTATACACGATGAAGTACTTTAGTATGGCTACCAATTTCCTACGATTAGCTATTATTTTTCATAAGCCTAAATGTTTGTGCTTTAGCGTGGCGTGGATATGAGAACAAATCGTGAGATGGAGACTGCATTTTTCCTTCCCTGTCGAGTCAAACCGCTCCAGAGGGTTGAGTTGACGGCCGCTATCTCCTTTGCCATTACGGGCCTACGACTCCATTTCCTCGACGAACGATATGCGGCAGAACAACAATACAGCGAGGCGAGTGAATGGTGGGAGCATGAGATCTAGGCGCTGATTGGCCGAGGGCGGTACGGATATGAAAAAAAACTCCAGAAAACGATTCCTCCGGTGGGTGCAGTTCACCGGCGAAATCCTTCCTCCATCCTCGAGAGAAACAAACCGATATTTCATTTCTTTTTAAACTGAACGCACTTCTCACCAGCCTAGGAACCAAACGCCATGTCGGGTGGGTGTTCGAGAAAATAATCTTCGCAAAAAAAATATACGTGCATGATTAAAGGCGGGGATGTGTGCGTGTGCACGAGGAATCTTTTTGTCCGAGAGGCCCCGATAATTTTGCAGAAACGAACCAACAAGAGAGCGAGGGAACCACTGCGGGTGTAGGCCTACTATGTGGGCGAAGAGAGATCAAAATGGATGTCCTTCTCACTCTCACCCTCTCTCTCCTCCTCCTCCCGACACACGTCCGCCGTGCGTCTCCCATGGCAACAAACAAACACCCACATGCACACCTAAACGCACACACGCAAAGACACACGCCCGCGCGTTCCCGGAGAGGGATGCGGAAGGTGAGAGATATGTGGTGAACCGGCGATGGCCGAGCGCACGGGATAACCGGAATCGCCCCCCCCCCCCTGTCACGGATCACTCTCGCAAATCAATGGGACGGATTTGGAAGGAGAAGGGAAAGAAACCGCATCCTACGGGGGGAGGGGGGTTGAAGGAGGAAGGGAGATGATCCGGGCACGACATCTCGGATCTGGGGTAAGCAGTCAGTGTGGCCGCGTTTTTAAGGATGCGAGAGAGAGCGGGGGGACCCGCTACAATGGCGTCCTCGAAATGGCATAAATAAAACGTCCAGGGCCGGGATGACGGTTTCCGTGAGCTCCAATGACCGTGGGGGCGGTTGAGGTGGTTCGGGTCATGGGAGAAGGTAGCGAGAGGGCAGGAGGAACGTGGTACACAAAATTTTCCCAGGCGGGAGGACCGGGGGGGGGGGGGGGGGCAACAGAGACGGGAAATGGGATGGTTCCCGGATCCCGATCTTATCCGCCGACAAAGCAAGAAAATGTTGGGCACACTCACCTTAGAAGCACTCAGCAGCTCACTCGCTCCGCGCACCCCGTCTTCATCCCAGCCTCGACCACCCCATCGTCTCTCCCGGCCGGCGAGGAATGGCGAACGCGCGGGCGGATGCTCTTCGCCCCCCCCCCCCGGGTCGCAGCAGCACACACTACCCCCTCGTTCCGGGGATGGTCAGGCCGCGGGGGGGGTTAGACCCCCTAGGGGTACCTCCCAGTCCGTCGTCGTGCAGGATTCCCGTTGTCCCCCTTTCTTCTCTTCCTCCTCTCTCTCTCACACGCCCTAAGATGGGCAGGGATATCAGTGCGGGATCGGCCTCCGGGAGGAAAAAACAGCAAAGAGAGTATTGGGTGTGTGGCAGGGGGTGTGCAAATGAGAAATATTAATCGCACCCTCCCCGCGCGGAAGCGTCGAATATTTCTGTCAAACCCTCTCTCCCCCACCTCCGTGGAAGCCCCCCCAAGGAAAAAAAAACCCTCCCGTCCTCTCTCTCTCACTGCCCGTCTTCACCGACTTGCGTGCCCCTTCTATTGTGTCTTCCGTGCGCGTGTTTGTCTCCTTTCCCTGTCTCTGCTCGCGGGGCAAAGGATCCTCGAAGACTGAGGCGAGGAATGGGGCCGCGGTGTGTCGGGCGGGTTGGGGGCGAAAGAAGGGCGGCGGGGCGGGGGACAAGGGGAAGGTGGGGGGGTCGAAACCAGTGCGCCGATGTCTGGGGATTGGGGGGAGGTGGGAGGATGGGGATGGGGATAGGTAGGGGGACGTAGGGAGGGGAAGAGCGGACGGAGAATGGGGAGGAGGGGAGGTTTTCAAAAGGGGAGAGCGAGGAGGGGAAATGGGGGTTGAGTTTGCGCGCCGGAGAGAGATGGAGAGGAAGAGGGGAATGAGGGGAACTGCCCGTCGTCCTGTGTGTGTGGGGGAGAAGGGGGAGAGGGGAGTAGCGTGCGGGGGTTTGGACTATCGGGTCGCCATGGTCACGGGGGATGCAGGGAGGAGGAAGGAGGGTAGGAGAGAGAGATCGGCTCCGCTCTCTCGCTGGCTGGTGGGTGCAGGAGGGATGGGTGGGAGAGGTGTAGTGCGGGTCCGGGTGTGGGGGTGTTTTTGTAGCGGGCGGAGGAGGAGGAAGAAGGGGATCGGCGGGACGCGGGGTAGTTGGAGGAGAGCGCTCAGGGAGGCTGGCTCCCGGGCTAGCGCGCGATCTTCGGTGTCAAGCCGGTAGCGAACCCAGAGGCCGCAGAATGGGCTGGGGTGGAGGGGAATAATCAATCGCAGACGGAGTGGAGTGGGTGTGGGGACGGCAGGGGGGGAAGGGAGGGAGGGAGGGAGAGTAGAGGGTGGAAGGGGTCGGGGGGGGCAGCAGCACATGAGCGCGCAACTATCTCAACTCCTTCCCGCCCACCCACCCCCCCTCGCTCGCAACCCTCTCCTCTCACGTCCGCCCCTCCCTTCTCCCTCAGGTCTCCATCATCCCTCCACACGCCCCCCTCCCCTTAAGAACGGCATCCTCGCCTCCCTCCCCTTTAACTCCCCCTCAGACCTCCCAGACTCCGTCCGGGTCACCTGAGATTCCGGCACCGTCCGCCTAGATGTCTCCACTGACCAGTGGTCTCGGATTGTTTTCACCCGGATTGCGGAGTGTGTTGACGAAGGGAGTCGTGCGTGGGCGTGGGATGGATTCGGGGAGGAGGGGCGAGAGATGATGGCAGGGGAGTGACGCGACCCCCCACTCGCCCACCCCATTGCCTTGCTTCGCCTCCCACCCACTTCCCACTATGGAACGCACGCGAAACATGAAAAAAAAGGATCCGCAGCGGCCTCCGTATTTCTTTTTTTTTATTTTGGTGCAACTGGAAGACTAGGCCGTTGGGAGGAGAGACGACGACGATACGACTGATAATCCGGCAAAACCGACGGGACATAAACAATAAATCGTCCATAGCCGAAGGGTTTAACGATGTTATTTTTCTTCGCGTCGAGAAAAATGTAATCAGTCCTTAGAACGTCGAAACTGATTGCGCAACCGTGCCTACGCCTTTTTTTTCAGCCTCTACTTATGACGTATAAGTGTGTGTCTGTGCAAAGAAAGAAATGGATTGCATAACACGGAGGAGCATTAAGGTACAAGTGGAGTGCCTGCTATTCTTTTTGTGCACAAAATTGCACTCTGCGAGATATTAGAGGATTAGTTTCGAAAGCATCATATAAAATCCTGTTATATTATTGAAGGAGAGCTTACGACACCTTAAAAAGGAGAAATTTATTTTAGGGTTATTTGGATTAACATTTTAATTATTTCTTGAAATGTGTCATGATGTTGAATGCCCAAAAATTACTATCTTTTTCCACCATAAACATCCACCAAACAACCAATGATTAAAACGGCCAGTATGGCATTATGCATTTAAATTATGAATTCGCAGATACATTCGATTATTAATGATTGCAAATATTTAGTTTGATCTCACCGCGAATATGCATCGAGACCATTCGCATTAAGATTTAATTGAATTATCGCGGAATAACACAGGACACAAGGTACAGCTAGCCGTTTCGTAAAGAATCGTTCTTGACGAAAAGAAAGTGTCACATTATTATTGGATGACCTTCGCGGTGAGGCCCTGGAAACTCGAAGAATACGTGCGTGACTTAAACTTTTAGGAAAGTTCAAATCGTTTGAGTTAAACGCTGATAAAGAAAGAGTGATCCTTGCGCTGCATTTTATTGGTAGGTGAAACTATAGAGATAGGCTGAGAGAAAATGACTGCAGGACCGATCATTCCAAACAATCATATCTTGCTCGCCCAATTAGAGATCAAAAGAGTAGGAAACATAATGTACGACAAGTATGTATCAATCAGTAATTGCTCTAATGGCTCGTGACCTAGCACCCCCTGCCACGCATCTTTGTGCTAAATAGTCTGTAGGGAAATACTTGAAAAAATGAAAGTTAAAAATATGGCGTAAAACATTTTGAACGAGGTATATGGTAAAAGTTAAATTTGGGAAGTGTGTAAGCTAATGTATAATCCTAACAGGGCTCTGTATGAAAAAATTGCAAATATTTTTGGATTTAAAAGTTGGGAATCAAACCTCAATTGTGTATTATCTGTGAAAACAATGTGCATAATTGAATTACATGATATATTTAAATAAGTTTTTCATTAAAAAAGAAATGTGCCACGGTGGTTTTCCACGATGAGAGAATGTATTAGATTCGATCGGCCAAATAGATCATTTCCAAAAGTTAATAGACAGTTGTCAGTGAGCACAAGGGCCACAGACCCGCGTGATTAGATAAATGGAAATTGAACGCATAATTGATCTATACAATGAATCATTTCCCTCTCGCAATTCGAGACCCTAGCAGGAGGAAATAGAATTTAATAAGTCAATGATAATTTTAATAGCTGATGACCTAACACCCCCTGCCACGTGCCTTTATGGTGGCTGGCAGAGTTAGTTTTATTAGTGTATTATTACCAATTGTAGAGTTTATCGCTGTAAGTTGCGAATGTAAATGTAGATGCGATATACACGTGAAAACTGTGCGAACATGGCTAAGGATTGGACATTCGTGGATGCAACTCTTCAAAACAAGCCCGTCCGAGATCTCTTCTGAACGCCATTGCGGTTCCTTATAGGCGCCGAGGAGTTTGAAAATAAATAAAAATAGAGCGACTAGAGCGAGGTTCCCGGGTGGTGCGAGGGTAACAGGAAAAGCCGGGCGAGCAATTAATTAGGGAGGCGTCCTCATGGTTTTGTGTAATTGCAACGGCATTAGAACGTGAATTCCATTTCGGGCGACACTTTTTACGTAAGTAAGCATTTTAATTGCTCGCCTTAATTAATATACAATCTCGACAGTGGGGGCTGAATTATTTATTGCATCACCTAAATCCGAAACAATCCCCATTAGCGAACTAGAGAAAAAGGGGTCGTCGCATTGGGTGCTCGCGATATTTGCAGCATTAAAATGTAATGAGCACAACGGGCGGGGAATCGATCATCAAGGAAGTGAGATAGGCCGAGCAAACCTCGAATAATGATGAACTCGTGGATAGCGCGATGTTTTATACATGCGCTGATGACACAACAAATAACCACTTTTAATTATTTCTTCCCTCCCCTATTTATATTACTCTGTGACCTAGAGAGTATAGAAGTAACCATTTGAAGAAGGCCATCTCAACTTGCGAGGAATGGCGAAACATCTCATGGCAACGGAATAATTTATCTTGACAAGAAAGTCTATTATAACCATGAATTAGGCCATACTTCCGGTACTGGCTTCCCACTAAGGTAGTGTTTATTATATCCGCGAAAGTCTTCGTTCAAAAGAGTTCTTGTTTAGCATTAAGTCCTCTATTTACGCCTTTCGTTCCAGAGTACGCAGAGAGAGAGAGAAGGTGAGGCAAGAATCTTCCCTATTTATTTAAGTTAAAGAAATGATCAATGTTTTAGATGATTTTTAAGGTATTTCATATTATTCTTATAATAGTGCACGGGCCACAGAGGCTCTTTCCAGAATTAGTTCAGTAAAAATTATGCCTTTTAATGTCGGTGTGTATATTTCAGCACAGGAAGTTGGGTGTACGCATGGCCAATATATTATTATTGCGGCTCTTGAGGGCTCACAAAATTGGAAAACTGGAAATGGTTCAATTCACATTATAGTTGAAATACATTAAAATTATCATTTAAAATAGGTACTGCCAACCGTAATTAGGAATGTGATAAAATATAAAAAGGTGCATTAATTGCGAACTTTCTTCTGATCCCTACTCTCCTGAGTAATACTGTGTGTTTCTACGGATACTGTATTCATTAACACATGACATTCTTGACTATTTTACGATAATACTTGAATATTTGTTAATTGTATCTCAACTATTGTATGATAACACAGGAAAAATACAGTCTTAAAATTATTCTATTAACTTAAATTTCAATCATTTCCTTCCGTTATATACAAAATTATAGTCTTTGCTTTTATCTCAAGTTATTAGAACTGCAATCAAAATAGTGATACCATATGAAATGTAATATAATTACATTATGACTCCGACTGTAATATAAATTTAAATTAATTTATCGAGATCTTAGAGAGTTTTTGATCATTCAAATCCATTTTGTTTATTCCCTAATGGTTAAATTGTATTTTTTGATTCATTAAAAATTTGAGAACGCTTTATTAATCATTAAAATTTATGGCTAATAAATAAAATTGATATTTTAAACCGAAATACGATTAGACTTTGGTGATTGTAACATTACCCCAGGAGTCCTCTAATGGCGCGCTATACTTATTCCATTCAATGCTACGGCAAACGGCTTTCGAGCGATGGAGTTCAAAGGAGTGAAAGATAACGATTTCAAAATGCATGTTAAATCCCGCCCCTGTATATACGCAACACACCACACGCCGGGAAATTCACTTACTGAGGGGGTGGTGGGGGTTGGCATTCGATATCCACGCACTCCAAAAACGAAAACAAAAATACGGTTCATTGGACCTTAATAATATTGAAGAACTGAGGCGACTACTATTCTTCGAAGTAAAAAATCCTAATCTCAATAAGTAATGTGGAAATTTTCATGTAGAGAAATAATTAAATTTAAAATGTATGTGTGGTATTATTAACTGATGGAATATTTATACAATATTTTACATTAATATTTATTATAAATCACAATAATAAATTCAGGGCAAAGCGTTTCATTAGTATTAAGGCCAAAGGGAGAGTAAACATAATTTAGGTGACCGCGTAACCCTGAATTCGGATTACTTCGGGTGACCATTTTTAAGAATTGATAGCTATAAGGAAAACACTTATAATCGTTCTAGTAATATTTCTTTCCTTGCGTGATGCATAAAATGCCATATAAAATGCGTGATTCCATTGTATTATTTATTACACCACTCCTGCCTCTGCGATGCGAATTCTAAAAAAGCAATAATTATATAGATATTATTGATGTCCGAATGTCTTGTTGCGATCAATGTTAATTTCAAATGTTAGACTCTGCAACGACACACATGACTGGAAAAAACCAAGATCATCAGTTTTAAACATTGCTTTTCTATTTCGCGCTATACTGATCTTTAGCAGACAGGTTGAGTGGTAATCCTTCATTCTCACATTTTACGGGATATGTGCACTAAAATGCATAGAATGAAATTAAAGATCGAAAATTGGGATCATGAATATTAAAGAGTCAACAGAACACCGAATGCCCTTGTTCACTTACAATACGTACGCTAGGGCCGAACTATTGCCGAACACATGTCAGGATGGCCGAGCGGTCTAAGGCGCCAGGCTCAAGATTGCTCTTACTTGCCAAAAGCAAGTGCTTGTGAATTCTGGTCCTCGTAAGAGGGCGTGGGTTCGAATCCCACTTCTGACAAAATTTTGGCAAACAATTCTTATACGCAGCTGAATGAGAGTAAATTTATTGATTCGAGAAACTAATAATATTAAGAAAATAGGCTTCAGCATTTATGTTTACTTTATTTATCGGGCAATTTTACATTTTAGACATGGAGATTCATTTTCTACATTTAAATAAATAAAATATCGAATGCAACGGAACCATACTGTTCATCAAAACATCATTCACCATGTTCCATTAAAAGATGCAGAACAAATCCTTCTTTTGAGAAGTTCCAAAATGTTCCTGTTTTCTTGAAGAAGAACAGATAATCTACAAGTCTAAAATGTAAGAATTAATTGTCAGATAAATAAAGTAGACAAATGCTGAAGTCTCTTTTCTTAACATTATTAGTTTATCGCATCAATTAATACTACTTCTCACATTCTGCTACTCAAAAGAATTGTTTGAAAAAGTTTTGTCAGAAATGGGATTCGAACCCACGCCCTCTTACGAGGACCAGAATTCACAAGTACGAGGGTCATCCGGAAAGTAGTACCCGTTCGTGAAATAAAGACACAAAAGTAAATATTAACAAACATAAAAAATTTTATTTGAAAGAGGATACTTTAAACTACTTCTCAACATAATCTCCAAGCAAATTAAGGCATTTGTCATAACGTGTGACAAGTTTCTGTATTCCTGCTGCATAGTCCTTCGCCGCCAGCTCATTGAGATACGCGAGGGACCCATCTTGCACAAATTTTCGCATAATGCAGATGGTGTTTAACAATTTCATGAACAATTGTTCGAGAAACATTGGGAAAATGCTCACAGATGTCATCAATTGTGACGCGCCGATCGTTCCTCACGAATTCGTCAACTGAGCTCACCAGTTGGTCTGTAATGACAGACGGTCTCCCCGAACGCTCATCGTCGTGTGTGTTCCCCCTCCCCATGTTGAAGTTGCGACACCACCGCCGAACAGACGACTCGTCCATTACATTGTCTCCATACACCTCCTTTAATTGGCGATGAATATCACATGGGCGAACGTTTCTTGCATTGAGGAATTTAATCACTGCCCTCACTTCACAACTGGCGGCGTTCTCAATTTTTTTAAACATTGTAAACAATCACAGAAACAACACAGGCAATGCTAGCGTCACGCAACTTGGCTCAGAGAAGGCAGACAAGCCACTGAAGCTATCTGACCTTGTCCAGCGGCTACTCGCGTCGTCAGCACTTCATGCGGCACGAACGGGTACTACTTTCCGGATGACCCTCGTACTTGTTTTTGGCAAATAAGAGCAATCTTGAGTCTGGCGCCTTAGACCGCTCGGCCATCCTGGCTACAAATTGAAACCGGATCTGGCGTTGTGTTGTCTCAGCATTTACGATCACATTTTTCAATCTTTAAACTCATTCTATGCCTCTCGGTGTACATACGCCATAAAATTTGAGAATGGGAGATAAAAACTCAGCATTTCAGCTAAAGATCCGGATGAGGTGAAAGAAAAAAGCAATGGTTAAAACCAATTGCCTGTCTTTGTTTCCGGTGAGATGCACCGTTGGAGAAACCAACATTTGTCAGGCACATTCATCGAAACAAGGTATTCGGACATCAGTGACATGACTTGGTAAGGATTCGCAATCTCGATGCAGGAGTTGTGTGAAACATAATTAAATAGAACCTCACACTAATAACAAATTTTATGCGTCGCTTACCAAAATAAATCTATACAGTTACCGCTTTGAGTATTTAATTTAAACTAAATTAATTACGACACTCTTTACTTTGCCTTCTTAGAGAGGAAATATATTACTTTTATAAATCACAGCTATAGATAGAATGATATTTTAAGCTCATTTAAATGTGCGTTATTTCCAATACTGGCGCGTGTCAGGAGCGCCTGGTAGTCGGATGAACCCGAACAGTGCCTTTCCGGAAGACAAATATCGTGAGCCATATCGTGTTTTTCAAATGCCCAATGGTCAGGGAATTAATTGTATGTTTTATAAATTCTGTATTATAATTCAAACACAGTGTCGTAGTCATTTAGTTTGTGAGTCATACCTCTGTCTACTCCAAAGAGCATCTTGTAGGCTAATCTCTTAGATATTTGGACAAAATATTGGATTGGAGTAAGAAATAGGGATTAGTACTGAATACAAGCAAATAAGCAGTTTTTAAATTGTGGGAAAACAGAAGTGATGAGCAGGACATACATCATACTATATAATAGAGGGTCCAATGCTAACTACGGCAGAATATGTTGAATATTTGGGGCTGGTCCTATCACCACGTCTTTCATCGAGTGAACATATCAAGAGAATATGCAGGACCGCCTTAAAGAAGCTCGGCTTCATTTAATGGGTGGTGGGGAAATGAAGTGCGAAAGTTAAAGAGGGGTGTTATTTCTCTTTAGTTAGGCCCCATTTGGACTACGCCGCAAGTATTTGGGATCCTTGGGAGAAATATTTCATAAAATAATAAGATAACGTTCAAAGAAAATCAGCTAAATTCGTCAAAAGTTGTCACGATAAGAAGGCTAGCGTGTCAGGCCTTTTTAGATGAATTAAGCTGGGAGCCGCTTGTGACGCGAAGAGAGAAGGCGAGACTTTGAACAAGACTCAAAACCCACGAGTGCCACTGTGACACAAAGGAAATCATAACGGCCCCACACTATTTAGGTAGGTTAGATCACAAAAATAAGATAAAGAAGAAAGACTCCAGTACAGTACTCGTTATTTCCTCAGACAATCAGGAATCATAACATTAAAAAATCGAATTCATAGAAAAAATAGTAAAAGATTCAATTATAAGCGAATCTAAGATTAAAAGCTGCGTACACGTCTATTGAATTCGTAGATGCATGTGCTTGCGTATATTAGTTGCTTGTGCATGCATTAGCATGTTTGTAAGTTAAAATAAGTATTTCACGAATATCGCCTGTGCGGGTGTGCATTAGCATGTTTTAATTTATTCTGCATGAAATTGCATTCCATTTTACCGGTGGTGTCCCAACAACACACGCCATTTCGGCAGCTTGCGGGGTATTGTATGGATGTAGATGAAAAACTACTGTAGAAATTTGCACAAAAAATAAACAAAATATATTATTTACAAATACCCAGATTGTTTAACAGCTCCTACGATATAAAATTCGGGTGTTGTCGCTGGGTACATTCGCTGCATAGTGGAATCGTTTTCAGGGGCTTAATTTTGTGTGCTTTTACAGTGAACGCAATTTGTTAATTTTAAGCATTAACGCCAATTTCAGGCGACAAAAATTGTTTTTCCCCTCTGATCTACATCTTGTGAATAAACGGATAACACCATACCCAGTGCAAGTTTTTTTGCCGCGCGAAGTTATTCCTAGATTTTTTTCGAATCCTGCCGGCGAGAGAGGACAGTAGAATATCACGTCATAGAAAATCTCTTAAATTTCAGCCAGCCTTACGAAATAGCCATTTTTGACTTATAAATGGGAGATCACTGCCATATATAGTATAAACAAAATTGGATGCAAAAGATTAATCAAGGCACGATTGGTTCCGAAAATTCCGTGATATCTGAGATATTATTATTGAAAATTGTAATTTTCTCCATTTGTTGACACAAGCAGGAGGATTATTACTAAATGCCACCAAAGCGGCTGATGTTTCAAGTACGCATTATTACTCTAATCGTCCTGCTAAAAAAAGTGCCATGGAAATAAGCTATATCAGGAGAAGGATCTGAACTCAGGCTATTTTTCGAGAATCATAAAACACAAGACTTTGCACAGAAAATAAAAGGCCTATCGTGAGACTTACACCTAACACATACGCCTTACGATACTCCACTCGGCCATCCAGATTCTTTAGACGTCAACGTCCAGCTCAAGATTACATATTAAGTACAGTGCACGCGCATTTATGATGTTCTGTCAGCACAGATAATCAGTTCTAAGAATTGCTTTTCTCCTCCACGTTATCCGCACCTTGAGTAGAAATGTTGAGTAACATTGATTAATCGTCACCTCACATGGTAACTGCGTGCAGTAGCGTAGATGGAGTTTAGAGATTGAAAAACCTTGTAATAAATGTTTACGAGATAGCAGAAAGTCATAGTAGAGTATACACTGTTCACATTTAGTCCTCAGCCAGAATAATCATAAAAAGTGTCGGCATGTCTGAGCTGTCTCAGGCGCCAGATTCAAAATGTACATCGTTTGTGAAGAGGTTGTGATTTATGGTGACGGTAAGGGACGGGGCTTCAAACCTCACTCCTGACAATACCATTTTATGTAATTCTCCCAGCAGATTGCAGAAAGAAAAATATGTATTGATGCGAAATATTAATTACTAGCCATCTATCTACTCTTGTTTTGGTAAAACCAATTGCGATGGTATAATATTTTTTTGCTATACACTAATATAATATCTCACCTTGCTCAGATCTCCAGTGATATACTGGCGATGTTGCAGCAAGTGTTATGCCTTTATAGAGCCCTTAAGTCCTGTCTTTGAGTTCATGATATGGGTGACCTCTGTTTTTTTTCTGTAAATATCTTCCAATCTTGATAAATAGGATATCTTCTACGTCAGGACCAAAGTACCATTTGAAAATATTTATTTCCTGCTTTATGTATTCATCTAGTTTCTTTGTCTCCTGGAAGTATCAATGATACCCTGCAATGATAATTTTTACTGGAAATATTAAATAGGCAAAAATGGGAAAGTCATTCAATAGCTCGTACTTAGTAATATTTTCTACTTTTCTGTAAATGCTTATGACTTGCTGAACATTGCCTTTTGCTAACCAACCAAATTCTGTCTTCCTACTTTGAGAGGAGCTACCAAAATATTCAGCTTATCATGGTTTGGTTTCCTATTTTTATTTTATACTTCTATGTTCAATTATTTTAAAATAGCATGTCTTACTAGAAAAAAGCCATTGGTTATCAACAGCTTAGAATTCTCTTGTGCATGTTTTGGTTAAAGTGGAGCTGTAGTATTGATACAAAAATAAAAAAACAACAGCTTCATATTCCAAAAAGAAAAGAGTTTATTTCAACCAGTATTGTTACCCTAATGTCTTCAGAAGTGGCGTTCTATATGGTTATTTATTGTCTTCTCTTATTCGCATTTTAGAGAAGACAATAACCAATCATGTAGAACGCCACTTCTTTACACATTAGGGTAACAAAACTGTTGAAATAAACTTTCCTCTACTAAGTACATGGTATTTTTAAAAACTTGTCTAGCATAACTGTCCTTGAATAGTAGAATAATAAACACCACAATGAAAATTTCAATGATGTGCATGCAAATAAATTCATTTTTATGAAATTAAAATATTGATTCCTTTGAAATAGTTATTCTGTATACATTGGGCATATATATTATATACATATACATATATATATACATATATATATATATATATATATATATATATATATATATATATATATATATATATATATATATATATATATATATATATACATATATGTGTGTGTACCCAAGCTTAAGTGATTTTTCAGGTACCAGATCTTCCTGGGAAACCATAACCGGCACAGAGAAAAGAACTGGCCCCCCTTCCCTTACGTGTGAATTTCACATGCCTTCGGGCTTAGTACTGGGTGAAATCTACCATCTCCTACCAAACCGACCTTCGGGTTGATTACTGTGTTTATGTTTTTTACATGTCTGTGTGTGTGTGTGTGTATATATGTGTCAGTAGTCCAACGCTCTACTCCCTGGGCTACCACGACCCATGTATATATATATATATATTTATCTTTTTTTCTTGCTGATTAATGGTTGTAAATGGGATGGGGATTAGCTTGTTTTGTGAAAGAGATTTGTGTTTTGAAGTCTGATTTTATCTATTATCTTTTGCGATTATTTGAGACTTGTGTGCCACCTGACAATGTCTATCAGCACATGTGTATTTTAATAATAATAATAATATATATATATGTGTATATATATATATATATATATATATATATATATATATACACATATATACATTATATATGTAATTATATATATGTATATGGTCTAAAAATCTACCTCTGTGTTTTTATATATTTATGCGTCGCCGAAGAGCATTCAATTTCGAAGATATTTTTATATATGTATATATATAAACCATAAACAATGATCAACCTGAAGGTCAGTTTGGTAGGTGATGGTAGAGTTCACCCAAAACTAAGCTCGATGGTGTGTGAAATTCATATATCAGGGTAGGGGGGCAAGTTCATTTCCTGGAGCTGGTTATGGTTTTTCAGGAAGATCTGGTACCTGAAAAGTCACACAGCTTGGGTGGAGCTGCAGGTGCCCATATATATATATATATATATATATATATATATATATATATATATATATATATATATATATATAGTTATTTACAAAGAATTTTAAAAGGTAGAGTTCCAATAGTCACAATCACCAAATAAAATCAGCACAAATAAGAGTGAGAATAATGCTTTGTTACATTGAGCTGACATGCTACTTTGACTGCTATCTCACTCTCAGAACATTTTTTATGTGTTAATCTTGACAATTTTTGCCACTGAGAAGGACTTGCTCTCAACCTTATAATTAACTCCTTGGTAGCCTCTTGAAGTGGAGAGGCAAATTTGACAACAATCACACTTCAATAGCCAGGACACCATTGTGTCATTATAGCTTGTCTCAGCTTATGTTGTGTAATTTCAGCAACTTTTTTGCAATGAATTATAATGCAAAATGCTCCATCATTTTCTGGCCTGAACAGATTAGTGGCATTTTATCAATGACACTTGCCAATGAAGTGAGCAAGAAAAGCTGTGTCACTTGAGACATTGCATGTCAGGTTACATGATGAACCTTTCTCTGGTCAAGGACATATGAACATTTAGAATTAGGCTAGTAATCCAAGACAGTCTTCAGAGTGGATTAAATACAAAATTATGGGATTGCAACTTAATCCATTGTGAAATTCCTTACAAATGAAGAGACATTGGTACATTTTCAACTTATTTGGTCTTATTCAAATACATCAAAGTCAATATTGGTTTCATCATGTAGGATATATTTGTGCGTGACCGGACACAGTCCAAGAGGTTAAAGCCAACTTTTAAACACATAGGTTGTTTATACCTTGACAAATTCCAAAGAATTTGGAATTTGTCCATGCACAACTACGAATGCTTGTGACATTGTATGCACGGTATTTCGTCACAACATCTTGTTCCTTTAAAGCCCCCAAAATTTCTGAGTTTAGGAGGACACATTGATAGCTTAACTGGCTAAAGTACTCGACCGGACATTGAGAGATCCGGGTTTTGAATCCCGGTCAGGGCTAATGATTTTTACACTCTGAAATTGTTGCATTGAAATGCACATCAGCCGATGACTCTGTTAAAAGTTACTGTTGCAGCATCGCCCACAGTTTCTTCAGAATCTTTGATGCTGATAAACTGTGAGTGTGGATTGTTTGCATTAATGGCCAATGTGTGAGTTACAAAAGTAGGCATGCATCAATGCAAATATTTTTCGGTATTCAGTCAGGTGCACACAGTGTGTCAATCATTGTGCTTTATAAGTGATTCACACAGAAAATAATTTCATGAATAATCGCTTTTATTACAGCAAAGAACACATTCCTAAGGAAATCCAGTGACAACCCAAGGCTTATATAGCAAATTTATACTGAAAGAGTACCAAAAAACAAGCAGCCAACCCTTCTTGGACCAATAGTCCTACCAGAGCAAATTCCAAATATTTCCAGGCATAACATAACTGCACACTGTTTCATAAGTTCTGGCAGAAAACTTGGATGTTTTAAGTTATGAGTAACCTAGACCAAATGAATATTTATTCCTTTTCTTAGGCCAATTCAATTTCTGTTGGTTTAATCTATTGGAGGAAGCTGGAAGCAGACCGTTGTCCATATTGGCTCATGTACATCCCTGGAATATCCTGAGTATTTTGTATGTTAATGCTTGGTCCAAATAATAAGCTTTTATTTTCCTCCGTCATATTACACCATTAAATTCATTTCAATTAATCATAAATATAATAATATCCTCATCTGGTATTTTATTATTTAAACACTTGATATTTAAAGTATAAAATTATTAAACAGACAACAATGTATCCCACTGCTGAGATAATAAATAAAACATTGATAATTAATTAGGTACAAATAAACATTTCAAACTAACCTATCTAATATGTAAATTGCAATCTCCAAAAATCACTTCCTTGTTTCTTTTCCTCAAATTTATCAAAGAAAGGGAGTATTATCACATTATATATAATGAAAAAATGGAACCAAACTTCAGTCTTTTCATAACTTTCACAGTAATTATTGCATGCATCTAGGAAGCCAATATTTCTCAAATTATCACTTACATCTAAATTAAATTATACATTCTTTTAAGTGCAAAGAATAATGGCTTCCTCATTAACCCCACAACACACAAATAATCTATGTAATCTAATTTAAGTAGAGTTATTCAAATCATTAAAATTCAGATCATTAATTGGCATTGAATCATTGGAGCGACCATTGTTCTCAGTTACAAATACTAGTAATTTCAACTTGTAATCAAAATATAACTAGGTATTTGGTTTAATTATTTTCACTAACAGTGCAGCCTTAATGATATGAACATATTTAATGAAAAATGTCCAAGTCATTCCATGCATCAATTATTTCATTTTAGAAATAATCCATTCAGTACTTAACACCCACCAATAGTATGATCATTTGGTCTTCTCAAAAGAATATTGAGGGCAATTAATTTGTCTGAAAAGAGTTTAACACCATTGTCCATCTGATCCTTTCAGTAAAAATGGGCTTTCTTCAAGAGGGGTGGCCAACATTTTTGTCTGCTTCTTGGTCCTTCTTAGCATAGTAATTAACTGGTGGGCCTGATGAAGAAAATAATTAGAGTAAAACATAAAAATAAATCCTTTCAACTGAAAAAAATCTGTATATTCTTAATATGGATATCTTTTTTATAAAATTCATGTTCAAAAAGTATTTGGAATATATCTAGAGGCGTAAGATGGGGAATCATATGAGAGGAGAAAAGAAAGGGGGTAGTGTAATTATAAGAGAATGGACCTTATTCAATTGATAGTTAAATTTGAAAATAATGCATGGGTAATAAATCACAGAGATTAAACTCACAACATTAGGTCCATATTGAATTTTCAAACTAATTATTGCTGTTCTTAGACCATTTCCAATCATCCCAGAAACAACTAGAATGGAAGAGTGAAACCAAAAGCAATCCAGAAACAGTGGATGTAAAGGAAAGCCATTTTATTTTGTAATGTCATAAAAGAAGAAATGAAAAAGGCTTTGGGAGAAAACTGAGGAGAGAGTGTTAAGCAATTGAAAAACTGGTGTACACAATGTGACAAACTGTGACACCATGGGAAGAATCTGAAATAATCAACTGCAAAAAACTGTGAACAAAAGCAGTCTTAGCCATCAAAATCAATTCTAGAAAATTACATAATAATGGCTCTTACTCACCAATTAAACTTAGCACAATGGGTAAGAAAATGAGCCCATGGCCAGCACCAATCAGGACAATCCCCAAGTACATGCGGAAGTAGAATATTTGGAATATCTGAGATTTTGCAAATGCTAACACGACAATTCCAGCAAACTTTGTCAGTGTGATGCCAGATAAAACCTGAAAGATGCAAAGAGGTAAGAACTTTGTTATTTAAAAGTGAAAAGGAATGAAAAATACATATCATAGATGCTAATGAGTCTTAATTTTATGCATTTCATCGAAAACTTATCATATTTTCCCTCTGCAGATCAATAATAATGTCAATAAAAGTATTTCATTCAGTACTTATTTTCAATAGGCTAACTGAAGCATGCAAAATAATTACATTTGAAAAAGATTAATTACATTTATTTTACAATCTTTAAACAAAATGAACCCCTGCTGAGCTTTCATAATGTAATGTGAAAACATTAAAGTAAGAATATAATAATTATGACAGTTTCATAATTTGATTCATTTTATGATTGGTACAATGACCATCCATTGCCTATGTGCATAATAATTACCTGTAACCTTAGTATTAAAAATTACAGCCTTTATACCAATAAAATGTGCTCAGTAAATACATAAATACCTCTTTGTATGAGTGAGTGGTGAATTCCCTCGATAAACAAATTTTGATATTTTTTTAGAAATATATAACAAATGCTGATTTTAAAGAATTTACATGAAAAGTATGAAAACTTATGAATCCAGATTTCAATATGAATTTCTGATTTTTATTTTTGATGATAGATATCATGAGAAAAGTATGAGATATTTTTCAGACTGAATTTCCATCTTCCTTGCAAAATAATGCATTAACTTTAAGAAAAAAATAGGCAAAGCACAACGGATCATTATTGACAAGACTACGAAAAGCCTATCAGGTGGCCTGTCAACTATACTTTTCAAACAGGCCTCCAGAGTATCATTATATTTATGCTGGTTACATTTTTACTCTAAAATTTTCTTATCAGTCTCAAGTGAGGTTTTTGATAATTCTAAGAAATAGAAATGTTTCCAGTAGAACATTGGAATGTGCCAAACTACCAGGAAAGACTAGCCAAATTATTTGTCATTAGACTGATGACTTTGAAGATTACTGACAGCCAGCTACAAACCTTAGTGGCTTATTGAGACTGTTCAACAAATTTTGCATGATTATGAAGGTTCCTAGAAAGTAATCCCCCCTTTGTTCAACTTATATATGTACCTCAAAGGATCATGACAAATGTCATCAAAGCTGCGAAAATCTCTCACATTAATCAAGATAATTATCATAAATTATTTTCAGAATTTAAAATCTTGGTTACTGCAATTTCCAAAGTTCAATTTTTATGAAGTATAGGTATAATTATATTTTATATTCAGAGATGACCTTGTTATAAAATAACTATATGAAACACCCTAGGTTTTTAGCCCAGAATGAAATATTGTATCAGCATTATAACATATATACATCTAATCCATAATCTATAAGCTATCCCTAGTATATGGATTTCCTTACAGAAACTCCAGTCTTTACAAGAGCAACTTTGGCTCTGTTCACCCGGTCTCCATCAGTAGCTTGACTAAATGAGTGCAGGATATGGCTGCAAAACTCCACACTTATCCCAACAGCCTAAGAGAGATGTAAAAATGAAGTGAATAAAAATTAAATGAAATTATTTGTGGTAAAAATGATGTACCCACCCTAAAAGCAATAGCAAAATAATTGGATGCACATACAGCATATGAACAGTAGAATACCTATGTTAAATCCAATACTAATTTTAAAATGCATCTCCTCTTCTCACTAATATATATATGATTATTATTTCAGCAAGGGCTCAATATTGCATAATAATTTTGCCCTCTACTTGGCTTGTTTATCTTAATTGTCAAAATTATGTGGTGCTATCATTTCATTAAGCATCTCGGTACCAAACTTGGGAGGTAACTCTTAATAGTTTGATCATATTATCATTTTATAAAATTTCTCAGCACTATTTAAAGTTCCATACACCTGGGAGATAATGTTTGAGAGATACATCACTTGATTTAGAATATGTAATGATTGAAGAAAGATTATGAGAGGGAGGGATGGAAAGGTGAGGAAATGTAGGTCTGTTACATTGAGGATTTCCTAAGCTTATTCAATATGTGATGCATATTTCCAAATATATGAATGTGCGCTCATTAAAAACTTGCAAAACCAAGACTCAAACTAGTTCCCTATTGTTACCTACCCAAGCCATCATTCATGAGAAAAATCCTTTGATAAACAATTTGATTGAAATACTGTATTAATTAATTAAATTTACTATTTGAACATACACTCTATAGGCTAATACACTCTTGATAACCATGAATTAGTCCTCCATCAGGAACATACACAAATTAAAGGAGAACAATTTTTAGCTAGAGCATGGGGGTTGGAAAGCTGAAAGTTTCTGAAGTGAGCAGAGAAATGTAATCCAATATTTTTAAAATCATCACTTCAATATGATATTTTGATTCTCCTAGAGAAATCTGAAATTTGCATTTGATCATGGCAATTGTTCTATTGTGTATCATGGCAATTTTGAAAATTTGTTCTTGACTTTTTCATAAGTTTGATCCAGTTAATACTGAGTTAAGTATAGGTGAACTATTGACTATGGGAATGCATCTTTTTTGAGATGCCATTGGTTTGATTCTTGATGCCTGGATGATTTCCCATAAGATAAAATGAGAGGAGTAATCCCATTGTTCATGGAAATGTATGAGTATTTGTAAATTAATAAGAATGATTCTTTCCATGCAAAATTCTAAGAGTGAAATCCAAAGTTTATTGATACGTTGTTTATTTATAATTCTGTAAGTAATTTACTAATATCCATGGTATATTAGATATAATACTGAAGATAGAAAAGTTCTCTTTCAACTGCTTGGACAATTTTTTTCATGTGGTTACAATAGCCCTTATGGTTCTTACAGCTAATAGTAATGATAGAGTTATTTATTTCAAACAAATAAGTTTTGCCATCTCAGTGACGAATTTCTTTCATAAGGTTATGGAAAAAATTACAATTTATTACAGTGTAAAGTGTCGCATCAGAGTAATTATATATTACAGAGAAGCTCTTTTCTAATGGTTTTCAATTTGATCAGTTGGATGTAGTAGGTCCCTACATCTGAAAAAAAATTAATATAGGTCATAAAAATGAGTTCCAGGGAAGTTGCAATATTTGTGTAGACTTCACTTCTCTACAATTTATCCTTAAAACAGTGTTGCAACACATTTTGTCATGTCTTTACATATAACTTTGTGCAGAAAAGTTGTCATTTTTATTGAAAATATGGCTCTGGGACTGGAAGTGGAATGTATTGAGAAGGAAGGATGGAGAAGAGAGTGAACTAACTAGTGCTAATTTTGTGTAGTAAAAAGAGTGAAGGCCACCTGTGTGGAAAGATTATTTCCTAGACAGTAAAAATTTTCCCCGTGATGCATCACCATGGAAATGTATTTAATTTGCATGCTACCATGGAGTTAAAAAGGCTAAAAAATGGATTAAATGCCTTCTTTGTTTTAGCATGACTACAACAATTACAAAATATAACTTAAGTCCTTATTTCTGCTGCATATGAAGGGTGTGAATGCAGTTAAAATTATATTGGAGAGTGTAAATACTGTTTGTATCACAAATAATACATGGACTTCAAGGATCCTGGAGACATATGACCCAAACAAAACTCATTTCCTCACCAATAACTCCTAACTACAGTCTATGCTATTGGTGGTTGAACAAGTTAATGCAGCACAAAAGCAAGAATTTAGCCGCCGAAATCAGGAGAATAATGGAAGACTTTTCTTTTACCCAAAATTACACGGTGGAATTAACCAAAAATGATGCCATTACAAGAAGTGCTGTCACAAATGAGTCAGGGAGAAAGCAATTTGACTATTTTCTCTTCATTCATACACCATGTTTTGAGCAAGCACTTTAATGGGATTTGAACACCTCTGTTATTATTAACAAATATTTTTGAGACTGAGGGGATGACCCAAGTTATTTGAGCAAAGGATGATTCTGGTCTCTCAAAAATTCAGTTACTCTCAGACCTCCATTGTATTCAATCTGTGAATATGTATGCTCTGCTCCCAAACCTCTATTGCCTTCATTTGCTTGATTTCTCCTATGGCTTTTCCCATACTTAATCCTTTGTCTCATATTATGTTTCCTCCATTTCCTCATCTCCCTACTTCCTTCTCTCTCTCTCTCCATTGTCTTTCCTTAACCTTTCCTCTTTCTTATCTATCAGTGTCATTTGCTTCATCTTCTTGTCATCAGGAGGACATTTCTTTAAGGGGCTATCAAGGCTCTTTTAAATAATTTATCAAAAGAAATCGATGACAGACAGCAGATTCATCTGCTCTGTTTGGAGTAAAACAAATCATGTTATTGCAAGGAATATTTTTATAATATTTTTGTGATCATTATTTAACAGAAAAAAGTTATAACTTGAGAATTAAAAATATTTGCTTAGATTTCATCAAGAAAATTTCTCCTGAAAACCCAATTTCCCCTTAAGACTCATTTTACTTAAAAGATAAGCCCCAACTATTAAAATAAACAGCAATTATTCTTGTTATTTCATCATCCTGGAAACCACATGTATCTCTTCATATTTGAGCCATGGGATTGCTTCTATATGATACTATTTCTGTGGACTGTCAAATACTACATCATTAAGTGATAGTCTCTTCCATGTGCATCAGATATAGTATGCACGGCAACATCAAGTTTGATCTGTCAAATAGGAAGTTTACCCTCCCATTTCAGCATTAGAGCCACCCAAACAAAAATGAAGACCCAGTTAAAAAGATAAATTGATAAAAATCACTAATGATTAAGAGGCTTGCGCTTGAAAATTCAAATTAAATCAATAAATGCCTACCAGTACTAGGTTAACTAGAGAGACAGCATTGAGGGTGATATTCCACCAGTACATCATTCCAAACAGGTCCACTATCACACATACAATGGTGCATAGAAGAATCACGGAGGATATGATGGAGAATCCTGTTACAATCAAGGTAACAATTCCAACTGCAGCCAAGGAAATACCCAGCGAGAATGCAGTATCATCCCATATGGTCAAATATTGCTCATAGAAAACGTAGAAGACACTGAAAAGAAACGTGTATGGATTTCAGTAATTATGGATATGTCATGTAACACTAAGCCAGCACTATACTGAAACTTGTAAGATATTTTAAAACTGAGGTTATTTATCTGTACTTATTATAAATATTGAAGTAATTTAAAGGGATAATAATTGTGAGTAGGTCCCCGAAATACATATAATTCTGAAAAATGTTAAGTATAAACGGGGCATCAATTTCTAAGACTGACAATGTTGGGCCACTCACTCCAAGTGACGGAAGAAATAATGTGGTTGTGGTGATAGTCCAAATGCATTTTATTATATATTCTCTACCTATAAGGAAATACTGAGACAGGATTCCCACCATCTCCATTCCCACGAAGACCATCATTTATGGTTACAGTGATATTTTTGGCAATTATTCTTGCTTGTCTCATGGCCTCATAATAATCCTTGGATGTCTTCAAAATTGTATGATAAGCCATAAAAGAGGAATCAGTTACTTTTGCTTCAGTTCCAGTCACTATATAGTTCACACCCTGGAAATGAGGAAATCTTAGAAAATAAGATGGGCATTTCATCATTCAAAGCTAAGCAATCACAAATGTTCACTTATTGTTCTCAACATATGGACATGATAATTAAGTTGATGGAGGATATACAATGCAATACAGCAAACCCATAATAATTCAGAATATGTAAGAAAATGTTAGGATGAAATTAGGTGAATCCAGACTATGCAGGGATTTGGTGCCTGCTATCCCAATTGAGTATTTTCCCGACTATTCTTGTGCACATTTAATGATTGATGACTTCCAGTAATTCTGATTGATACACTGAAGGCCCCATGGGTAAAAAGATGCAATTTAAGAATAAAATAATGTTATATGGATATAATAAATTAAAGATTTCCCCAAAAAATATTAAATCAGTATTAATTTTTGAGCAACTTCAATCTAAACAATGTTAATGTACACTTTGGTTGTTAAGTTATCCTCTACAATATATACAATATATATATATATATATATATATATATATATATATATATATATATATATATATATATATATATATATATATATATATCTACGTGGCTGTTTTGAAAAGTTTCTTACCACCAAAATTTGAGAAAATTTCAGAAAAAATATCTTGCATCTTTGTCAGGTCAGAAACTTTTCATACCACCCATGTATATATATATTTATAGACATGGATCGTGGTAATTCAGGGGTAGAGCATTGGACTACACACAGGAGGGCCCAGGTTCGATTCCCGGGCAAACCTCTCTGGGCATCCTCAGCTCCACCCAAGTTATGTGATTTTTTAGGCACTAGATCTTCCTGGCAGGTTTCCTTGAAACCATAACTGGCACCAGGAAAGACATTGGCCCCCCTACCCTGATGTGTGGCCCACCGTTGCGCTTAGTGCTGGGTTAACTCTACCATCACCTACCATTGGGTTGACTACTGTGTTTATGGTTTTCATATTTTTTATTGAGTTATCTACCTGTTAAGGTAGGTTTTGCATGGACACAACTACCAAATTAATATTTTGTTTCTCTTAACAAAACATAACCTAACATCCTACTCTAAAAATCCCTCTTCATTTCTGTGTATTTTATTCTTCCCTTCATCCCATCCAATATCACTATCCTATTCCAGCCCTTTCCTTGTTCTCTCCTCTATTACAGTCTTCAAAACCCCACTGCTGATTGATATCCTTTTCATCCATTTTTCCTTCCTCCTTATGATTTCTCCCAACAATCCCCTCTCCTTGCCCACCATACCTGCCTGCCCCGTTGGTGGCAGGTTAATTTTCTCTCCTACCAACCCTGAGGTAACGGGTTTGATTCCCGCCGAGGTGGATTTTCCTCCATCTAGGGCTTGGTTGTATGTGATTTTCTTCAATGTAATGTCTGTAATGAAAGGGTTAGGTGGTAGAAGGGACTATAAGTCTAAACCTTGCCCAATTAAGCCGATAAATAAATAAATAAAATAAAATACCTAGCACATTCTCATTTGTATTCCTTTCCATCCACTTTACCTTCTCCATCACACCCAAATTTCAAAAGCCTTCAATCTATGTACATCCTTCAGCTCAATTGACCATGTTTCCACACCATTCATAGCTACGCTCCAATTCAAGGTTTGGCAAGTCTTTTCTTAACATTCTAACTCAGTGTCCCTGTCATCAACTCCCTTATAAGAAGGGCATTTAATCATTGCCTTCTTAGTTCCCCCTTGTAAAAGCCTCTTTGCAAGTGCAATTTTTCTCCTTATGCCCCTATTACTTTGACCATGTTGGTCCTGAACACTTCCAAGATACGTAAACTGTTCTACCTGCTCTCGTTTTTGTCCTCCTATTTTAACATTAAGCTAAGCTTTTCTCTTTCTTGTTCCTTGAATGATCCTTATCCCATAGCTATCACACTGAGTTTCCAATTCAATCAGCAATGCTTGCAACCCCTTGGCTGACTGAAAAACTAAAGCTTGGTCATCAGCAAACCTAACTGATTTTATGAATTCCTCGCCCACATTCATTCCTACCTCCAATTCTTCCAATGCCTCCTAATCATTTCCTCTATATGCAGGTTGAACTGCAATGGTGATAATGGGCAACCCTGCCTTACACCTCTTCCTAACATTGCCCATCCAGACTCCCCGTTCCCCACTCGCACCTGAGCAGTCTGAGACATGTAGAGGTAGCAGATTAGCCTCCTGTCCCTCCAATCTATTCCTATTTTCTTCAATATAGTATACTCATTAGTTTTTCCCAATATATATATATATATATATATATATATATATATATATATATATATATATATATATATATATATATATATATATATATATATATATACATATACACACGAGGGTCATCCGGAAAGTAGTACCCGTTCGTGAAATAAAGACACAAAAGTAAATATTAACAAACATAAAAAATTTTATTTGAAAGAGGATACTTTAAACTACTTCTCAACATAATCTCCAAGCAAATTAAGGCATTTGTCATAACGTGTGACAAGTTTCTGTATTCCTGCTGCATAGTCCTTCGCCGCCAGCTCATTGAGATACGCGAGGGACCCATCTTGCACAAATTTTTGCATAATGCAGATGGTGTTTAACAATTTCATGAACAATTGTTCGAGAAACATTGGGAAAATGCTCACACAAGCTGTGAGAGTCAACGATATTTGGTAACAATTTAAATAGAGTAATTATTGCATCAAATTCACTATCTTACCTGGCCATAGGCTGCATGTCCACCTTTTGCACAACTTGCATCAGGATTATCCATCAAGAAGTATGTTAAATAGTGATCAAATGCATTCACCGGTGGTCTCATGTTATTATCTAAGATCACATTGCAGTCCTTACATCCAACTGAAAGTATGCCATAATATGTTCAGTAAAAAGTTTGAGATTATGCATGAATGTGGAGCCTGATAGTCTCCACATGGAGTGTAGAACAAGGTGACAGGACACCAGAGTTATATTATGTGAATATGAGTACATAATTATGAAATATCTTAGGAAGAAATGGTAGATGGTGGCAATGTATCTTCAGCTTTACTTAAATTATTTGAATTGAATCATTATTTATAAGCTGTAGAGCAGTCATATCATAAAGATCAGACTCTTACATTTGACATGCGGACAGAAAGTATGATTTTTAGTAACTTTGCAGCATCCATCAATTGCAATCCAATCTAAGTAGTCATCAACCCAAGAGGATGCTGGAGAGGCAATGTATGTGCTGAAACAAACAAGAGTGGAAGGAAATTAAGACACGATTTCAATTGTGCATTTTAAACATGAACATTATATTTAAGTGAAGAAATTTTCTAAATATGACAATTATAAAGTTAATTATCTGATTCAGCAATAGAAAAGTTAGCCTCAACAAAATAACACATCAATTAACAATTAATGGGCAATTTGTTTGCTAAAGAAAACTTTTAATTGATTGACTTATACAATTTGAATTAAATTGTTTAAATTTAATTATTTTGAAAACTGTTAGTGTTTAAAGTTATACAATTAAAAAAATTTTAGCGCAACAAAACCAATTTATAAAGCTAATTATTTTCATTCTTGGCATAGACATAAGTAATTATCATGGTTGTTCCATTTCAAACAAAAAAATGTGTTTTTCTTTCAATTCATTTCTACCTCTTCCTTCTCTCATTGAGAATATATTTCAGTACTTTTTTACTGAGGAACATACTTCCCCATTAAGATAACACACATACTTCATAGACATTCTGGGCTAACTTTATTTATTAAAATCAATGTATTGTGAATTTTAGAATATTTCATTCCATGCAAGCAGCATAGAAGTATGTAAATCCAGGGTCCAATCAAGGTGTCAACCTAATCAGTAGACTACTGCTATGAATGATCAAGATGTCAACCCTTATGTGTTTGTAGGGAAGACAACTAAAATGTTTTAAAAAGTATTTTAATGAGTTAAGAAAAAAGTTAAGCTTCAAAACATCAGCCAGAATGGAGACTCACCCAATGGAAGACCCAAGAAATTTCTAATAATAATTAGTTTCAATCAATTCATTTGCCTTGTAACAATCACAAGAAGAAATATTAAAGAAATCCATATGAAAAGTTTAAGAGAGACATTTAGGTTTGGTTAAACTGGATAAATTTCCTGCAGTTGTTTGATATCTTCTTTTAAAAGCATTCCTTTGACAAGCATATTCATTCATACATAATATGTATTTATTTTGTTGTACTTTCATGGTACTCATTATTAATTCAAAGAAAATGTCATCACTTTTTTGAAAACATACTTACATATTTGATTGCCTGGATGCCTGGTTTATTTGGGCACTTAAGGACTGAAGATCACAGTTCTGTCCTCCACAGATCATATTCTGTACGCCAAAATTTGAATAATTTAGACCAGATGTGACCACAAAGTAAACTGGTGGACCAATAGCTAATAGGTCTTTCATAAACTGTAAATGCAAACAATAGTTCCAAATTAATGCTTATTTCAGATATTTCTTTTTCTTTAAAATGCTCGTTTTTCCCTAGTAATCTATTTGGTAGCACATGTAAGTAGTAAGAAAACGTGTATTTTGAGATATAAGTTGCATGGATTTGTATTCACAGAAATGTACTTCCAATTTCCTGCACTTGGATCTTAAATCTTAAAAAAATCAAAGGTAATGAGAGTCTCAAGAGTCAAGGAGCCAAAGATAAACAATAAAATTTGGGGTTATAAACTAGAAGAGTTAACACAATCCATATATTTGAAAGTGTTTTGGAGGAGGGTGGGCGAAGTCATATATATATATATATATATATATATATATATATATATATATATATATATATATATATATATATATATATATATATATATATATATATATATATATATATATATATATATATATATATATATATATATATATATATATATATATATATATATAAAGCATCAATGGACATTTTAGGCTAAGAAGCATTTACAATGAGGCTGGAGTTAATGAGAGGTGCCTTGAGTGAATATTAAGGAAAAGACTATTGAAAATTAAAATATTGAGCATAGTTTTGTACGACTCGGAAATTTGGTCCTATAGGCAAGAGGATAAGCATGGTTGGGAGACTTTTGAGATGGATTGAGATGGGCGTAGAGAAGAATGGAGAAAATAAAGTATGTGGAATGGGAAATAAATGATGAAGTCCTTGGCATGCTAGAAGAAGTTAAATTGTTGGCTTGTGTTACATAATCTTAATTTAATACACAAACAATTTGGAGAGTTGCAGGGTGATAATGGGAGGGTTGCATTAATTGACTTCTGCTGGAAGGAGGATTTGTGGAGAGGAAGAGAATCAATTGGCAAGTGAGAAGAGGGCAAGGTTTATGCTAGGGGTTGAAGAGGTAGACAGGATAAGGGGTTTAAAGAGTATGAAAAGGAATATGAAAGAAGTTGGAGGAGTTTAAGTCTGGAGCTGAAGACATTAAATCTCATGGGTTGGAAAGAAAATTCTGTTGTGATGAATTCAAGAGTCACAATTCTCCCACCCAAAATCTTCAATCTCTCTTTAAAATATGAACTTGAAAGAGACTCAGTAATCATCATCAACCAGGGGCGTATTTACCAGTACGCCAACTACGCCATGGCATAGGGCGGCAGATCCCAGGGGGCAGCACAAGTCCTGGAATTTTTATTTCATCAATTTATTCAATTTTTTTTAATGCGAACATATTGATTCAAAATCCCGTGAGTTTTCTTTTTTAGAAAAAAGGTTCCACCATAGGCAGCCAGGAGCACGAATCGTGTGTTAACATTATTCATTGTCTTGCGAATGATCACGCTATTCCTTTTTTGCTAGTTCCTATTGTTAAGTACAAGGACCTTGTGGACACATTGAATTTGGTTCGCATTATTCAGAAAATTAATTCCTTAAGGGGGCGGCAGACATTGACTATAGTGTAGGGTGGCAAATGGGGTTAATACGCCCCTGTCATCAACACACCGATTGGGCTAAGTCATTTAACCCTTCATCCTGGAAATCAATGCCAAAAGTAAATGGTTCTTATAAATATACATGTGATTGAGTTTTAAAGAAAGATATTGTTAGACTGGAAGATATAATTTTAAACTCACCAAGAAATACTTCAAAACAAAAGAGTCCTCCGGCATTGACAATTCTTGATCAAGACCAGGCTCTACCTGTATGAAAAACAATTTTCAATTGAAATCAGTGCAATGCCTCTTTCTGTAGCTGTCACATTTCGCATGTCAAAATCCAAACATATCAACTTACAATATAAATATTCACAGTTATTTATTTCAAAGACTATATGTATGTTTTGGCAGTTTTTATCTCAGGCTATTTCGTTTAAGCTCCAAATAAGTCATTTAAAATTGGCCTTCACAATGTAAGAATTTTTATGTGGGTTAACACTATTGAAATATAGTTGCTTGCAATGAAATCCAAAGCACCATAGACATAAAAGAGTTATACCTCCGCAAGAAATCAAAGACATTTTGTCAATTCAGTTTACTTAACCATTGTTATTCCATGGTCAAATTATCACTCTATACTTAAATATTTAATCCATAAATTTAACTTATTTTCATAGATTTTTGGGAAAACTTGTTTAAAGTGACTCATCTTTGTTTCAATCATTACTCTATCGAACACACTTAGTATTATATCTATGAACATATGAGATGATTTACGTGATCAAATGCCTTACACATGAGAAGAGTACCACCTGAAAACCATATTTTATCAAGTGATAATTTAAGGAGATAGGCATGGATATCAGAACTTCAAACAAAGTAATGTGGTGCTGTTCATGCATAAATAAAGAGGTTTCTAATTAATCAACATACTAGAGACTTGAAGAGACTATTCTACCTTTTTAATCAAATGGAAACAATTTCAAAACATAAATGTACTCACCTTTGTAAGAACAGAGAGAGAAACGAAGAACCAAGCAACAAATAATGTGCCCAGAATGAAGCGAACAACACCTTTCATAAGAAAAGGTGCATAGATTTTATGGAAAAAGGCACGGAGCAAGCCATCTTGCTGTGCATCCTTTAGCCAGTGCTTTGAGGATTTTCCTTCATTGGTGAAGTTTGGAGAAGTACTCCATACTTGAGAAGATTTTACTGGTGTTTTCAATTGTAAGAAGCAGAGAATATCAATGCGATTGGACTGTAAAATCAAGAGAGTTACATAAATATCCTTCCCAATATAAAATGACATGAAATTTATTTGTGTTCCCCATATAAAATCAAAAAGGGAGTTCCTAGATTGTTCACTAGGAACTCAACAGGCAAGATTAGATACAGTTGGCATATTTTGCATCTATTTTTGAGTTAATATTTTTAATTCATATCATTTACACATCTGTAAGTACTTACAGTTTGCCTTTGGTCATCCAATGACATGAGTGCAATAAATGCAGTTATCTGTAAGAAGAAGTCTATGAGGAGGGCCACTGCGGCATAAAGAGCAAAGGTTCGGACAGCTGGCATACCAGAAATTCCACCTAAAAGTGCACAAAAAGTAAAGAATGCATAGTGCTAATCCTATAATAAATGACTGTCAAAACATTCCATTTAAAAACTGAAACTAATTAGAGCACTAAACTACTTCCCTTAACACATAACATGCTAGAAGACATTTTTTTAAATATAGACTGGACTACATTCCAAAAAAACAGTAATGAAAACTCAATCACCATTTTCCAAATGCATCAACAGCAAATGAAGATATATGTTCCACTCAGTGATGGTATGAAATTATTTTATGTAAAAGGACCAGCGTGGAATGTAAACTAATGTCTCGTACGTTAATTTGCAAAATATCTCATTGTGAATAATTTGTGAAATTGATGAGTGATTTAATTTGAAAAAAGTGAAATTTAAAAAAAAAATATGGGGTTTCTAAGTACCTAACAGATTTACAGGGAGCAATGGATGGTTTCAGTCATTCAACAGAGGTAAAACATTAAGGGTACATGGCAAGGTACATGAAGAAATTAAAAGGCATGTGAATGTCTATAGAAAGATTGTTGGTAGTATATATGGAGTTATAAAAAAAAAGAATTTTTGTCTAAGCAAGCAAAGATGGTAGTACATAGGTGTGTTCCTTCACACATAACTACACAGAAGCGAACAATTAGGATTCCAGGATAAGCAGGCATAAAAGTCATTAGCATTCAATGAATAAAGGGTATTTGAAGAGTGTGTGTGGCAGAAATAGGATAAATAGGGATATAAATGACAATGAAATATGGTCATGAAATAGTGTTGATTAGATATACCAGTAATAAATAAGTATGAAAGAAGTATGCTTTTCTGATTTGGACATATTGAGGGAAAGGATGAGAGTCAAACCATGAAACAGATGCATGAGAAGAGTACATGCATGGTTTGAGAGGGGGCTGAGGGCTGAGAAGATGGAGAAAGTCATGGATGAATGTGATTGAAGAGACTCTCAAGACAAGGAATATCTCCAGTCTCACGGTCAATAGAGCATGCATTTAACAACATGCATGACAATCCATGAATGTAAAAATGGCAAAAGAAGTAGAGACCAAAATGGAAGAAGTCTTTCAACTCAGCAGGAAAACATGATTTGAATGGCTTAGTTTCTCACCCCCATTGAATGGTGACTATTGACACAGAGTTTCCTGCAGTGCTCTGGCTTAATAAAGTTAAATTTCAAGCATCACATTATGCGATCACTGATTTGAATGAGGGATCTACCCTTAGAATTTAGTGGCATAAATAGCATAATTAAACCTTTTTTGAACCAGGTTGGATTGGAATCAAATTAATAATTAGTTGCAACATATAATGATTGCTATACTTGTGAATTAGTTATGTCTTATTAATAGATGTGCATGTTAAATCAACCCTGTCATTGATCATGCACCTTATTTGCTCATTGGGTGGAGACTATCAATGCTTTTTATCTGCCCCCATGCTTCTGAGACTGGCTTTTAAACTAGTATAATGGGATTTTTAACTGTTTTGTGCCACTCCTGAAGTTTTGTCTCAGGATTTGTCTAAACCCTAATAGTGCATTTCAATTCATACTGGGATGTGACGAAATACAAGTATTCTAGTTTTGTTTCACTTCAGGTAAAAATTCATTTATTCCATTTCGATTTCCATCACTAGAGTGAAGTTTATGCATATTTGCAAGAAAATTTTAAATGAATAAATCTTATCATGGGTGTATATTTTATAGCTAATGGGTCTTTATCTCTGCAAGTCTATACAAGGTCTCAGTATGTTCCTTCAGCCATTGCTGAGACCTGAATTGATATCAAAGTTTTGTCAGTTGCTAAGTAGTTTTGTTAATAGTTTATAATATTCATTAGTAGAAATTAGTAGAGCATAGGTTATTTTTTTTCATTTGATATTCAATGACATACATTAAAAACATAACATGCATGAAAAGAAGATACAGGGTCCATACAATAAGTATTGGGACTGGTTCCAAAAATCAAAATTTATTGCAGTTAACATTACAATTACTTATTAATCTTCAAAATGCATTCCTCCTGCATCAATACTCTTAGTTCAGCGCATCTGCCACTCGTCAAAAGCCTGCTGGAAGTCGGTTTCCGGAATACTGTTGAGAGCCTTTGTTGTCACCACTTGACCGTCTTGATGGAGTGGAACCAACATCCTTTGAGCTCCTTTTGAGCTATCCTTTGAGGTAATATTGTTGTCGAGAAAATCATCTTCCTGTACGTAGTCCAAAATTTCTTGCAAAATTTTCACCCGCGACAGTTTTTGTTCCTCCCTCAAGACCTTCGGCACCAGTTTCGCACACACTTTCCTCATTGCAAGATCCTCTGTTACAATGTTGTGGACAGTTCCAACCAGAAGGCTGGTCTCCTCACTAATTAGGGTGATGGTTAAACGCCTGTCAGAGTTCAAAACTTTTTTCACTTTGGCCACCTAAACATTGGTTCGAGCGGTTGTCAGGCATCCGATGTGGTGGTCATCTTTGATGAACTACCGGCCTTCCTTAAACATATTGTGCCACTCAAAAACTCTTTGTGCGGCTTAAGGCATTGTCCCCATAAGCCTGTTTAATGAGCTCAAGAATCTCTGATGTGGATTTTCCAAGTTTTATGCAAAACTTCACAGCGTAGCATTGTTTGATGGTGCGCTCCACGCTGGCACGACGACACCACAAACAATCACACATCACAAAAATCCACCTCCTGTCTCAACGCATGCCCGGAGGACACTGAACTAAAGTGCGTCTGAGTGGTGGGGGACCCCTCTACCAAGCTGACTGGTTAGACCCCCATCCACCTATATTTTGGCGTACCCAGTCATGATACTTATTGCATGGACCCTGTACATGTATGTGCACCCTCTTCTTTTCTATTTTCAATAAAATCTTTCAATTATTTTGCCAGCAGTGAATAAAGTCTTTTATCATTCCTAAGGGATCAAATTGAATTAAAATGGTGCTATCAGAGATTAGTAGTAGCACACAATCAGCACTGTTTGAGGTGTGTAAGTATGGTTAGTATGTATGCTCCCATCCTTACTTTGAAACACTGATTAAGATAACTAGAATAAACCAATTCTGTGAAGGTAGGTAAATATATATTTTATAAAACAGGTCTTAATTGGTTGGGAAATTGATTAACTTAATACAACCTTAAAGAGGTATGGATTAGGAGAAGGTAAGTCAGGGATCGACTGGATATCTTAATACTTTATAAGTATTAGCCAAATAATGTAAAGGAAAAAAAATGTAATAACATACCAAGAAAGAAACAGCAGACTTCAGATGCAGTGGTTAATAGCATTGAAGGTCCAACACTCCCTAGTGTACGTCCCACATGGTCAACAATAGTCTCTGTGTCTCTTTTACCATTACTCTGATGAGTCTGAACCAAAATGAAGATATTGTCCACACCAACGGCAAGTACCAGAAAAGGTATTACCTTAAGTAAGAAAGAGGAACTTTTTGAAATCATTTAAAAATGATTACAACTCTCCAATATTTCTGTTATTTCAATTTTTTTTAAACTGACTTTATCCAAATGCACTGACATAATACTTGCCACAAATACAGAGGAGGTCAATACAGAATTTAAAATACCTAATAATAATAATATGATACAGAACTCGAGGTTGCTCACGAAAGGTAACCAGAGTTTATGCAAAATTCTAATACAGTTTTAACCAACTGCATAGTGATTTGAGAGACAATCCAGGTACAATGATCATCCTTCATTACAGCCTACAGCATATTTACCTCAATAGTAAGGAGTGTAGTAGGCTCTCCAAGATATCCAAAGAAGCCTAATGAAGAAGCAACAGATAGCATCACAATAATAATTCCACCCAAGCCCAATGTGATTTTGGTATCAACCTGAAAGAAAGAAGAAAGTGCTAACAGGACAATATCAGGCATAAGGGTTTTTACGCCTTAAAATCTCTCCTGTCATCCACGTCAAAAAATCTACAGTTAAAAACTTAACAAGACCTGTCACAATAACCCTTGGTTAAATTTTCTGGTAGCTACATGTTTGTATAGCATGTACAACATGCAACCACAACTTCAACCCAATCACAAGATTTTGGAGTCATTTACCATTGAAATTATTTTAAGAGTTAGATAAACTAATCTGTTGAAATAACTTGTTTTCCAATTAACTGTACATTTCTTGTGGACACTGCAAACTAATAAGATGACTACATTCATTGATTTAATTCATTTTAACCACAAAAATGAAATGACATGGTTTGAAAACTCTTTCTAATATGGCATCAAGTTAATGAAGGAAGCATGATATTTACAGATCCATGACTCTTATTAATGAAATACCAAATTTTCACTTCCACTTCATACTTCATGAAAATAATATGTATACCATAAGATTAAGATCTAAAAACTAAGATGAAATGTTTTCTTTAGTTGTTGTTTGTTCAAGATAAATACCACCAAAATCAGTCAATTGAGAGTTATTCCACTACATGGATCTTCCCTAGTAATGCCATCAAAAGTATACTTAGTATAACATTTATAGCAAATCTTTGAACATTTATTTGAATACTTAAATGAATAGAACTCCAGTGCTCTTAATGATTTGGAACATCACATGTAATAGGGCAAGTTGCAACTAGGCAGAAAATATGACTAAAACAATGCAGTGATATCCAGAGGAATAACCCTCAACAGGGAATAATGCACATTCTAAAAATGAAACCAGACATTAGTTCCCTGTGGTTATTTACAGAAGAATAATCACACATGCAATCCACCAGCATGTACCATGGTACAACATGACCAGGATCATTCCTCAATAATACCATTGCCACCAAGTCCCTGAGGAAAGGTCAGGAGATTGTCTCGGAACCTGGCAAAGAGTTTATCCTTTTGGAAACAATCATGGGATGCTAGTGCCATACATGAGCCCCTAGTGAGGGCTGACTTCCACAAATCACCACATTGATCTATAATATTTTCTGTGGGTGAATTCAAAGTATATTTTCCTTGTATTTAGGATCCTTGGAGTAGGACAGAATTTCCCAAAAATCTTAAGGTAGGGCTGTAAATACAATTCATTTTGATACATTTGGTGTTCCATATTTTCATGGTCATTGGAGTTCATTTTATTTAATTTAAAACAGTCAAACAAATGAATTAAGTCTTATTTTACTGTTATCATTTGAATGTTAATAAAAATAATTTATTTACAATTGCTGATGCTTGAAGATAATCCTCTAAGACTAATGTATATACAAAACTATTATAAAACAAATGCACTGGACTAGCTTTGGATCAAGCAGAATCCATCTTGAGCCTACTAGGTTCCTTGTTTACTATTGCAATAATTTTCAATTACTGGTCACTATTAAGAGTTGATTCTTTTAAACTTTCCCTAAATATTCAGGTGAGTTTTCACACGTTTTTTATTTACAAAATAAATGTTTGGCAAAGCAGTAACCTCAATTTTGTGGACAATTTTCATTACTGCAGCTATGCATAGAAAGTGATATCATTATCGAAAGAATATTGACAGATGACTTATTAGTCATAAAATATTTAGCAAGTTTATGGCCTAAATATCAACATTCTACATTGTAAATAAAAAACTATACTGTAAAATACATAGTTATCTCTGGTCGAATTACGACTCCACATGAAGAGAGGAAAATGGAAATAAAGATATAAATCCAGTAATAAGCAAAAGCAAAATAGTAGCCTAACATGCACAGCAGGTGAATGTTTCACAGGGTTAAGTGAAAGTCTGCTTAGCACCTGATGATGCATAGTTAATTATATTTTTTTAAGGCGTACAAACAGAAGTGTATGCCTAATAAGTCAAATGGGTGTACTTTAAAGGGTTTTCCAGTCAGAATTAATGAAAAATCTATAGAATATTTGTGATTGCTTCCTCTTGTTAATTTTGAAAATGCTGATTTAATATTTTGCGGCCTATGTAAATAATATTTTTTACATTCTTTTACATAGATTTTAATGCATTTACACATAAGTAAGTAAGGCTGATGATAATTCATTTAAATATAATCAATAAATAATGTATGCCATACATAAATGCATATTGAAAATCATGTGAATGTCCAAAGAACAAGTTAAACCTTTAATATGAATGAAATGAATAGAAATAATGAAACAAGGTGCCAAACTATTCTACATTGGATTCTCATTCAACTGGAAAAACATAAATTTGTCTGCAATACTCATAATTCAAATTTGGCGGCATTTACCAGTAATGACCTCCAGCTTCCGATTTTCCCCAAAGCCAGGACAATGTAGACAAACATGGCTGCATAACTGATAGCAACAGTGGAAATCTCGGCATCCGAAAGACGATTAAGCTCATCCTGAATAGAGCGTTCAGAACTGAAGGCCACATCCATAAACTCAGGTCGCTTCCCTCCATCATCCTGGCTCCTGGTCCAATTTTTCATGAAATTGATGAATCTGAAATGGAAATTAATTTGTGCCAAGAAAATAAGGAAGAATTCTCCCACAATCAACTGAATACATGGATCCTGGATGCAGTCCAGCACCCTTTTGCAGGGATGGAACTAAGGAATTTTTCAGTTCACTTTGAGTAAAATTCAAGACAAATACCGATTACTCATATGCATGCAACTAATTTGAATACTTGCTGTCTCCCAAAGTATAAATTTATTGACTTTAGAGTTAATTGTGGTACATGAATGTTTTTAGTGTGTTGTGTTTCTAATTTAAACATAACTTTCAACTTTCTTTGAAGGAAAAAAGAATGTTAAAATGTTTTTATTCATGCATAGAAATGGTTCCCTCTCTTTTTAGAGACATTTAAGATGCATTACTTCTCCTTTGATAAGTGATAAGTAGCCTAGAAGGATGTGGAAGAAGTTGAGGAAAGAAGACAGAAGAGGAGAAATCAAAGAGAGAAGGAATGATGTCAGAGTAATGAATGGAGAGGATTTGATTCTCACCTCTTCTCCCACTGCATAGCTCCCACCAAGTTTGCTGGATTATTATCATTTTTCAAAATGTATGTTAAAACTAGGCCTGATGCCATTTTATAATCGGGTGGCTCCCCTTCCTGGACTTGAGGAAAACCTCCAACTGCAAGACCTGGCAGTACAGGTCCACCCCAAGGAGACAGGCACTCAGGATTGTAACTGTTCCTATAAATGTAATTTTAAAGAATGAATAAACAAGTAGCTTTTCATTCCAATAAATTTTGTCTTCCATTTCAAATTTGAACCACTACATCTGAAGGCATAAAGAAACCCTTTTTTTCTAATGCGAGGGTAGGCTGAAAACTTATGCACACATGCATGTAGACCACAAACAAAATGACCTTAAGAAGCACACCTGTTGGAATGTAAAAATAACATTCCCCCTAAACATGCATGAGCAGGTTTGAGGTCATTTCATTCTTGCAGTGTATCTCGAGAAGTGGAAGCATGGAAATGTATTCTAGTGCTATATCAGCCTGAGTTAAACAGCATGCTGTTATTGAATTTTCAACTGTTGAAAAAGTGACTCCTACTGAGATTCATCATCGTATAAAGGCAGTTTATGGTGAAAATGCTGTTGATAGGGCTACTGTAAATCAATGTGTAGAATAGTTTTGTGGTTGTGAGCCTGGGAAAGCCATAATTGTTGATTGCCTTCTTTTGACTGTGTTTTGGGATGCTTACCGAGTTTATGTGACAAATTTTCTGGAACGAGGGGTAATGGTAAATTCTTCAGAGTATATATAGACTTTAAAACACCTCCGATGTCAAATTTGTCATGTTAAAGGCAGCCTGGTGCCAATAATCTTGCAACATGACAATCACACCTTGTGTGCAACTGGAGTGGCTCTAGGAAACCTGAAATTTGAACCGATTCCGCACCCTCCTTATTCCCCCTATCTTGCGCTTTGCGATTTTTATTTTTTTCCTCAACTCAAGAGCAACCTCAAGGGTAATCATTACACCTCGGGCAATGAGGTGAAGGCAGCTGTCAAGTTCTAGATTCAAGAAAAGTCGGAAGAGTTTTTCAGTGACAGAATGAGAAAACTTGTCACTTGTTGGGAGAAATGTGTTAGCCTTAACGGTGACTATGTTGAAAAATAAATGTATAATTTTGAAACTTAAGAATTTTACTTTAATGTACTTTCTGCCCGATCTCACTTTTAGTTTTTCCTTGTGGTCCACAAGCATGTGTGCATTATATTTCAGCCTACTCTCGTATAATGACTCAACAATCACCCCCAGCTCTTGTATGAGAAGGCAAAGCCATCAAAGCAGGGTCATATCATCACTGACATTCCCTTCTGTAGGCTGATTTTACCCCTACAATTTAAGACTACCTTGGTCTTCTCCAAATATTATTGCATAAATTATTTTGTTGTCATCATTATTAATATTACTAGTGGAGAGAATAACAAAGGAAGAAGTAATTTATCAAAAAAGACCACACTTTTGCTTGAATTATTAAAACTTTTTTCTTGAATATGTCTCACTGAAATGGGAATGCATTTTATATGCCATCAAATATGATATATACTGCTAGGAGTGGAGCCCCTTTGAAAGCTCAAAAATAAATAAATTCTTAGTGACTACTCAAAGTGAGTGCAAGCCATCAGTTTTAATCCACAGGCTAGAGGATCAAATATGTGCTTATGCTAAAAGTAAACCAATGCAGTGGGAAACATTTTAATAAGCAAAAGAAAAAATTTTCCTCAAAAAACACATTGTCAGAGACTGAATTTTTGATGACCTATGCAACTGACAATGTGAGTAGATCATAAACTAGAAGTGATTTCAAATTCATGCCTTGAATTTCATTTACTGAGGGGAGTTTTATTCTGGGTTGGTTTCATTGCAAGAGTCCATTTAAAAAAAAGTAATGAGATGATTGTAAGTGGAGCGAAATATGTAGGATTAAAATCATTCATAGTTTCTTTTCAGTGGTTTCCAAACTTTCCATGACAGCTTCCCAAAAAATGGTTTCCTTTTGGAAAACAAGCTCTCCAAAACAGCTCCACTTGTTCTTTCATCAAGTCTTTATTTTTTTTGAAATGTTGATATCAATCTACTTTCATGGTGAATCCAGAGAATAACTTTTACTCCTTTACCAGGGCCCCATGAAGGGCCGAGGGGGTAAAAATTAATTATCCTAAAGTGGAAGTAGCTGAATTAACACTTACATGAGGCATATATTGATATGGTCCAGGTAGTTCACTATGTGGTGTGAATCATCAGTTTTGTTTGTATACAGTTGAGACAAATCATTTTGAAAATATCCCCAGACACTCTGCACAGTACACAACGATTGCTTCATAGGATTGTATGTAGTGTTCATTGGAGCAAAGCACACTGTCTCAAGGCCATTTCCTTCTTTTTGCCCCAGCTGTGTAAAAACATGGTTTTAATTAAATCCATATAATAAAGTCATACTACATTGAATTTCACAATGAACAATGCCTCACTACAATAAGGGCACCTCCAGAGTGCTTTCAATTCTATTTGCATAAATCCCAAAATCACAATGTGCACAGGAGGGTTATCAATACTTGGCTTCTTGGAAATGACTAGATTGAGGATACATATATGAATATGTCTTGAAATGCTTGTGAAATAATCTTCATTTTTAGAAATTTTATTTTTGGCAGAGGTGAAAGATATGACTAATAAAATAAAAAAAGTATTAATTCCACTTTACAATGAATGGATACCATGTCAAAAAACTTTTGTACAAAGTTACTAGAGTAATCTTCTTACCCTCCTCTTTCCCACCCCTAGCACCTTCATGAGAATGCCAAAGGAAAATTCTATTTGTCTATTTGAGGAACAATATTTACACCTGTTGAACAAATATAAAAAGGGCAGTTATCACAGTTACAATACCAGAAGCTCTAATGGCCATTGTCAAGGGTGTGTCTGAGAGCATGAATATTCATGAATGTGTAAGAACTACTAGAAATGTTCATGGATTTAAACATAAAGGCTTTTACCATTGATCAAAATTCCTAGGGATGTAGAGGGTCAAAAGAAATTGGTTGCATTTTAATTCAAACCAGGACTATTTACACAGCAATATGCCCTATTCCATTGATGAATTTTTTGATCAATTACCTCTAATTACTATAATACATCTATGCTTATCACATGCCCTATATTTGTACAATGAAATCACTAAACAAACAAATATATTATAGCTCTATTTTCAAATTGCTGATAAACTCATCAAATATAATTTGAATCATTTCATTGCTTGGATGCTAGTGAGCTTTGAATTGACAGCATAGCTGCCCAGACTTCTTTTTCATCAACTTAACCTACTGACTATAAAAAACATATGGGTTGAATAAAATAATTTTATCCACACACCTAGTAGAATGGTGCTATTATATGAGCTCCCTTTTTTAGGAGTCCCTCATTCTTTTGGATGATTGTTGGATTAAACAGCTGAAGAATAGACAAAACTTCATTAAAGGCATAGCATTTCAAGATTAAGGAAATCCCCTCATTACAATTATACCATTGGTATTTCATATAAATGATAAAATGTAACAACTAATTTATTTGTTTGAAAGGTATTCAATTTTCAATGCAATAAATGGGAGACTAAAACATATTGGCTTCATTATTTGTGCATGCTAAATCTGTGCTCAAGTACTTGTAATCCCTTGGAGAAAAATTTTAGAATAAACTATAGTTTTGTGAGTCACAAAACCAGATCATTGCCCTAAATTGTCTTCTGGGTATATTTCAATTACTTAGTATAAACAAGCATGTAAAGTCCAATGCTTTTGGTCTGGGACTGACTGCTCTCAGCTTTCAGCAACCTGATGTTTCCAATTCAAGAGGGGCAAATGGCAAGGTATTGCTGTGGTAAATGAATATCTAACTTCCATGTTATTAGGAAAAGAGATCTTGATTTTTAGTCAATATGCAATAATAGACTTACTTGACTTTTATCTAGGGATACTGTAAAATTAAAAAAAAATACACTTTCAAGAAGATATGGGACTTATTTAAAAAAATGCATTGTGAAAGGAGATGGACACCAATAAAACGAATTTTGATACCTACTAAAGGCTTGAGAGATGCAAGATAAGTTATCCCAATGAAAATCAACTTACATTCTCAATTTCTCTCTGTAACTGATGAACAACTTCCAAAAATTCTCGGGAAAATATTGGCCCAAAAGTAAGATTACCATTTGCTGTTTCATGGTGAATCTGAAACAATATGAACATTTATTGAAATATTGAATACATTATAAGCATATACCTTGCAGTACAATAAAATAATGGAATATTATTTGAAAATTAGTACATACCTCTGGTAGATTAACGGCCTTGATAAATATTTGCTCCGTCCGATAGAATGGTCCAAAGTGAGAATCATAAAAATCTTTCTCCAGGCGAGACTGTGAATTTGGTGCAGCCCAGATTTTTACGGGATCAGTAGTGACCTCCATATATTTCACACCATAACTAAGTCCGACGATTAACATAATTCCCACCAGCAAAGCAACAAATGGGTAGGATGCAATGACTGAGAAATAACATTTTTAATTATTATAAACTGAATGTTTTGGGAATAAAATAAAACCAGTGCTGGCATTATTTATAGCTAGTGAGCATTAATGATCTAATTTTGCTTTAACAGAAAAAACTACTGTTCTCTAAAATAAAGAAAATAAGAAATATTGAAAAGTATTTAATTTTATACACATGGAAAAAGCCTTATCAACAGGAATTAAACATATTCTCTTTTGTAATAGTAATTGATTTTACACATTCAATACCTATAATATTTTGAAATAGAAAGTGAAAAAGTAATTAGGCAAGTACTCACATTTCCCAAATCTCTCGAATCCTTTTTCCTGAATTTTATCCACCTTGTAACTTATTGAATCAAGGAGATAATATGAGTCAGAATCATTTCCATTCTTAGATGCAGCTAAATTAGATTGATATGAGTCACTTCCCTGATGGCTATTATGACCATTCATGAGGCCTTTACCTCCTGAAAAAATAAAAAAATGTTTTTTTAGATAATAGCATTAAATGACCCCTCCATTTGTCAATTAATTACATAAATTTATTTTAGACAATACTATCTATGTCCATTGGGTTTTAATTAAGCAATAACTCTTTTAGTGTAGTACCTCAGGAGACTTGAATCATGCCCATGAGTATTTAAGCTCCGTGTTACATTTGGTAAGCAATGAAGCATCATTTCTGTATTTTACAAATTTGATTTAAACCAAAAGTCAGAAGCATATGTCAGCCTGATAAGTAGGCAAGTTGTTAACACTTACCTTCATGTGCAGAAACAACTGGCTTTTTCCTTCGGCGATTGACGAGGTGAGTGATTAGCAAACCAGCAAGAACCAATCCCATGACTACACAGAATGAGATAATACATAGCACTGCCATACCATCTTTCCCATCAATTATAAATGAATCATCATCATTCGGTTCAACTGGCTTTTTTGCAGGACAGCTTTCTAAACAGTCCACACAACTGCAGGCATTGGTCTTGTCCTGTAAGCAATACGTCAATAGTTTTCATGAGCTGAAAGGCTAGAGGCAGTATCAAAACCATACCTCACTCTTAAATGGATGCCCATTTTGATGTAAGTACCAATAGAGTCATTAACAGGATTCAGTACTCTTGACATGTATTTTGGAGGAGAAAATGGATAGTCTGGAGGGTAGTAAAAAAATTGACTTGCTATTCTTGTCTTTAAAATTATGCATTGAAACAAAAAATTTACTTGCCATAAGTTCATTCTCTATTTAAATTACTTACATAAGCTACTGCTCAAAGTTGAAAAATCACCAAAAAACTGAAAATGTCCCTCCAAAGAGTACTCATACTGGTAAATGCCCTCAAATAACCTCAATGCTTATGTTACTTAGCCATTGTGATCCAACGTGTATTCAGTGCTTGACACACTGCTTCATGTCGATTTTGTAGATTTCAACTCATATCTATATTCTTAGTTAATGACAGGCAACACATATTTCACATGTGACACAGTAGATCAGTAATTCTAAAAATGTGACGAAGGTGATAAGAGTTATATAAGCTCACACCTCAAAAATGGAAATTTTGCCACCACATCTCTATTAAGGTGTGGCCTCCAGAGGTAGAGATTTTATTGATCTTTCCATGCCAACTACTAAAAAGATAAATTGTTTGCTCTGGTCCCCCTCATTTAACCTGAAAATGTCATTTACCATTTAGGAACGTCTTTAATGATATGCAATATGCATCTCCAATTTGGCTGCATCTTTTTGTTTTCATCCTGAATGAAAATCAAAATAGCTAAGGGAGGAAGTTGAGGCACAAGGACGGAAGTTCACATATAATCCAAATCATATCTTTATGGGAACCAATATTACTCTCACCCACTAATTCACAAAAGTGTATTAAGGTACCTAGTTACAACTGATATCTACCTCGCCTACCATATAATATCTACAATATTCAATCAATAATAAATTCACTTTAAACAGCCCCTTTCATTCCAATTTTCTCATATTAGCATCATGCAAAACCTGTGGTTGCCACCGGTCACCATTTAGACAAATATCTCACTCAAATTTGACTGAAAATGGGATGCATTTCCACCCTATTGAAGAGCATTATTATCTTATTTAAATAGCCATGCTTTATATTATATTTTCTTACTGAAGAGGATGGAAGTTCATTTCGCTTTTCTATTGGTGAACTGGTTTTATTTTTTACATGATAGCTAAGTAATAGTTCTCTTAGGCTGTCAGAATTTTGGTTTATTTGGGGCAAGGTTTGTTGAGGCACCAATTTACCTCAGGGGTCACATTTTTAAGTTAATTGAAATGGATTCAAATACTTCTGTTCAGTGGAATCACTCAGCCAATAAATGTACACTCTTTAATTCCTCAAGTCAAAAAGAAATATATATGATATGAAATATTGAATGCCACCCTGAAGTCATGAAGGGGCCTCAATAACATTATTATTATAAAAAAGCCCTGGTATACTTGAAGAAAATATCAAGTGAGGGAAGGAAACATCCCCACCATGCAATTTATTGGCTGAGTATAAGAGAACACCAGTATTTGACTATTTAAATTAGTCACACTAAGCAATAATCATATTGTTTGATTAAATGAACTTACATCATATTTTTCATTGCATTTCACTATACGACCATTAAATGGCTTGATTCCTGGGGTGTTTTCATCCGAATTAAAATTCATTTGAAATGGCACATATATATTGCCACGGTCCTTATATGCTCCCATGAATGCAAACCACCTGGAATGAGGAATAGATATATGCATTGGCTATAAATGTTATCAAGTTCTTTTAAAAATAAAATGATGAATGTTTATTACCATTACAATATCATAAAAAGAGTCTTCCACCATTACTGGGGAAACATTTTTAGAGTGATAATTTTAGATGATTGAAATTGTTTTGCTTCTGCACCCAGCAAAATAAAATGAAAACTTCTATAGCAGTAATAAGTTAGCACCACTTGTCCCACAGTGAAAACTAATGTTGTGAGATGGTTTACAGGAAAAGAAATTCAGTGACAGTGACAAACCACAACCTCTCAACCAGAATACCATTCAGTAGTAGTCTGCGGGAATGTTACTTCCTTGCCAGTGACCAACTAAAGACACAAAGGAGTTTTCATTTTATTATGTTAATATATGAGGCCATAGAACTCAAGTTTCCAAGACTCCCACACTTAAATAAGTAAATTTCAAAGTAGAAATTGACTTTTGCAAAGCATTACAATATCAGAACATTAATCAAACTATTACAAATTTTAATGGGTGTATTGACAAACCCTAAAAGTTTTAGTGTATCTGTGTCATGTCTTGTCAGGACAAGATTCTGGGCCCAAGCGTTACTACAGCAAGAACTATATATATTCATATTAGAGAAAAAGGCACCTTTCTGGTGTGCACCTACTGGAACCCCATGATCCACACAGCAAATCCATAGCTAGGTTGCCTGATGAAGGCACTACCACTTCCTTACAGGAATTATAAGTGCCATACATGTAATTTTTAGTAAAATATATGTCAAGTTCTGCCACTTGGTCTCCACTCTCTGAAAAGAAAGGTTACAAGTATAAGAATATATATGCTATTCCATCACACATTCCAGATTAATTCACCCAAAGGTTGCCTTGACAGCTGATGGATTTATAGCTCATATACTAACTAACTATCTAACTGAGTACTATGCAACATGTGAAACTGACACATTATAGTACAGAGGCTACACCACTGGGTTACTAACTGGAGGGCCCAAATTCGATTCTGGTTTATGCCTCAGGGCACCCTTGTTTTTACACAAATTATGCATTCTTTCCATTTTACCAGATCCTCCCAGGAAACTGCAACTCACCTAGAGAATGAAACTGGCCCCCATGCCCTGATATGTGAATTTTACATGCCATTAGCCTTAGCAATAGGTGAGCTCTATCCTCACCAATCAAACCAACTTTCTGGGTGATTATTATGGTAGTTTGTCACAAAATGATTCAGACATTCAGAAATACACAGGTATAAGAGGTATGAACAAAGATGCATCAGTAAATCATAATTTTATGCATTTAACTGAACCTTATCAATTATTCTAGTTCATGCATATACTCAACCACTGATTGCAAGTTTTAAGAAGATTGACATATCTTTATTACTGTAATTTATAGAGAACCATCTGAAAAGCGCATTCTAATTGGGAATGGGATTAAATTAATGTGCTCTGGTGAGGAGTTATAAGGCATCATGCATTTTTTCAATTGAATGTGGATTATTAGTATTTTTGTTTTCCCCAATGGTTGAAGACAAAACTGTTCATTCTTGCTCAAAGATTGCTATAGTAAAATAATTTGTAGCAACAAAATTAAATGCCAACTCCAATGAATCATGCAAATCCTGTGCGGAACTGTTTTCATTTGCTGACCTCAAATTTAATGATATGGGATTAGAAATTCCAACATCTTTCACCAGCAAGGATTGTGCATCAAACAAAACGTAAAATATAATGATTTCCACATTTTTTGGGCTGTGTCCGCGTATGTCGTTTAAATTCACAACAGTTTCACCAGCTATCCTGCTGGCGTCCTCAGGTCAAGGATGGAAAGAAGCTCGTTGTCCCGTCTTGCGCGGAATAATTCTTTTCCACGCACTGTGGAGTGGATATCCATCCTCTCTGTTAAAGTTTTCTGGCCTTTTAACGATGTAAATGGCCTCTCTAATTATCCTCGGGAAGTATTTTTCTTCTTTCGCTATTATTTTAGCGTCGTCAAACAGAATTTAAACGACATACGCGGACGCAGCCCGAAAAATGTGGAGATCACCTACATATCGCCGCGGAAACCTGCGAACGAACATAAAATATAATGTTGCAAATCAAGATTCTGCAGTAAACGTCTATGTAGCACTGGGCACACAATAAAGTCTATATTCTTTGAATAACACAAAAATTATCATTACCAATAGTATGCTAAACTTTTTCCTGAGATTATGAGGTTAATTTCGTCAAAATGAAACTCTTTCCATTAAAATTATTTTGGGATAACTTAGCCTTATCAACATACCTGATTTGTTGAATTTGGCCACCTTTGTGTAATCGCTCTGATTTGGTGAACATACGTAACCACATATGTTAGATACCAGATTCTTAAAACAAGAAGGGCATCTGTTGATGAGATTTGATGCCATTCGAATATTTATGTCCATGTCTTTCAACTGATCACCCCGGCAACATGTCAAGGAGTCTAAGAAAAATGAATTCATACACTTGTGAGAAGAATAAATTGTAGAACATGATATCCATGTAAGATGTAAAAAAAATTATATTTTATTGTAGTCTACTAGTTTAGGTAGGTTTTGGGTGCACACAAAGCCTGACAACCACTACATTTCCATGTCACATTTTATAGCACAGAACTTGACACCCTACACAACAAAGTCTTCCTCAATTCTGAGAACTTATTCACAGTCATTGATATGTCATTGCCAAACAAAATACTCTGCATCCACATTAATTGCCTCCTTTGAATTTCTCCCACCAACAATCCTCTCTCCTGGCCTGCCATACCTAATACTTCCTTGTTTGTTTTTTTATTCTGTCAATTTAACTTTTTCCATTCTTCTCCACACCCATATATCAAACAAAGCCCCTGCCTATCATCTTGTCTTAATGATGAAGTTTTCATTCTTTACAGAACTACACTCCAAATCTAATTGTCACTTATCTTTTCTTAAGATCCTTACCCAATGATCCTGTCATTAATCACCTTCCAGCAAAACCTTCTCTGTCAAAAGAATTCTTCCCCTTATGCACATACTCCTTTGCCCTTCATCTAAAACACTTTCTACATAAGTGAAATATTCCACCTAATCTAGTCTATACCTTTTAAATTTCATGTTTATCTAAGCCAGCATAATGCCCCCATTTAACACTTTCTCTGTAAAATTTCCGCTATTTCCAATTTTTCTGAACTGCTTCTTCCACCTATTTTTTGTTTGTTAGTTTCTCATCTTAGTATATAATTTATCTATTTGTACTTTCTTCAACCACTTTGTATGTACAGTCTTTAATTTCCTGCTCTCATCTATCTCCCTAATCATAACTCCTGTTATCCATGACTTTCTCTTCCTTTTTTATTAATGTTCCCATTGTATTGTTTTCAGCCCCCGATATCCCTTTTTGTGAGATGAATTCATCTTTCTGCTGCTGTCTGTATCCCTTTAGACTCAATCAGAAATCTTTTAACTGCCTCCAGGTACTTTTACCTTGTGATCCCAGTTACAGCTCCTGCATCCCATTTCCTAAACCTTCATCCCTGTTTATTCTCATTACTCTTCAGCAGATCTGCTAAATTCTGCCTTCCCCACCTCTCCCATGATGGCTTTCATATGTGTTCCCATCCCTTTTCTTTAGATCTATATCCATGTGAATGAATATTTGTTTGCCATATTCTCCTTTGGTAGGTGGAACAGCTCCCTCATGTCATCTCCTAGCCAAAGAATTGGGGCTCTTGGTTGCATTTACCCCCAACAGATTTAAGTGCAAATTAAATTTCCTCGATACCTCAAGTGGCTACAGCATTGGCTCACCAATGTCAAAAGATTTGTGATTCAAGTTCCGGTTAAGGAAATATTTTTACACATGTGATCTCCTCACTTCTACCTTCCCTACCTCTACCGTGTTGTCTTTTATGTGTTTCTATCCCTTTTCCTTATATCTATATCCATATGAATAAATGTTTGTTTGCCATATGACAAGTTGTTTGAGTTTTTAATTTGTAGGTAGTATCTAATATTGAAGGGCAACAGCAATTGTGAAATCATATTAAATGATCAGATGCCCAATTTTTCAACAATGAATAATAAAATTCAAAGTATGTATGTACCTTCAAAAAACTTTAAAAAAGGAATGACAGCTAATGATCTACTTTTATCTTACTTTCACCATCTTTTGCCAGGTCTGGGCAGTACTTTTTCAGGATATCAAAGCCTCCATTCACCTTTTGTGCTTTTATGTCTACTTTGCAAGGTAAATTTTGATTATATGGATTTAATCCACAATTTCCATACATAACACAATCTCCTCGGACCTGCCAAGATAGAATGATAATAATTATATACACTGTAAATGATTCCAAAGTAATCTTGAGTCAATATCAATTTTCAGGAGAACTTCTGCTGAATTATATTGGGTTCATTTTTGAAACTCTTATTCTCAAGCATGAATTGAAAATGTAGGGAGTCAGAGAACAAGTAACATGATGAAAACTCTTAGCATTATTGTGGGACATGTGCCAATTGCATGTAATCTGAATCTGCGTCAATTATTTCAATTAATTCTTAGAAATTGAATCAACTATGGTTTGTGATGTCACTCACACTGTTAAAATAGTCTGCTAGGTATTAGATAATATTGTTTCCTTTAATATATCTTAACAAATAACATGGTGGCAGTGGTAAATAATAGGGAAAGGATATGGTCTCCCAAACCTGATGTGTGAATTTCATATGCTAGGTATTGAGTGAACACTGCCATCATCTACCAAACCAACCTTTGGGTTGATTACTGCGTTTAGGGTTTTTTTGGAGGTAAAATCATAACATGTCAATATAATTTGATAATCAATGGCAACCATAAATAAAAGTGTGTTATTGCATGTCATACTGGGAAATGCCAGCAAAAAGAGAAAAATTATTTAATCCTTTGCAAATTAGGGAAGTTGGTTTGTTGTAATTCTTGGAATTTGTAGAGAGTGGAACAGGCCCGGTGGAGGCAATGAAAAAGTTTGAACAACATTTTCTGTCTATGGTCGACGATACCACTTCAATAGCATGTCTTATGCTCATGGAAACAGTGATCAGGTTATACTGATGACCAGTAATTAGTTGTGATGAAAACAGCGAATCATCAAATTTTGAAAAGATAAGGTAATTTCATTATAGATACAGCTATGGAGCAGTTGTTGAAGATTAACAGTTTAACCATGGAGGTTGCATTGGAATTGTGTCACTCTAAGGAGCTTGCACCAAAATAACTAATGGAGATTTTCACAGTCGGAGCTGTTAGAGGCAGATGCCATTTTCAAATTTGGATATTGTAACAACTAAGAATGATGTTAATGACATCAATGCATCCTATTCATCATCACATTAGCATGGAACAGCCCAGGGGAAGATGAGGCTGTAATTTTAATTTTATAAAATTCTATAAATAATCAGTCATTAATAACTGCTTGTAACCCTTTAAATAGAGTCTAGGGTTTAATATAAGCCATAGTTCATAGATAAATGTGAATTAGTGGGAGAGCAATTTAAGAAAATACTATTTGATGCACCAAGTTCCAGCAAAATGGGGACAATTAAAAGAAACTATATAAATCAGCACTATATTTTTTTCACAAAATCATTTTGGGATATCACAATTGAGATGAAAAACTACCATTCCAGTAATTTTGAGACAAATGTAAGGAGTCAATGGGAAAAATATGATGAAGGGCATTCTATGACAAAAATGTCATATTTGCAAATTAACTTTTAATTTTTCCCCTTTTGCCTGTAATTTGGAGAGGTAGATATTCTTTTAATTGGGTGAGTTTAAAATTTCTAAAGTCGGTGGGAGAATTATGCTGCTTATTAAATCAACACATGCTACTTATTAAGTTTGAAAGGTTATGAACAATTTGTAATTTAAAGTGACTTAAAAAATGAAACCCATGTTAATAAGGATCTTATGCCTAATATATATGTGCAATGGTGATGAGGAGGCCTATAATTTTCACGCTATAACATCTTATTGATAAAAAAAACTGATAGGGTCATTACTAATATTTTCCCCATGCAATAATTGCCACATTTATGATTTAAGTGATTGCCCAATGATGTGCGCAGATAAACCACAGAACAGATTATTGAAATTTTTGAAAGCATTAATTTACAACTCACTTTTAAACTTATCTTTTTTTAATTTTAGTTGAATTTTATCACAAGAATTACATCAACAATGTTGCATTTGTACACTATTGAAATGAATATGTAGAGGAAAGTATATTTAAGAAATGAAAATTCTAAAACTGTTAAAAATGAAAACCCTCTACCAAGGGTATTCAACACTAAACCAATAATAAGAGAAACCCCAATCCTTTACAAATTAAGTTGTAAAACTCCAAGGTTATTATTAATAACATTGTTGTTGTTAGTCTTATTGGACTAGGGCATCACTTTAAATGCATAGCAAAATGAATGCACAACGAACTAATTATGAAGTTTCCTCACTCTCCATCGTTTGCACAGAGCCATGGCGCAGCCTGGGTCATAGGGTTGGTGGCACTCACTGATGTTATGTAACCCATGGTACAAGCAAATACTGTACATTAATACCAACTGAACTGAATATGTACTATTATTTAATAGACTATATTTAAGGTGGTCCACAGTTAATGGCAATGATCATTTCTCCACAAATTCAACATACCTAACTTTTCATTGTTTAAAATAGTAAAAGTTATCTGGAACTATGTCTTTTGCAAAGCATTAGTGGCAACAATTCTGAGCATATTGTGAATTAGGACCCAATGTCATTAATCATGCCAGTGGTTTGCAGGGTATCATGCAGTTGTAAGGTTTTTAAATGGTAAATTGATTCAGAATAGAACTCAGAGAATGACATTAAATAGTAGTCAATGCAAAAGTTTCGTGCCAAAACCCATGGTGATAAAAATTAAATGGCCAGTAAGCATCACAAAATCACAGGTATATTTACGTACATTTTGGAGAGTGATGGGATGTTCATGACAGGGATGCATAAAGTGGCTTCTGCCGGAGGGAATCTGATAGCAAGTGAGAGAAGGGGAGGGGGCAGGATTTGAAGAAATCATATCTTGTGGGAAGAAACTTTTGTTGCGACTGTTTCCAGTTACTAAACTGTCTCACCTAAAAACTTCATGCTCTGAGTAGGACAGAAACATTAAAGTTACAATGTAGCCATCCTGAAGGGCTTGTGTGTTCTGATGACATACTGTTTAGACTGCTAAAGTGAGGGTGAGGGATGGGAAGTTTGGATGGGCAGTGTTAGGAAGAGGTGTAGGCAGGGTTGTTCATTATCACCGATGTTGTTCAACCAATATGTGGAGGAAATGATTAAAGAGGCATGGGAAGAACTGGAGGTTGGAATGAAATTGGGCAAGGAATTCATAAAATCAGTTAGGTTTGCTGATGACCAAGCTTTAGTTTGTCAGTCAGCCAAGGGGTTGCAAACATTTCTGAGTGAATTGGAAATTCAGTGCGAGAGATATGGGATGAAAATCAATATAAATAAAACAATGGTTATGCGATTTTCCAGAAATAAAAAGGCCAAGCTATGTGTTAAAGTAGGAGGGCAAAAAGTAGAGCAGGTGGAACAGCTACTATATCTTGGACGTGTTTTAGATCAAACTGGTCCAAGTAGTAGGGAAATAAGGAGAAGAATTGCATTAAGCAATGAATCTTTCACGAGGAGGGCATTGTTGACAGGGACGTTGAGCAAGGATATTAAGGCTTGCCAAATCTTTGATATGGAGCAGAAACATGGCTATTGAAGCAGGATGATGGGCATAGATTGGAGACTTTTGAAATGTGGGTGTGAAGAAGGATGGAGAAGGTGAAGTGGATGGAAAGAAAAACAAATGAGAGAGTGCTGGGTATGGTTGAGGAGGAAAGGAAATTGCTGGGAGAAGTCATAAGGAGACAGGAAAAATGGATGCAAGACATATTGCTTGGCAGTGGGATGTTGAAGACAGTGATAGAGTAGAGAATGTTAGGCAAATGAGGAAGGGGTAGGGATAGGATAGGGATGTTGAATGAAATGAAGGGAGGAAGGAAGTATATGGAGTTCAAGAGAGGCTTACTGTAGAGGAGAATGCTAAGCTCTATCCAAAACCTACCCTAACCGGTGGATTACCTATAATAATTATAGACCAAGACATTTAAAATCCCACCCTGAAATCAATGTCAAAAGTCAGCGATGGCAGGATACATGAAGTCGGACTTTGGACCCTGGGGGCGTCAGCCTCAGCTTCCCCCCTCTCCCATTCCTACACCCCTGGTATAGAGCTGTATCTCACAACAAAAATTGAATTTAGTGTTCCTAGCAGTAGAAAAATACTCTTTATTAATTGAGTAGTGATTCATCGATAATACAATTCGCATTAACCTTCACACCGGAAATATCCAGAATGCACATTTAAAGATGGCAACCGAGAGTGAAAGAAACTATTCATAAATTAAGGAAAATGATAGGTTCGCATTTAAGTGGAAATGTTCCATCCACTATTTAACAAAATAAACCACCAGAATAACATTCTAAAATTCCAATTCCAGTTTATTCGAGTTCATTACTAAGAAACCTTTACAACAAATGCTTAACCGCGTTGAAACCCATCGGATATGATAATCAAACAATACTGATGCGATTGCCTTAAATTGTACTTGCAAATACCTCAGGCTGGTACCAGCTTCAGTATCTTCCAATAGGAGAGAAATCAAGATCAAAATGATGAAGGTTGATCAGAAAGTGACTTTGATCGAAAATAACCAGCAACGCTCAGCGTCCGAAATCATACAACACCAAAGCCGATACTAGGGCTTGTAGCTGGAGGTGTAAGGACACCAACCACGACAATGGGACTGGGAGTATGCAAATGGGAAATACTATCCGAGTTTTCGAGTAAATCCTGAAAACTTTCCGCTTTTAACTAGCCGTATCTCACAAAACGGGGAAATTTACTCCGCATTTATCGAATATCTGAATATATTCATTCCAATACGGATCCACATTTCTCACAGAATATACGATGCAAAGTTCATTGCACGAGAAATAGCATGCCGTTATCCACTTTTTTTATCCCCATATTTTCCACCACAGCGTTTTACGAATGCTAAATCCTTCAACGTAATGCATTATGAATTTTGTATGTGTTCCCCTGTTCCGAGGTGTGGTGGCCTGTGTTTATAGTCGTCTACCAGCTATGGGATCTTCTAAGGGGTATCCTACATTCAAGTTTCTCATGTGAAATCCAAGCGCTTGGAGCTCATGCCAAAAATTACATGGGAAAGTGTGAAGGAGACCCGTCAATGTCTCGTCAAAGTGAAATTTAACTTTAACCTGCTTTAAATGCCAAAAAACAGCTTTATAATCGCTGGTTAAGTCGAAAGCGTACCTTTAAAGTACTCACTGGCTGAAAAAGAAATTCTGACAGCACGTCCATGTCAATTCAAAAGTAGTCTGAGTTGTTTACAAAATTGGAAAATTCGGAATCGTCCTACTAAAAGTAAAAGTCCACGTTAATAAACGATTGTGTTTAGCGAGGTACTATAAAACCGGACATACAGGGATTACCTGTAAGAGTGGGATCACCTTTGTAGTGGTGGTGCGCGAGAGAGTTTTCTATGTTTTCCAAATTGGGGTTTTATCTTCACAGTAGTTTGGCTACTTGAATATACTGAGGAGCAATTAGAAAATGATACTGCCTTCGCCACCTAATCATCAACACGATAAAAAACAGCCACGATCGGAAATTTACATTCATTGAAGATGTAGAAGCCGCAGTGATCAAAACAAATTTTGATTAGTTGGGTGATGGAATAGCGTACCTTGTACTAAACGAAAATAAAAACTACGTGTGAAATTCACACATTCTGGGCAAGGGAGGTTGGGCAGTTCCTATCTATTTGCTGCCTATGGTTACCCTGGAAAAAATGGTACTCGAGCAATTACGCGGCGTGAGTTAGGCTGAAAGTGCCCTGAGGAGTCACCATGGAATCGAACCCAAGACCTACGACCATAATTCCAGCGCTCTACCCTTTGGGCTAGCACGTCCCCATCGAAGAAATTCAAATTAAAAACAGTTTTTACGATGCTACCATTTTATTAGATGTCCCAATTTTTATGACACCTACTTTTTCAGAGTTTGGCTGGCAATTGTACTCGAGGGGGCAGCAAAAACTTTGAGGCACTGCGGTTGGGCGTGATCCAAAATGGTTTTGGAAACTGGGAGAAGACTATTAATACGGACTATTATGTTATTTAAACGCTGTCACCCCGTTACTATTACAAGGTAAGTGCTTCTTCGAGGGTGACAAAACGGAATAAACCATCTAAGTAATGTTGATTCCGCGGGTCGGGTCCGGTACGGTGTCAGGACTCACCGTAGCGACCGCGTCGAGGGCCAGCAGGAGAAACATCCACGCACCAAACTGTCCCCACACTTCCCATCTTCCGACCGACACGGGCGATCTGGAAAGGACTCCCATCGTAAAGTTGAAATGCACACCCGACACACCAAATGTAGCGTAAAGAAAGTCCACCGGTTCCGTCCCTCCTAGAACTGTTCACCACACCTTATCCCGCGAGCCTCCAAGAAGCCTCGCCTATCTTGCAACTTGTCTCTGTCCGCACGGGACAGGCCGTTTTATACCTACGCACACTTAAGGCAGTTCATCAATGGGAAATCTCCCTCACACCGTTATCTAAACTGCACACCCTCCATCTGACGAATGCATATCTGATTACTTCTCAATCCTCACGCCCGATCGAATGACATTTCCACATCTTATACTGCTAACCGCTAAGAGGGAGTGTGGCGGAGGGTGTTGGGTCACCGGCCGTTAAAATACTTTACGATTAGCGGTTTAAGTGGCTCCGGCCTTGAGGCCATTAATTCCCGATATTCCGAAAGTTACAATATCACCATTTGGAGTCCCTTTTACTATATGGAATGATCGAATAATACGCTTCACGAGCTTCTTTTTTTATGATTATTCCCTTACTTTCGGCGATTTTAACGTCGGCTGTTATAGAGGCACTCTCTACTAGTGCCAAGGAAAAAGTTAATTTGAATAGGTAAATATATTCCAAATACTAGGAAAAAGAAATAATGAAAAAACTTGATCTTTTCTGATCATGTTGAGTGATTCAATTGTACCTGTATACATTAACGTTTTTTAATTCACACGCATGCATAGAAACGCTTTAGCGGACAAAATATAATAAAAAGATGTGATAAAGAAAACACTCACTTAGGACTTTTTAAATTTCGGTAGTTCCAGCCGACTATAGCCTAGCACCATCCCCTCCATCATAGTCTTCGGCATTATATCACCATTCAAAGTACTCTGTATCCATCCTTCCTGCCTCCTTTGCATTTTCCCAACAATCCCCACTCCTCCCCCAGTATGCCTAGCACTCACTCGTTTATTTTGCTTTCTGCCCACTTCATCTTATCCAACCTTCTCCAAACCCACATTTCAAAAGCCACCAATCTATGCCTATCATCCTGGTTCAGCGAGCATGTTTCTGCGCCGTACACAACTACGCTTCATATCAAAGTTTTAACGAGCTTTTTCTTAACATCCTTACTCATAGCCCCTGTAATAAATTATTTCCTCCTTATGATAGCTTCTTTTCTTTACGCAATTCTTCTTCTTACGCCCATATTTGTCCAAAAGACTTCCTAGATAGATAAGCTATTCCACCTGCTCTAGTTTATAAACTCCTATTTTAATATTAAACTTAGCTCTCCTCTTTCTCGAAAACCGCATGCACTTTGTTTTGTTGACATTTAATATCTCCCCATACCTATCGCACTGACTTTCCAATGCGCTTAGCAATGCTTGAAACACCTTGGCTGACTTTCAAACTAATGTTTGATCATCCAATAATAAAAATTTGAAATAAACAAAATACACAGAACACATAAACTGAATGCCCCATTTTGAATCGACACGTTAACTCACGAGCTCTTTGCGCCAGAATATAGGATGGTATATCTTATCCAGTGAAGTACTTTACCAGTGCGTGTACAGTCAATAAATTACCACGAGGAGAACAATTAAATATATCAATTTTTTAATTATTAACAGTAGTAGCATACCGGTTAAGAGAGATTTTGCATGCACACACTGACCAAGACTCGAAACTTTTCTAAGCCCCAGCTAAGAGGATGTGACGTGAAACCCCATAGTACCCCATAATCCTTCTTTAATTCCGCATACGTTCTGTGTCCCTTCATTCGGTCCGACATACCTGTTTCCTTCCCCTTCCTATCTTACCTGCCCAACATTCTCTCCTCTATCACAGTCTTCAACATGCCATCACAATCAAAATGCCTCGCATCCACTTCTCTTGCCTCCTGTGTATTTCTCCCAGCAAACTTTCCCCCACGCCTTACACTTCGTTTGCTTTCCTTTCCATCCATTTTCCCTTTTCGATTCTTCTCTATGCGCAAATATCTCAAAAGCCTTAAATCCACATTTAGCCTATGGCCTCAACGACCAAGTTAACGTGCCGTACAAAACTTATCTCCAAGTAAAAGTTTTCTTTCATCTTTTCTAATCATTCTTACTCAACGTCCCTGTCAACAATGTTCTCCTCCTTTTGGAAGCTTCTTTGTCTAACGCAATTCTTCCTCTTCTTTACCCACTATTTATCATTTAAAAACCAGTTAACAGTTATTCATCTAATCAACTTTGTTCAATAAACGGAAAAACGGGAAGCATTTGATTTCTCGAAGTAGCTGTTGTAGGGGAGGTATTTACAGATTTTTGATGTCGCTGACTTATGAGTTAGATGACGGAAGGTGGAGAAACGACAAGCTGAAACTTTCTGTTATGACCTTAAATGACAGCCAGTGGTTATGATCGAGTTCACATTGTGTCGCGAATGTAGTGGGAAGGTAAATCAAAATTCTATATGATGAATGGGATATGGGATATGGGATGAGACTCTTGAACGCCAACAACGCGTCACAAGTACCCCGAACGCCTTGAACTGGCATGCCATGTACCTCAAGGATTATCATTTAAATGAGTTCCTGTATGGCATCACATTCCGAGTCCCAAAGCTATACTTGTCTGCTACGATATTCACAATTTAATTGATTGGATAGATTTTTGAACATGCACATACTACCTTGATCAAAAATTTCCCGGAATTTATTCAGAAAATTAAAAATACAAGTTTATTCATCTAAATCTATATTGTCCCCTTCAAAGTAATCCCCATCGACTGCAACACACTTATGCCAGCGCTTGATCCAATCCTCGAAACATTTTTTATATTCGGTTTTCGGTATGTCCATCAGTGCTTCCTGCGATTTTTCCATTACTTCCTCTCGGCTGCTAAAACGCGTTCCCCGTAATGGTTTTTTAACTCGATTGAACAGAAAAAAGTCACAGGGAGCCAAATCAGGTGAATTCGGTGGCTGTTGGATGGTATTTGTTGCATTTTTTGTCAAAAAATTACGAATAATGATAGCACTGTGCGACGGTGCGTTATCATGGTGCAAAATCCACGAGTTTTCTGCCCACATTTCTGGTCTCTTTCGGCGAATTTCTTCACGCAAACGTCTCATAACGCCCAAATAATACTCTTTGTTTACTGTCTGGCCTTCTGGCAAAAATTCATGATGCACTACACCGTTGTAATCCATGAAAACCGTCAGCATTGCCTTCTTTTTTGACTGAAAACGACGTGGTTTTTTTGGTCTCGGCTCATTTGGTGAACGCCATTCACTTGCCTGATGTCTGGATTGCGTGTCGTACTCATAAACCCACGTCTCGTCTCCAGTAATGATCCTTTTGATGAATGTGGGATCGGATTCAGCCTCGCAAATCATGTCTTTTGCGACGTCAACACGGTCTCTTTTTTGCATGAAATTGAGGTCTTTTGGCACCAACTTTGCTGCTACACGACGGAAACCCAAATCATTAACCACAATGTCTTGGGCGGATCCATAGGCAATGTTCAAGTCCTCCGCTATTTCTCTGATGGTTAATTTGCGGTTATTGACCAACATTTCTTTTACTTTATCAATTTTTTCACCGACTTTCGATGTCGATGGTCTGCCACTGCGTTCATCATCTTCGATTGACTCACGACCACTTCTGAACCGCTCGTGCCACTGGTAAACGACCGTTTTTTTTAGAGAATCGTTGCCGAAACACTTTTCCAACATTTCCAACGTCCGTGCGCCACTAAATCCGTTTTTTACGCAAAATTTAATACAAGTTCGTTGTTGCAAATTTAAATCCATTTCTGCAATTGTAAAAAATCGCCAACACACACAGAGATAGATGTACTCTTGGCTACGTAACTTTTGCAAATGTCAAGTTATGACACTAAGATTTAAAGGGAATATCAACAACAGATGTACCAATTTAACAAAAAAAACAGAACTCAAATCGGAACGATGGGAGCGCCACACGGTGGTTCTTCCGGGAACTTTTTGATCAAGGTAGTATTTCGATTAAATTAGCAAAGTATTGCCAATAAACCATTGATGTGTTCAAAATAGGAACTATGACGTAGGCAGAATAATTTTAACAGCAACTCGAAGTTTAAAAAATAATCCTAACAAACGTACCCTTATGAGGAGAGCAATTTTTTAGATCAATTCCGCTCTTAGTATTTATATTTTTACTGAAAAAATACATAAGGTCCTTCTAATCATAAGGATAATAATTACTAAAAAGCGGTGCCGATCACCTAACTTAATTTTCATATAATGTCGCTTCCAAGAAACGTCTACAGAATCAAAATTCTCGCGGATTAACTGCAGTTAGTATAGCATACAACCAACGCGAAAGTTCAGTTGAATTTCTAAATTTCCTCAATCACTAGAATAAGCGTCAAGGTATTTTCTTTAAATTATCTATTTGTGATGAGAAAAGAGAGGCTCTCATATTACCTAATCAAAAGCGAAAAAACAAAAACACTCATGGACTCACAAATGCTGCTCTAGCTGTCTTAAACAAGGTTTAGGGAACACTGAGGGGAGCGGGTGGGGGTCATTGCTGGCGTCTGGTGCTCTGCGGCTGAGGGAGGTAAAAAAGTAACCATAACACACATTACGTAACCCTTTACGAGATTCCTTAGTTGTGAAATGTTGCTATTTTACGATATCTGTCTGTCTGAAGTCGACCGCGAGGGGTAGTAATGCTTCTATTAAATGTTCAGCGTTGCAGATTCATCGATGAGTCCACAAGTGGTATATGTAAATTACTTGATGCTCCTGAATGCGTGATGTCACACGTCGTTATGCATGCGGCGGTAATTCCTAGGAAAAGCCTTCAAGCGCATACTTTGGCTTTCCAAACCAACCTTTAGTTAGATATTCGAGGACCAATTTGTCAGGGTTGATTGAATATTTTTCGTTGTTATCACCTCTTTGTTATCGCCGAGCAAGAAGAGCTATATCCCCAAGTTCTCGGATGGCTTAATCTCTCAACCTCGCGCGCTAAGAGTAATGGGGTTCAAACAATTACCAAGGAGGGCGATAAAAAATTAACATTGAGTTATTTCTCGAATGACGACATGGGAAAAGAGCGTACGGCAAGTATGCTCGGCGCCCTATGCTCAAATTTGGATGATGCATACGGATAAAACAATACCATAAACACAGTAATTAACCCGAAGATCGGTTTAGTAGGTGATGGTAGAGTTCAATCAGAAAAGAAATTCACACTTCAGGATAGGGGGCAATACCTCTGCCTGCGCCGGGTATGGTTTGCCAAGAATATTTCGTATCCGAAAAATCATGCAGCTTGGGTGGAGCTGAGGGTACCATAGTGGGGTGCTCGGGGATAAAACCCAGGCCCTCCGGTCAGCAGGTCAACGCTCTACCTATGGACTACCGTGTCTTCCCCTATGCATACTACAATTTAAAATATCTGTGATATTTTCACCTCCACAGCCGACATGTTACCCAGCGAATCGCTACAATGGCAAATGGCAGGGAGTGTTATGCTACATTAGTTCCTTAATTCGTGATTTTTACAGGTATCTCACAGAACGCTAATTTACTTCCAACATGATAGACATTAGCTTCAGGAAACAATTGGTCAAAACATACGTATGTTTTATGAAAGGTGAAAACATACCGCTGAATGGAAGTGAGACCTGGATACTCGGGGAGATGGAAGGAGACGAAAGCATTCGAAATGTGATGCTATCGCAGAATGTTATAAATCCCCTGTTTTGATAAAATATCAAATGAAGAAGTTTTGCAAAGGGTCGAGGACGAAAAGTCATGTTTATGGGATATGGCAAAGAGAAGTAGGACAATACCAATCGGGAAACTTATTAGGCACGAAGGACGTGTGTCAGGGGTTCCCGAAGGTTCCGCGGAAGTTAAAAACGCAGCGGGCAGATTAAGGCTTGAATTCATCGACCAACTAAAAAGGATAAGGTAGGAACGAATCTGGTACTAAGACTCAGGTTAATCGAATTTCAAGTATAGCTGGATACAAGCGGCATGTTGGCACATTGGCTAGGGCATTCCCATAACATCAGGGTCCCCCGAGTGATACTCTTGAATAACCTATTTCAAATTCAACGGTACGGTATTCTGGTTTATAGAACTTAGTAGAAAAGATAATGGTGGCAGAGTGGGAAGAATTGTGCTCCGTTATTAATAAATACATATTCGGGTTGTTTTTCGATTTTCCCTGGGAGTACACACTACTTTATACATAAGCTCTGACACAAAATATCCATAAGCTCCATGCTGCAAGTTACAATAACTTATTCTTTAGCTCTGTGTACTTAAATAAACAAATATGCTGAGAGCATTGGAAAGTCAGTACGATATGAATGGGATAATATATAAACAAAAAAAGGCTATACCGTTTTGTATTTTTTTATTTATATTTTTTGGTATCGTGCAAGCCACAGCTGGAGTGTATGGCAGGAAGTGAATACACACCCAACTAATTTTGACCAGAATATTTTTACCCCTGAGATAAATGTTAAAATAGGAGTTCATAAACTAAAGCAATTGGAACCGTTTACGTATCTCGGAAGTGTATTGGACCAAAATGGTCAAAGTAGTACGGACTTGAGAAAAAGCCTTGGGCAAAAAATCATTCTAAAGGAGGATGTTGATTACAAGGAAATTTAGTAAGGATGTTAAGAAAAGGAAGGTCATGACTTTGATATGGGGCGTGGTTTTGTTGCTGCTAAAATATAGTAGAATGGAAAATATGGGTTGCAGTAAACGAATCCTCGGATTTAAATACTGATAATAATGATATACGTGCATATGCATGTATAATAACATATGCACACTTAGTTTTCTTTTGCTATGCAAAATGTCATCTAGCAATTGGACTGTATGTAGCTCAATGCATCGATTTATAATAAATGAGCCTTATTACTTTAAAGCTGACTCAAGACAGTTCAATGGTAGGTACATCGGCAGTTGGCAACGTCGAATTTCAGTCAATTCTTCTCTTGATTCTGAAATCAATTTATTATTCCAAGTTACAAAATGTTACAAACAAAAAAACTTTCATTTTCACTCTCTTCCTTCCTCCCTCATCTGGTATCAGTGTTATTATCGGGTTCTTAGTGGCAGGTGTTTCAGTAGATATTTCATTGTTTGATACTTAAGATATCCGATAAGGAAGGAGGAGTGGAATTTGACATTGTAAGTAACACACGTGTTGGCTAGTTAATGCGTAACGTTATGCTCAACAAGGATAAAAACCTAGCAATACTCATCATGCTCTGTTCTCTGGCAAAGATATATGCAGCTCAGGAACTTTTTGATCAAGGTAGTCTATATATGTATACATAAAACACAGTAATCAACCCGAAGATCGGTTTAGTAGGTGATGATAGAGTTCACCCAGTACTAAGCCCTTTACGGCGTGTGAAAATTCACACATCAGGGTAGGGGGGCCAGTTCCTTTCCCTATGCCGGTTATGGTTTCCCGGGAAGATCTGGTACCCGAAAAATCACTTTAGCTTGGGTGGAGCTGCAGGTGCCCAGAATGCCTTGCCCGGGACCCTCCGGTAAGCAGTCCAACGCTCTACCCACTGGACTACCGCAACCTATATTATATATACATATGCATATATAATCATATATATATATATATATATATAATCATATATATATATATATATATATATATATATATATATATATATATATATATATATGATTTTTTGGGTACCAGATCTTCCTAGGAAACCATAACCGGCACAGGGAAAAAAACTGACCCCCCTACCCTGATGTGTGAATTTCACACGCCGTCGGGCTTAGTACTGGGTGAACTCTACCATCACCCACCAAACCGACCTTCGGGTTAATTACTATGTTTACGGTTGATATATATATATTTTTTTAAGGTAATCTACCGATTAAGGTAGGTTTTTGGATGGACACAACTAACTACCAAAAAGATATTTTATTACTCCTAACAAAACACAAAATCCATCATCCTACTCTACATCAGGTCCCTCTTCAGCTCTGAGTACTTTCTTCCTCCCTTCATCCCGTCCAACACCCCTATCCTGTTCCTTCCCTTTCCTCGTATACCTAACATTCTCCCCTCAATTACAGTCTTCAGCATCCCGCTGCCGGTCAATACCCCCTTCAGCCACCTTTCCTGCCTCCATAGGATTTCTCCCAACAAACCCCTCTCTTCGCCCACCATACCAAGTACTTCCTCGTTTGTTTTCTTCTCTGTCCATTTCACCTTCACCATTCTTCAGAGCAGTCTGAGACATATGCAGGTTGCGGATTAGTCTCCTTTCCCTCCAATCTATTCCTATTTTCTGCAATATACTCATTAGTTTTTCGTAATTCACTCTATCAAACGCTTTTTCGAAATCTACGAAACAGGCAAATACCTCCTCGTTGTGTTCTATATTCCTCTCGATTAATAATCTCATTACTGCAATGGCATCACGCGTACCTCTCCCCCTCCTAAACCCAAATTGATCATCTCCTAAGTAATCATTTGCCCTACTCTCTATCCTTTTGTTTATGATCCTGAGAACAACTTTAGCTGCGTGGGATATCAAACTTATCGTCCTGCAGTCCTCACATGATGTAGCCTTTACCTTTTTCGGAATAGGAACTAAAACTGATCTCACAAAGTCTTCCGGCCAGATACCTTCCTCATAAATACTATGGATCAGCCCATATAGCCTCTTCCTCCCACATTTTCCTAAGCATTTTAAAAGTTCCACGGGAATGTTATCTACCCCCACGGCCTTATTTAGTTTCATCTCCCTCAATGCCCTTTCTATCTCATTGTCTAGTATGCCTGGACCTAAGCTATCTTCCTCTACGTCATGTTCCTTTTCTATGTCTAACTTTGCTGGTCTAAGCTCTTTACTATACAGTTCTTCTATATATTCCTTATATAACATATATATATATATATATATATATATATATATATATATATATATATATATATATATATATAATACACACATACAGGGTACGGCAGCATAACTTCCTTTATTCAAACGCAAAACGCTACTTCACTCCACGGGTTAATAAATCAAATTCATTCATTGGACTTATTCGAAGCTGTATCTAAGATCAATCATCAAAGATCATCTGCATCATTGAAGATCTATCTGCGACAATGTAACGCAGTTAAATCTTAGAAAAAGAAATCTGATGACAATAAACAGAACCTCTCAAGTCTTTTGATTGATAAACAAAGAAATCGAACGATAAATAATTTCCGCCAACGTCACGTACGAGCAATGCGCAGCCATAATGAGACTAAACCTATCTCGACGAGATGCGTCCATCGGAATGATGGTCAATGATATGCGCATCTATTGATGTGCAAATAATTGACCATTTCCCTTTGCCACGTACATTAAAAAGAAACAAGTGAACGGGATTTGTAAAAAGAGTGCTGGGTAAATTCGACGAAAAAGTGAAGGAACGATGTCTTCCTGTCCTAGTCAGGCTACTCATAGAGTATACTGCCAGTATATGGGATCCTCTAGAGATAAATTTGATTTCGGAATCAGATCGAGCTCAGGGGATGGGGGCTAGATTCGTCAAACATTGTTATGACCAACGCAGCAGCGTAACTACTTTGCTAGAAAATTTAGACCTGGATTCCCTTACACAGCGGCGTTTACAATATAGATTGCACTCATTAAAAACATTTAAAGATAGGTCCTTCTCCGATGAAATCAAGAACATAATTCGATCCCCAACGTATTACGGGCGGAGGGATCACGAATATAAGATTATAGACTGCAAGGCGCGGTGCCCGTCGAAGGCGAGCACCGCGTCGGACGCCCGACGATCTCTCGAACCGATGCTCAGGTGTTCAAAGTGAAAAAGTTTTGGACTCTGACAGGCGTTTAACCATCACCCTTACTAGTGAGGAGACCGGGCTTTCAGTTGGAACCGTCCACATCATTGTAAGAGAGGATCTTGCAATGAGGAAAGTGTGCGCGAAGCTGGTGCCGAAAGTCTTGAGCGAGGAAAAAAAACTCTGTCACGGGTGGAAATTTCTCACGAAATTTAGGACAGCGTTTCAAAATGGTTAAGGTTTAGAAATTAGAGAATAGGTTTTTTGTCTTGTGATTATTTTTTTCGTGTGGAATGGGAATATATGTCGTTGCTGGAGGTAATGAGAGACAATTTGATGATGACAACGGTGATAGGTATGGAAATGGGAATGTTTGGAAAGTGAAGTTGATGGGGAAAATAGTAATGATTGTGGATGAAATTAAGTAAGCAAAGCTGCAGGTGAATTATTTAAATTTGATATTTGTATGGGTTTGAGGATATTTTGTTTAAGATCTGAGAAGAAACGTTTGCGAGTACGTATTATCCGGACCCATCGACATTTTACTCTAACCTCATAGACTAGTGCTAATAATTAATAATTAAATCAATCCTTGTATTTTGGTATTGAAAATTATTGAAATAATTTAATTTAAATTTTTTGCTCAAACACCATTAGCATTTGCCACAACAGTTCACCCGAAACATTTTGCAAATTTTGAATATTCGGTTTATATAAATACTCCTCCTTGTAATCTTTATGAGTTTGTTTCGTTTATTTGCAGAGTTGGTGCTGAGCAAAAAGAAGCTTCAAAACAACTTTTTCTTTGATCTAAGAAAACCTTGTTTTCAGCCGTGCTGGAAGTTGTTCGTTATTGAAATGATTCACTTTTATGGATTTCCTTGCTCTCAGCTTGATGCATGGAATGATATCAAATCTGGTTCAAAGAAATAATGCCAGCGTTTTTCTGTTATATTAGGTTAAGCGTCCTACATTGTTTCTCATTGCAACCTCTCTTCTAAGTACTTATTTACGCTTATTACGCTGTTCATCCCCTTTATTGTCATCATTCTTCGGTGGATAAATCATTTTAATCATTCCATTCTTTTCTCTGGTGCTCCTATCGTCACACCCGAGGATAATTCATAGAGCTAAATACTCATTGCTTAACTTAAAATTATTTTACGAGGATAGTCAAGGGTTATTGATGAAATACCATCACGGTTTCCATAAAAGTTGATACTGGGAGTCCCAACTATTCAGAAAGACTCAAATGAGCGTTGCTAATCGCATGAAATACGTACTTGAATAAAAAAGTGGAAAAATAAAACACACAAAAGTACCTAAAATGGAAATAAACGGACAGAGTACATGCCTCGTACCCTGATGGCCCGCAAACCCAGACATTCTATATGCGGCACATCCAGGAAGAAAAACTAACATGCTTTGAATATGTAAATAAGTGATTTGAATACATACGATGAAAAAAAGTGAAGGATACTTGCTATTTCTCTTTACCATGAGCGCGCATCTTGTCATTCGAGTAATAGGAATCCATCACATTGCCCGTAAAACCTGAGTCAAGACAGGAATAAAACGCATTGAAGAACCAACAGGCTCGTAAACAACTGCAAAGAAATGGTCAAATGCGTCACGCGGTCATTTCAAAACCAACGAAAGAAGCATTTCAAGGCATGAAGACAAAATGTTATACATAGCTAATTTCAAAAGTATTGATCATGCGATTTTACTTGCGACTTAGCATTAATCCACGTTCTGAACTACATCTGCAGGCCTGGAAATAGTAGCAAATTAATCTACACACACCAGCGAAGTAACGATATTCTTCCTCTCCTTTTCCAAAGTCGCTGTCTCAACGAGACCTCATAAGCGTGCAATTATACATAGATGGGTACGCCTGTAATTAAGCCTTCCCGTGTGACAAATATTAATAAAAAACGGTCTTTCACTTGCGTCGGTGCTTGGATATAAATATATTTCCAACTAGAAGCACATTTAGGCCAAATAAACGAATATTACCCAATTTATTTAATATAGCTATATCAGTTCCCAAGTGGCCTCACGACGGAAGGCCTGTCGTAGCTCGCAAATAAATATGCTGTGCAACGTGTGACGACGCAACCTCAATTTTACGCTGTCATTAAACAAGTCAATCACGACAAACATCCAAGTTTTTTCTTGCAGCACAATCTGCTCCGTAGCAACAAGACACTGACGCCTATTCATCACATACTATGTACAAATTTCCAGTTGGTCTAAATATCCTGCCTGTCTCAGATCTTCAGAGAGGTTCAAATGAGCGTTCATCATTGCCTACAATCCTAAATACAAATAAATAAGCCCAAATGGTATAATCTTAATAAAAAAGCCTTAATAGGACATCTTTTACACCACTCAGAAATCCTAGGATAGATTTTCGGTATCTTCCCTCTGTCCCTCGGTCAATCTTTTTTTTTGTCTCTTCAATTGCCTTTCGTAATTCATTCATTGGCTAACTCAAACCCCTATATCCCTTTAATATTACGACTCTTGTAATCACGATCTTTAAAAAGACGTCTGTTATTCAAAATTTGGCCAAATTATTGTCCTCTCATTCTAGTTTCAGACTTTCCTATAACGAGATGCCTCCAAGTTCTATAATCACCCTATATTTTTCTCAGGACTAGGCGTAGATAGAACATTGGTGTTAAGCGTAGGCACTCAATATAAATACAAGACAGAGAAGGCTGCATCATACAGAGAACAAAATGTGTAAAGTTGTTGCTAGAGTGAGTAGAGTTTTTAACACTTAAAATGGTGTCGTTAAGTCTACAAGAACAGCGTAATCATGCATGCTATCCCCTTTCGTGATTTAGCACCCTTCGGAAGTCATCGCCAATAGAGTGATACATTGAGTATTGGAGTTATGGATGCGTATGAAATGTGCATTTACGGGTGAGTGACAGTTTGAGGCCCAATGTCTTGTGATGACGAACCCTAAAAATCTCAGCCACTGACCAGTCGGTTTTCCATTGTGACCCCTGCAGAAGCGTTCTCGGCGGCTATTGAACAATGGCGTCGACGTTATAAAAATATATGTTAATTCGACAAGGAGATGATGTTGTGCAATAACAGAAGTTTCAATTTCCTGGTGTGAGTAGATTATCAGAAAAAATACCTCATCTCGTATTCTCTCTTCACCAACTTTCCGAAAGCATCTTCATCATCACGTTTTCATTGCTTATAATTTTGTTTTCTATCCTGTTTGCGCCCGCGTCCCAAAGCCTAAGGAAAATAAATTGCATCAAGAGGCTTCAATGAGCCGATGATATTTAGTGTAAATAATATCCGTGATCTTCAACGACTGAGAAGTTGAGTAGCTTCAGGCGTGATTTGGTGGAAGTCGAGCATAATGAATAACTGATTGAGGCACTTTTCCACTTGATAAAAATATTTTTATTTTTATTTAGGTCAGATTTCAGGTCTGATGATGATGTAATACAGCGAAACCCGGTCGTAAATAAAAATAAAAATATTTTTATCAAGTGGAAAAGTGCTTCAATCAGTTATTCAGACTGAGAAGTTTATTAATGAACGTTGGTAAGTTTAAGCACTCTACCCAATCACGTAGATTTTGGACGATCCATAAAGACTTTTTATTGTGTATGTGTGGTGAGAACTATCTTTTTTTGCACTTCATTATTTATTTCTTCATTTCTTCGTAACTTCTGCTTGCCTTCAAGCCGTCTAATAAGTCACTCTCTTCCCTCCTCCCCATCCCACTTACCTAACGCCCTCCCTTCTATTACGGCTTCGGCAAAACATCTCCTTTCATTTATTCCTTCATCCACTTCTTCTTCACCCATTCTATTTGAAACCTCGGCATTTTGTCTTCCTCTCTTTCCAACTCAATCTTATCGGCAGATCTTTACTTAGTGCACCTGTCGTCCATTCTTTTATTCCAGCAAATGCTCATATCGACAAGAGAATATTTTGCACTACATGCATGCAAGTATAATATGAAATTCAAATTGTAGGCACCACTCATAAAATAGCGAAACAATAGTGATACAAAGTCATTCTATTCTGTCTTGAAACTATTCAATGGCGTAGTCAGCAAAAACGGTCGGCAGAAACGTAGGTTATTTGCCGGCGACACAATCCAACACACCACCCGGATCCAATATATTTTTCTACGCAATTTCTCCGAGTTTTTCTGAGACTTTTTACGCCAAATATTAGACTTTTCTTTATTTTTCCGCATACAGTGAAAATTTTTCCCTTGAGTAAACCATTCCCACACACCCTTGTCACTAAATGCTGTATTTCTCCTCGTTCTGTTCTTTCCACGCACTTAACTAATCTACATTTCTATTAAATATATCCAAGATAAAGGATCAATGCCACCACTATCTTTCCCCAAATGACTGGTCTCCTAATTATCCATAATATGATATATTCTTTTCGGATTAAAAGAGAATATGTAGACATAAATAACAGATTTCTCGGTTTTTTTACACACCTCTATACTTCAGCTGGGTTACTCCGTATGACATACACATTCCTCCCTCTTTATACCCACGGTTTAAAATTTACCAAAATATCTCAGATTGACCTTTTAGCCAAAAACTATCGAGATTTCGATATTGTGCGTTAATTATTCGTAATATATATATTCTGCGTTCAATCGAGTAGGTACTAATACTGATTCTCGGCGTCTTAAATGGAAAAAGGAAAAATACGGCTGACATATTTGCACATACATCATTGCAATGCTCGTTCATTCGTGACCCTTATGTTTCAAAATAAGTTAATCATTAAAACAGTATGAATATAAAATTACGAATTCCTGCGTAGTTCAAACAGATGATGAAAACCATATATTCTCTATTTCCAAGGCGTCTGAATACAATGAGTGTCGTACACAGTACAAAAAAGAAACACATATAGTATACTAAATATCATTTGACGAACAAATTTTCAAACCGTAAAACTCCACCTGCTCGAATTATGTCAACATTATTTTGTTCATAAACACGTAAATATCAACCTATAAGTAAATAAACATCCAGAGCATTAATTCCGTTCTCTAGGATCGGACATCGAGTCATTCACGGTTGCGCAAAGGCAAGCAACACCTGGCTCAGAGAGGATTGAATCGAAAACGATGTACTGAAAAAAATAACACGTGGATAACGCAACGTCGATTACCTAGAATAACAACGGCATGAACCACTTGAGCCGAATCACTTGATTGCTTTCAGTTTTCTGATAAGCATCTTCATCTGGTGAAAGGAAGGGCCAGGTGCCTCGGAAGAGAGCCAAATGCAGCGTAAGCGAGTGAAATGGAAATCGATACCCAGCAGTCTCCCACAGCATTCTAGAAGACATGGATGGATAAAAAAATCACCAAATCGATTTGCCTTAGATGCTTAAACACACTCTCGATTGCGAATATGAACGAATAAACTACGTGCCGGTCAGTTTTTTGCTTTTGAAACAAGTAGTAGTAACCACCCGAATCATTAAAATGTAAAATTTATATCTTTTAACGCATTTACGCGCGTATATTTTGTTTATTTAATCCATAAAAGGCATCACGCTAATTAAATTGGACACAAATGACGATGGAAAACAAGTGATATCATTAAAAACTTAACGGGTCAAATAAAATAGCGCCATATGAAAAATGAAGTTTGGTTTACGATACATAAATGAGAGAGACAACATGAGTAGTGAAGAGGAGGATGTTCCAAGAAAATTAGGCAGGAGAAAAAGCATGGCAGGAATGGACGACACAACGAGTTTGGAACGGGTCGAAGTCAGGAAGGCGTTTCATCATCGCGGTACAAAAGGTCGATGGAAGTCTAAAGATAAATGAGCGTTTTGTGATTGTGAGGCGATGGGTGACACAATGAAAGCGGTCATTCAACCGTGCCACAAAGACACTCGAAGATGCAAAGGGGTAAGAAGAAGTTCAGATAGCCTATAATTACCATTGACGATTTATATGGAAAACTTTAGATCATTCTTGGCATGGCGATCAGAAAGGGAGGAAATGTCGAGGGAAGACCTGAGCTCGTAATCTAGAGAGAATAAAAGGAGGGGTAAATGACGGTGGCTAATGATGGCGAGAAAGAAATTCATCGGGCGCTCAAGTACACGCAGGTTGGAAGAAGTGAGTGGAACAGTGGCCCAACATTTGGAAGAGTATTCAAGGACAGGAGAAACACAAGAAAAGAAAGAGTACAGAGAGATAGCAGATAAGATCCCCGTATGGATGTTGCTCAATTTGGTCAAAATTCCAAAGAAAGTGATACTTCGTCTTATACGCTGCCATTTATTGATTTTTCTCTGTTAAAAATTTCACAATTGCCATGATTCCAACATTTCGGTGCACTATCTTTCGATAACTCCTCTCAAACCAATGGTTTGGGAAATAATTTGGTTCGTCAAATTTGCTAGCGAGTTGATTAAAATACAACAGTATTTACATATAGGGGTTATGACAGTGGCTCAAAGTTGGGAGACGCCTAAGGAGGATATAGTATATGGTATATAGGTATACACACTGATATATTTTTAAAACATTGAAACACAAGGAAAGGACACTCGCATATATAGTTTTGACATTTCCAGGACACGGCCATCATCAGAATCATGGAACTGATGATGATGACGGCCGTGCTGTCGAAACGTCAAAACTACATTACTGAATGTTCTTTCTTTGAGTTTCTATGTCTTAAAAATCTATATCAGTGTTGTTATATATTTTTGCGTCGCTGAAGATTGTTCTATTTTGAAGATATATGTATTACTATTGATAATCTACCGTTTAAGGTAGGTTTTGGAAGGTTCCAAGCTACCAAACGGTACAGCGACAATTCACTTGTATCTCCTATACTAACATACATACACAATCATACACATATGTATAAATATGTGCATATATATATATATATATATATATATATATATATATATATATATATATATATATATATATATATTTATATATATATCTTCGAAATGGAACGCTCTTCGGCGACGCACAAATATATAAAAACACAGATGTAGATTTTTAAACCTTAGAAACACAAAGAAAGGACACTCACATATATTGTTTTGACGTTTCGACGGCACGGCCGTCGTCTTCAGAATCATATATATATATATATATATATATATATATATATATATATATATATATATATATATATATATATATATATATAATTAAGTAAACTCCATCTCTGGCCTTTTTTTAGAGAATAGAGTATTTTATCACAAACATCTCAAAGACTCTCCAAGTTTGCAAGCTCAACAAAATCATTGAAAAATAATTGAATGCATCATATATTTCACCCAACTATAAATCAATGAGACTCACAGCGGAATAAATGAGCAAAACGTTCAGGGTAACCAACCAACAATTCCATCATTTTTCAAAAGTATGGTTTTACACATCATTCTTAATCATCTCCAGGAAATAAGAACTTTGGGTAAAATGATACAAGAGAGGTTATTCTGCAAAGAGACAACGCGGTGAAAAAAAATGAAAAAAACTCATTTTAATTGATATGGAATTTGCTTTGAGATAAAAAATAACTTGACCCAGCACATTCTTTTTCCTTTGATATACCTATTGTAAAAACTAGCTATAGGTAAAAAATAGGAAATTAATAGTTATCATAAACAAATTTACATGTAGATGGGACTTTACCCATGCCTTTATTATGACAAAACTGGTAAAAAAAACAACGTTGTGTCCCAAATACTTCAAACACTGTGTGTTTTTTTTCGGAAGGAGTAATATCGTCTCTCCTTCTGGCTAAATGCAATGGAATTTCCTTCCGTTTATCTTTCTAAGGAGATTCTCGGGATAATAAGAGAGTATTTGATCTTGTCTTTTCACGCACTTTTACAGAATGTTCATTTTCGCCTACAGTATTTAAAATATACTCACAATTTTGAGATTTTGCATTCATTTTGACCTAAAATATATTCCCATTCACTTCATTGTATCAGGAAGGAAGTACGAGGGCTGCTCATCAAAGAATGATTATAAAATTTTTATTCGTGATTTATTGTACAAACATTTTAAAATTTTATTTTCTTTTTTATTACCATATTTAATCTGTAGTGAATGTGTGGAATAGCTCCCAATGTTTTGACACGACAGTATCATATCAACATTAGTCGTTGTGGGTGAAAACTGTTCATTTCGCTTACGATAACGATGGAGGTAACGTGCGACGTCGCATTGAAATTTTTCTTCAGATGTAGAAGTAAAGCTCCAGAAAGCTAATGAAGAGTCTAATTCTTCCTTATAGCTCAAGTAGAAGTTGGTTAAAAATATTTAAACAGGGGAAATAATCAATTTCAAAGGAAGGTGGATCTGGCGCTTCAGTCGCTGCTCTTACGGGAGTAAATATTTGTACTGCTACTGCCATTGTGAGATAAGATAGTCGGATTGCGCTGTGAGCACAATTAGAAATATTGAAAATTCCACGTTCATGGGACAAATTTTGTGCAAGTTTCCAATTGAAGGGGATGCTACAGGAATATTAAGAATTTCATTCGCGGATTATCTTTTCAGTTGACACTTGACTATACTATGCACGTGTATTTTGATTCTGAGAGCAAACAGTAAAGCTTTGGGAAGGAATCTCAGACAATAATGGCTTAAAATGCATGTTACAGAATTCATTTGCTCGTTTTAAGAAAGATAGCCAACACCGCAATACTGAGGACTTGGGAATCATGTACTTGACATCACGCGCCCAGTAATCAATAATTTCATCCCAAGTCAGTTCACGTATGAAATATAACGTGGAACTTAGATGGTACCACACAGGAGTTATAAAATCGTTAAGATGTGAAAGACAATGTCACGTCAAGATGACAAATATAGGGATTGATACATCAAGTGACGAACGGATTGAGATCACTTGCGCCTACAAGACATCCATGGCGGATGCTAAGTAGCAATTTTGGAAAGCAATTTTGACGAACGGATTGAGATCACTTACGCCTATAAGACATCCATGGCGAATACGAAGTAGCAATTTTGGAAAGCGTCCAGAGAATTCTCAAGGAAAAGATTAGCTGAAAATTAAAACAAGAATCCAAAAGCCACCGATGGGTTGTGTGGCAAGGGGTGATGTAACATCGAATATGCGTAATAAGAGAATAAATTTTCTTGATACTTAGTTAAAATAAATGTGTAAAAATAATTCAAATAATGTAGATTATGATAACAACAGATGTATGCGGTAACTAAGTATGATATACTTATTTACACATACGAGATGATTGCAAATAACAAGAAATACAATAAACTATGGTCAGACGAAATGATGACAGTATTGTAGGTTAATTCGAATGGAAAAAGAAGAATACTTCTCTCTCCCTCTTACTGCGGGCGCTTACAGTTATTCTCCATTATCGTTCGTGAGAAAATGACACCATAAATCATCAGAAAGGTGCTGACAATGACGTTTTAGGGTGATGGAATGATCCCTGATCAGTTTAATATGGAAAGCTATCTGTCTCACATTCAACCTCTCTCAAAACTGAAAAGAAGAAACGATGAAAAATGCCCACGCTTCCGTAGAAATACATAAATTTTCCGCAAAGAATTGACAAAGAAAGGAGGCCAATCCATCATGAAAAGTTAAAACCTTTCCACGAAAATATGGTCATAATCCACTGGTGGAATTAGATGCATTTTTTTCGAAGAACCGAAATCAAATGCACCACCGCTATTTATCTTCTGGCAATCCTTACTTCCAAACAGGGACGGATTCAAGGTAGAGTTTCGGGTGGGGTAATTGGAGGACGGAGAGGATTCTGAAGTCGGTAAGAATTGAAATATTTTAGTTCGGTTAAAATAAAATTCATTCGGTTTTTTGGATGCTGGGTAATTTTAAGCAATTATAGAAACCAAATAAAAGAACTATCATATCATTGGAGTGGGCACGTGGTAGGGGGGAGGGGTAGGAGTCCCCCCCATATGGAGCCGTCACTACATCTAGGGGCCATGAAGCTACAAGTTACAATCCTTATAAAAGCAACCGTGAATCCACTTAAAAACTTTGTAAACCACCCAAACTGCATGCATGATAAGCGTAGGAACAGTTTTAATCTTACAAATTAAAGAAATCTATGAATGAGTCAAAGCGGGAATTGGATGAAGTGGTGGCTAGCGTACTGGCTTCCCCCCCAAAGAGCTCGGGTTCGACGGCAGATCTTTTGCAATGGTATCTTGATTCCTACTTGAGGTGCTTTGAGGAGAGAGCACTCACTCTAAGTGACTATGCGAGCTCGTCCCTTCTGATTTATGGGAGGCGAGTGACCTGGGGCTCGTTTCTCTAAGACGCGTGTCAATTTGCGAGCCATAATCTTTCGTTTGCTCATTCCCACAGCGGAAACACTCGAAGATTGATTTGTTAGAGAGGATGTGTTTCGTACTAAACCCTATTGTGTGAGAACTTCAAGCTTAATCCGTCGGTCAACATAGCTCTGAAAGTATTACTTATTTTCATTCTTCAATTTTATTTTCATAATCCAGTTGCAACATTAAAACCCCGTAATATATAAGCCACGAGCGTGTGTGTGGCAGGATTTGCTAGGTCACTAGCCATTAAGGTAATTATTAATATATTTGTGCTAAATTGTTTTCCTACTTTAGCAGTGTTGGACTGCGCGCAAGTTCCAATCATTAGATCTACTTTTTATACGATGGTGAAAGGGCAAAATAATCCAATTATTTTTTAAACATTTGGTCATCAACGGTGGAAGTGGTAGTCCAGTGAGTAGAGCGCTGGGCGCCTGACCGTAGGGACCGGGTTTGATTACGGTTAAAGCATTTTCAGATTCATCCTGCTGTGTACTGCTTTTGGAAACCAGGTCTTTTTAGGATACCATAGGCGGAACAGGGAAAGGAACTGTTCCCTCGATCTTGTTCATTTTCGAATTTGTCATGCCGCTGGGCTTAGTATTACGTCAACTCTACCCTCATCTATCAGATCAATCTTCGCGTTGTCAATTGTGGTTTTCGCGGTGGTATTCTATAGGTATCCTGTATAGTTTAAACTGGATTTTGGAGTAACATAGACTAAAGAATGCTGCACTTTTGAGCCTCCCTTACAATAATCCGATTGCAACCACACATATTGTATGTTTTATTTAACAACAATTCATCTCATACAAAAGCCTAATACACTGCATTACGTATAAGAAAGCCTTGCTCAAATCCGTATATTTTATCCCCATACATGTATAAAAACCAAAAACACAGTAATCAACCCGAAGGTCGGTTTGGTAGGTGATGGTAGAGTTCACCCAGTACTAACCCCGACGGCGTGTGATTTTCACACATCAGGGCAGGGGGGGCAGTTCTTTTCTTTGTGCCGGTAATGGTTTCCTAGGAAGAACTGGTACCCGAAAAATCACATCAGGTCCCTTTTCATCTCTGAGTACTTTCTTCCTCCCTTCATCCCGTCCAACATCCCTACCCTGTTCCTTCCCTTTCCTCGTTTACCTAGCATTCTCCCCTCCATTACAGTCTTCAGCATCCCACTGCCGATCAATACGCCCCTCATCCATTTTTTCTGCCTCCATAGGATTTCTCCTCACAAACCCCTCTCTTCGCCCACCATACCAATTACTTCCTCATTGGTTTTCTTCTCGGTCCATTTCACCTTCTCCATTCTTCTCCACACCCACATTTCAAAAGCCTCCAGTCTACGTCTATCCTCCTGCTTCAATGACCACGTTTCCGCGCCGTACATAGCTACGCTCCATATCAAGGTTTTTACGAGTCTTTTCTTAACATCCTTACTCGACGTCCCTGTCATGAACTCCCTCCTTCTTGTGAAAGCCTCTTTGCCTAGCGCAATTCTTCTCCTTACGTCCCTACTACTTTGACCCTGTTGGTTCAAAACACTACCGAGATACGTTAACTGTTCTACCTGCTCCAGTTTTTGCCCTCCTATTTTAATGTTTAGCTTAGCCTTTTTCTTTCTGGAAAATTGCATCACCTTTTTTTTATTAATATTGATTCTCATCCCATACCTGTCGCACTGAATTTCCAATTCACTAAGCAATGCTTGCAGCCCCTTGGCTGACTGACAAACTAAAGCTTGGTCATCAGCAAACCTAACTGATTTTACGAATTCCCCGCCCACTTTCATTCCTACCTCCAGTTCTTCCCGTGGCTCTTTAATCATTTCCTCCAAATAAACGTTGAACAACAACGGTGATAATGGACAAACCTGCCTTACACCTCTTCCTAACACTGCCCAACCGGACTCCCCGTTCCCCAATCGCACCTGAGCAGTCGGAAACATGTACAGGTTGCGGATTAGCCTCCTTTCCCTCCAATCTATTCCTATTTTCTTCAATATACTCATTAGTTTTTCCCAATTTATTACATAAAACGCTTTTTCGAAATCAATGAAGCAGGCAAATACCTCCTCGTTGTGTTCTATATTCCTCTCGATTAATAATCTCATTACTGCAATGGTATCACGCGTACCTCTCCCCTTTATAAACCCAAACTGATCATCCCCTAAGTAATCATTTGCCCTACTCTCTATCCTTTTGTTTATGATCCTGAGAACAACTTTAGCTGCGTGGGATATCAAACTTATCGTCCTGCAGTCCTCACATGATGTAGCCTTTACCTCTTTCGGAATAGGAACTAAAACTGATCTCACAGTCTTCCGGCCAGATTCCTTCCTCAGAAATACTACGGATCAGCCCATATAGCCTCTTCCTCCTACATTTTCCTAAGCCTTTTAAAAGTTCCGCGGGAATGTTATCCACCCCCACGGCCTTATTTAGTTTCATCTCCCTTAATGCCCTTTCTATCTCATTGTCTAGTATGCCTGGACCTAAGCTATCTTCCTCTACGTCATGTTCCTTTTCTATGTCTAACTTTGTTGGTCTAAGTTCTTTACTATACGGTTCTTCTATATACTCCTTCCATCTCTCTTGGATTTTTCCTGCGTCTACTATTACCTTACCCTCCTTATCTCTAGCGTTAGCATAGCTCTTCCTTTCTTACTTCCCGATAACGATTTAACTTTGCTCTACAGTGCACCGATTTCACCCTTTCCCATATCCTCGCACTGCGTCTTCCACCATGCTTCTTTTGCTTTATTTGTTGCCCGCCTCAATTTATTGTTTAATTCTTTGTACTTCATTTTGCCTAATTCTGTATTTTTTACATTCTTCCATTTTCGCCGCTCATCCATCTTTGTAATCATCTCATCCGTGATCCAAGGTTTCCTAGTCCTTTTAGCGTTAACGGTTCCAATAGTGTCTTTTGCGGCTTTAGACAACCCTTTCTTGATATTTTCCCATTTTTCTTCGATATTACTTAGCTCTTTACCATCCTCCATGATTTCCTCTGCCGCCTGTTTGTATTCCTTCCTTTTCAGACCATTTAATGCTTCTACATTCCATTTTCTTACTCGCCGCCCCTGCTTTATCTTTTTGAAACGGACGCTACATTTCATAACAACTAAATTGTGGTCAGAGTCCGCATCCGCTCCCGGGAAGCTGTGCGAATTTATTACACTGTTCCTAAACCTGTGTCTAACCAGGATATAATCTAGCTGATACCTTTCTGAATCACTTGGCATTTTCCATATATACCTGCGTATTTTGTGGTGTCTAAACCAAGTGTTGGTGATGACTAGCCCCTGTCTCCTGCAGAATTTAACTGATTTCTCCCCGCGGTCATTCCTTGTGCCTAAACCGTAGTCCCCAACCTCGTCACCATCTCTTCCTTCGCCTACCATCGCATTCCGATCCCCCATCACTATCAAATGTTTCCCTGCAGGAACACACGTGATCATGTCCTCTAACTGATCGTATATCCTATCGACCTATTCTTCTTTATGGTTGCTCAGTGGCATGTATACCTGAATAAAAACTAAGTTCGTCGGTTCTACTTTTATCTCTACTAGTAGTATTATATCCGTTACCTGCTCTATGTTGACTACGCTTCTCCCTACCTCTTCAAATAATACTATGGCAACCCCTCATTAGCTCTCGTCCCCGCCGCTGTATATTCTATAATTATCACTCCAGTAATCCCCGCTATCCTTCCATCTCACCTCGCATAGACCTAAAATATCTATTTTTCCCCTTTCCATCTCTCGCTTAACATTCTCCAATTTCCCTGTCCTCATCATTGTCCTAACATTCCACGTTCCTATTCTAACTAATTTGGTCTTCTTCTCCTGCGTCTTCTGTCCTGCTGCTGCTGGTTTTCCCTTGCAAGGGTTTCGTGGGATGACGACCGCGGAAGCCTTGCCTCCCCCGCTGCCAGGCACGACACACGGCCGATTGGGCCGAGCCCCGTAGTTGCCAGGACTCAAAATCTCTGTATAGTCCATCATGTTAATCTTGGGAATGATAATTGAGGTGGTTTCCCGTTGCTTTCCTCACTAGTGTTTTTAACGTGACACCATCACTTACTGGCCGCCCCACTGGGGTCAGACGCCATTGCAGCCGCCTCACTGAGGAACAGACGCTGCGTGGACTACCTTTCGTCTGGCTCCTAACCTTCGACCTATCTGGCATGGGTGACCCTACCAGGAGCAATTATTATAACTCCCGCCAGCACAGCTCTAGGGGTCATCGGAACGCACAAGCCCTTCCACCACGTTAAGGTTGTAGTAGTATAAATAAATATATATATATATATTTGAATATTTAATATTTTTTATTTATTTAATGTATATATAAATATTCAAACACGAAATCCCGCGGAACGGCGAACAAATACTCATTTATAAGAAACAGATATAAGGAAAAGGGATCGGAACACACACTAAGGACGAACACAGGAGAGGTGGGGAAGGCGGAATTCAGCAGATCACGAATGCTATCCCTTTTCCTTATATCTGTTTCAATATAAATGAGTGATTTTATATATATATATATATATATATATATATATATATATATATATATATATATATATATATATATATATATATATATATATATATAACACATAAAAAGAACACTCACGTGTTATTTCTTAATAATTTCAACGGAATTTAGCTCCATCTTCCTCGGAAGAAGCAGAAGCGTACTAGTACTTCTGTTTCTTCCGAGGAAGACAGTGCTAAATTCCATCGAAATTATAAATAAATAACGTGTGAGTGTTCTTTTTATGTGTTCTTATATTGTTTGTTGCTGTCCAATTTTTTCAACACTTCCGTGTTACTTCGACGAAATCATCTCTATATATATATATATATATATATATATATATATATATATATATATATATATATATATATATATATATATATAGTATATGCTTTCATAGACGTAACACGGAAGTGCCGAATAGTACAATACACAGTAACACATAATATAGAAACACAAAAAAAGAGAACACTCACACGTATTTTCTTGATATTTCGACGGAAACAATCCGTCTTCCTCTGAAGATGTAGAAGTAATGACTGCTGGAATTGTTGAGGTGAGGGGTGCGAGAGAAAGGGAAGGGGGCCAGGGGAAGGGGAGAACGGGAGGCGAAGGAGGGGTGAAAGGAATGGTTGGGGAGAGGAAAGGGAGAGGGAAGGGGTGGAAGTAACAGTTTTAGGCCACTCCCATCAGTGAACGACATTGAGGCCCGGATGCTGATAGGCCATACAGATGTAAATGAAAGCCAATTCAAGGGTTTTTAATTCTATAGGGTTATCGGATGTGGGAAGGGACGCTAGGACGGAAACATTGTAACACTGGTTGAAGGGGGTATTATGATGGGAAGCATGTTTAGGGATGGGGAGACCCGCGGACGGGGAGGAGGGATTGCACGAGGCGCGGTGGTTGTTAATCCTAATGTTAAGTGGTGTGGAACATTGGCCTATGTAAAAGGACGGGCAGAGTTTCCGCTTTCCCCACCTCTATTGTGTTCGTCCTTTATACGTGTTCCTATCCCTTTTCCTTATATATGTTTCTGTATATATGAGTATTTATTCGCCGTTTGGCGGGATTTCGTGTTTGAATGTGTATTTGGCCAATGTGGCTCATCTCTTTCTTCTGGCTATGCGTGCCACGAAACGCACTGTTCTTTTCCTGTATGATGTTGTATGAATTCTAACCACTCACCTTTCCTCTTGTGTATTGTCTATTTCTCCTTTGGTGGGTGAAACAGCCCCCTGACGCCATCTCTTGGCTAAAGAATCGGGGCGCTTGGCGACATATAAGACCCACGGATCTCAGGGTAAATTACATATCCTCGATAGCTGCCTTGATAGCAGGACGTGCCTGTGTTCACCGAGTGTCTAAAATCGCCGGCGTCCGAGGCTTCGGTCGCCGGGGTTTGGAGAGCGGCACTGCCGGACTCTCTCGGAAATCGAGGTTCCGATCGTGTTTTGTTTCGAGCGGCGGTTGACCGCCTAGTTCATCAAGAAGCGCGCAGTTTGACTCTCGACTTCTTCCGCCGGGAAGGCCGTACTTTTGTTTTGTTTAGTGGATCAAGACTGACCTTGACGCCTGGTGTAGAGCTTAGGCTCCTTTTGTTTGCTACCGCCGGGTGCGTGTGGCGGGGAGGGAGCGTTCGTGAGTGTTTTATTTCCCTTTAAAGTGCTCGTTTTTTTTTTTGTTGCGCTTTCCTTCTTCATGCTAGTGTGCTGAATTTGATTTCTTCAAATGGCTGTGCGCCGTTTAAACACGCTCGCCTTGCAAGTTGACGAGAAGGCGAAGCCCCCTACCCCGTTGGAGGTCCACCTCTTCACGTTAGAGTCGCTGGGCCTCACACCCGAAGAGATAGTGGCGATCCAATTTGGATACAATCGCCATTTGATATTCCTGAAGTTGGCAACCGAAGCTACAATGACTAGGATTTTAGACAATACTCCGCGGAAACTACCGTTTCCGTCTTTAAGTGACCAGAGGACGACAATAACAATTGACGAGACTTCCGGCAGCCCGTGTAATGTCAGGGTTCTTTGTCTCCCCGTGGAGACCCCATTGGAAGACATAACAGGCGAGCTCCAACGCTTTGGTAAAATACATCGCTCGTGGGAGAACAGGTGGGAGGGAGAAAATATGGCGCGGGTGCTTACTGGCACCAGGGTTGTGCGGATGACGGTCGAGAGAAATATCCCCTCGTACCTCCACATCGGCGGCAACCGGGCCATCATCATCTATGAGGGTCAGCGCCGCACTTGCGCCCGCTGTAATCAAGAAGGCCACGAGCGCAAGACCTGCCCTCGGAACCAGGGAGGTAAGAGCTATGTGGAGGCAATGATGATGCCCTCCAACCCTAACGCCGCCGTGGAGATGGATCAGCCCGAAGTGGCTGTGGAGGAGAGAGCGCGGTCGCTTCTACTCATCGAGGGTGCGGTCCCGGCTGCTCCCGTTGGTCCCCCGCATCTCCCTTCAATTGGAGGGAAATGTCAGCGGGAGCGAAAATCGTCAACGGAGGAAAGGGAACCGAAAAAGAAGAGGACAGACAAACCCAAACTCCTGGTCTCGAATACCGTTCTACAAATGGTTCACATACCTACCACCTCGCCTAATATCACACGACCTCCAGCCCCCGTCTCCGTGAGCTCGTCAAATGAGGAGGGATGGTCTTTCGCCCCCCTTCCCCCCGCTCTCGCCATCGACGCCCTCGCTACGCAATCCTTGCATCACGGGTTTCAAACACCCCAAGAACCTCTGGTGACAGGTGAGGAGGATGCATCTGATTGCGATGTTTTCCAGTCCCCAACAGCTCATCCCTCGACCCCTTTATCATTGACTGTAAAGGAAGCGTCACCGACCCCGGAAGTCGACCCGCATACAAGTTTCTCAAAGTCAAAAATCCCACATACCCCATCTTCTTTCCCCATTAAGGACAGTCAATGTGTCGACGATCTTCCCAGCGCTTCTCAAGATACGGACCACAAGCAACTATCTCCCCTGATTTTTCCCGACCACAACCCTTCCGCAGATGAGCCCCAGTCCGCCATTCCGACCCTCCCCGAGGGTGCGTCCTGCCCCTTGGCGGCCCCCAGCGGTGCTCCTTCGAAGAGGGCCTCCTGTGGAACGCTGCCGAGTTACCCGCTCTACGTGGAGACCACGGCTGGCTCTTCCTCTTCGGATGAGGCCGGGGGGGAGGGATGCGGCGAAATGCCGCGTCCTCGCTCGTCGACCCGTTGGACGAGGCGTCCCGGGAAACGGCGAAGCACTCGTCGCCCGGGGTCGAGTCGCGACCGGAGCGACGCTAGCCACGATCAGAACTCTGGGAAGTGATGTCCGGTAGCCACCCGGTGCCGGACACACTTCGTCCATCGTTGAAGAGTTTTTTTTTTGCTGAATGACTGATTGAATCGATAATTTCAACCCTGCCGTTGATAATTTCTTACAATACATAATTTTCCATTGCTAGCTAAAATCTCCCTCCTAATATCTGTGGACCTTGTCTTCCTTTCTTTTTTTTCTTTCTAAATGTTAATGGTCAAATTCACGAGTATGCGTCTGTATGCATATGCTTATGTATGTGCGTGTGGATATGCATGTGTGCGTATGTATGTACAAGTGGATATGTATGTGGTATATGTATCATATATGTATCCATGTATACACTTATACTAAAGAAAAACATGATGTACCCATAATCTGTGACCTGATATTATGCATAATGCTAACAAACTCTGTAATATAGTATTCTGAACCGAATAAAATAATTTATATCATAGCTCAAGTGGTTAAGAGCATCCGCCCGGCAAGTGGAAAGATCCGGTGTTCGAGTCCCGGTTGAGGAAATATTTTTACTCTTGTGATCCGTTCGATTCCGCTTTCCCCACCTCTATTGTGTTCGTCCTTTATACGTGTTCCTATCCCTTTTCCTTATATATGTTTCTGTATATATGAGTATTTATTCGTCGTTTGGCGGGATTTCGTGTTTGAATGTATATATATATATATATATATATATATATATATATATATATATATATATATATATATATATATATATGTATATATATATGTATATATATAAATATATATGTATATATATATATGTATATATATATATATATATACATACATATATATATACACACACACATATATATATATATATATATATATATATATATATATATATATATATATATATATATATAAACTACTAATTGTAGATGTCATCAACTTACAACACATTTCATAATATGAACATACGACTGTATAACTATCTGCTGCTTACTCAGTTGAAATCAGACTGTATCCAGAGTTTCAAGATTAGGGTATATACTTGGTTACTTGCTCACCCACTTTTCTCAATGTAGAGATTTGTTCAGTGGGTGAGTTGATGCTGGAGATAATGGGGCTTCCGTGATTATTTGTTTATTGTATTTAGGCTAGCTAGCAAATAGAAGTGGGGTGTTTTGGGATTAGTTGGGGAAAGAATAGATATTTGTGTCGGTGAAAGGCCTTCTTTGGATCCAATTTTGGATAGGAAATAGAAAATTTCACTCTGGTATGAAGGGTTAGGACCTTGGGACGGGATAAAACAAGATGGGTCGTTTAATTAGCGCAATGCGTCCTTCAAAGACTACGCCACTGATTTTTTCTTTGAACTGACTAAACTCGTCCTCACAAAAAATGCATTAATCTTTCGTTGTCAGTCCGTGGCATCTGCCTCTGCAACAACATCCCTTCCAGCATAAATAGCATAGGCCACCTTTACGATTCCCGCTGGAAATATGAGTACCTGGAAATCTACTTAATAACAAAATTTTCAAACCTTCAGCCCAATACACTCCTCATCCCAAAACAAATTGCCCAATGAACCCTAACGTAATCACCACACTCTTCCCCAGGAGCCACAAATCACATTCATATTACGTGAACTGTACCCCTTCATTCAAAACAATCAGTCCTCATGAGAGTTCTCCCCCAATCTCTTCTCCGCCCATCTCCGCACCACGTAACCACTTACGCAGCAAATGCTGCCATATTCTTCGACCCGCCACCTCCATGATACAAAATCCCAAACCAAAATTCATTCTTTTGGACCTGCACTTCAAAAAGCATAATGTACCGCATTTCCTATAACTTCCATCTTGCTTTCTACGTGAGTAAATACAACACTGCACTTTCCCTCCGCATGAATAATCACCGTAACTCCACTAAATCTCCCACCTTCCTTAATTATCCTATCCCTACTTACGCTGGTCCCACAGTCAATCCTTTGATAACTGCTTCTCTCTTTCGTTGATTGAAACCCTCCCTGAATCCTCTAGCAGCATATAAGCGAGAACACCCGAGATGGTGCATGTATGGGTACGTAAATCATTCAAACCTCCCGGGATGAGCATTACTAAAATTATCCTATAGGTGTTATATCCTCTCACCCCTGTCTGTTCACCCTTCGTCCCTTACCTCCTCCGGCCCCAAAGCCCTCCTCACATAACCTCTCCGCTCTCCCTCCGAGAATGGCAGCCTGAATATGACGACATAGCAGTAATGACGTTTCCAAAAGAGAGTAAATGAAATACGATTGAAATGCATTTGTTTCGTAGATTTTGAAAAGGTGCTGGATAGAATAAATTGGGTAGAATTAATGAATAGATTACAGAAAATAGGAGTATATTGGTGGGATAGGCGACTTATCCGTAGCCTGTGAACGTCTCAAACTGCTAAGGTACGAGTAGCGGATGGAGAGTCGGGATCGGCTGAGTTCGGAAGAGAAATTTACAGAAAAATGGTCAGTTATTTACATTTACTTGACTGATTACCTTGTATTTTTTTGCTGGATGCAAATTACATTCGGCTCTGAAAAAGTCTGATTTAAAATAATTTCTGAGGAATTATTATCAGTTATCTACGAAGCTTAAGAATCCTTAGTGATATACTATATAACAAGTCTTTGTGACGTCATGGAAGAATCATGGTAAATGGAAGAGTTCTCTTTTCGAGATACTAAGCATGCTCTTCGGATGAACCCGATTGTCGCTTTACGCCATCATATTATTCCATCATGCATATCATGACATTCATATTACGAAACACACATAGTAATGATATGTTTTAAACATAGGTAATGAATCTGCAAAAGAAATTACAAACAAATTTTAATATTCCACACTAGCTAATAAAAGAACACATGAGTTATATCTTGCAATACGCACTTTAACTAAGCACGGCTACCGCCAATTTTACGCATTCGGATTTGGTTCATGCACGTTTGTGAAAAGTAAAATAGATGGAGAGATTGACAGGCGCGGGGATATCGGTTGAAAATTTGTTCGTATGCGAAGTTAATAAATAAAAATGAATGTTTGCCTAATGCAGCAATAATGGTGGCGTATAAAATTACATGATTTAATGGGAAGAATACTTGGGAATACCAGGATAAACATAACTTGCGATTGAATGCGATGGGTACTTGAGAGATAATAAAAATAAGAGAGAGTAATAGTGGTGAGGGATAAGCAAGTCATCAAGGAATGTGGTATGGATGCGTCGGTGATGAACCACCATGGGAGAGATGTGCTTCCACGGTGTGGCAGATCGAGAAAACCATGTGAGAATGTTGTTGATGGGAGTCTCAATGCAAGAAATACTATAAGTACAGAAGAGAATGTGACAGAGGCAAAAGGTTCATACAAAGCCCGGGCATTATAAAGAAAATTAGCGTACGAAAATGGCCTGAAATAAATTTATTTCAGGCATTTTTTACTCCACTTCTCCCGCAAGGGAACGGCGTGAACTAATTTACATATATGCACAGTAATACAAACCACTTGTGATATTCATCCACCGAGTGTGTTTAAATCACTAGCAACAAGCTGAAGCTCATCGCAAAAAAAGGCAAACCAAATGTTTTCTTTTTGTAAATTCAGCTAAAATCCAATGAACCTGATTTATGAAAATCAGCGAGTTTCAAGGTATATAGTTCACGAACTATTTAATGTTCACGACACACAAAATCAAATAACGGATTCGTGCCAAGAGTTGTGTCCACTCTTCCTCCCAAATTGTCCCAATGTACTTCCCTACCCGCTTTCATTTTGAATTTTTTTATAAACCATACTTTAAAGGCACAATTGCAGGCATAATATTAACGCATTTGGCGTTTAAGACCAACCATCCACCGGAGCGACTCGACTTCCATTTAGGTCGGGCTGCGTTTGAAGTTCTATATTATTTCATGGAGTTTGCCGATTAAAGAAATGAGAGATTCTTGTGGATTATGTGACGTTTATTTTCTGTTCAACGAGAAGGGCCTTCATGATAAAGTCCACACAAACTTTTCACAAACGAAACCTTGTTTCAGTTTCCTATCAGGAGATGCATAATCAAAAAAAGGTTAATTTTAAGTCCTCCCAGTAAACTATCGTTTATTCTTCCTATTTTTCTTAACTGAAATTAATTACGCGAACGATCTGGGAACGTTTGGAAAAACCAACCCCCAAGAGCAATGGGGACTGAAAGTAGAATACGAAAGTTGGATTCTAATCAGAAAAAAGGGATTATTAGGAAAAAACGAGTCTTATCCAGTATTTTATGTGATAAAGTGAGACGAGGAAAATTTAAAAAAACATACAATATGAGTCGTTTCGGTGACTAAATTTTGATTCCCTTTTTCATAGATACCATAACCTAAGTTTCCAGAGTAAATGCCCAATATATTTGTTAGAAAATATTTACAGGGATTTATGACAAACATACCACAATTAACGCAAAATGTATTTAGCAGGATTTTTCAACAAAATCTGCCTACCACAAGATGGATCATTTAACCTCTAGAGAGAAAAATTCTACTTCCCTCTATTCGGCGAGAGCTTTTGGACAGATATATTTTAGTAAATAAAATAAATTATTAATTTTCCACAATTTTTTAACAAATTCTTTTGAATATGACACGAAAACTTTGAAACCAGCGTATCATAAAATCTGTGTGAAAAATTAATTTATTTACTACAAATTTTAAAATCCCACATAGCTAATTCACCTGCGATTAATAAGACATGTACATGTATTATATGCACTTATTCTGTATTTATTTATAATATACACTTATTTTATTTTTCATCGTATACTGACACGAGGAAACAATTTTTCTGAAGTTTTAAGTCCACAAATGACATGTTGACATTATCAGACATAATTTTAACTTTCAAATAATGACTGGGCCATTCCAGCGAAAGAAACATATTTTCATGTACGTTTGGACGCTAATTTGCAAGGTCATGCCGTGAACAATAGCGTCATAATAAAATGAACAGAAAAAAATAAAAATATACCGAAAAGCAGTCAGGAAATTTCCAAATTTTAATATGCATACATTAAAGGAGAAAAAAAACTCGTATTTCTCTCTGCAACTCATTATATTCTTCCTTTTAATTACGTATAAACAGCTTTAAAAGCACCAATTTTTTGAAAAGTCATAATGAATGCATTTTAATTTCATGGAAAAAGAAAAACTGACTACGATGGCTATGGGCTTGATGATTTCCCCTTCACGTAATCGCAATGGAAATCCCACACTCTCTCGTTTATTACTCGCATCTTCCTTAGAATTAATAAGCGCGTACTAAATCGGGGTGGGGCGAGTTTGAAAAACGAACTCCCAATAAAAATGAAAAACTTGTGGAATCGCGAATTTCGAACGGAATCATCTAAAGCATAATGACAAAATAAATCTCGTCAAAGTCAGGATCGGAGGAATGCTCGCACGTGGGGAGCGTGCCTCGAGGACCTTCAGTCCGCCCTTATCGAGGTTATCTCCTTGGAAGGAACACCTGCTGGCGGGCGACGTTTCCACGGGATGACTCGCAACCGAAGAGACGTGAGTCGTTACCGGCGAGGTAGGCGAGCGGGGGAGAGAGTGGGGCAATGAAGATTAGATTAGATGACCACCTGCTGATTTCACTATCAGCCATCCGGCTATACAAAGTGGATGTGCCGATAGTGAATACATTCATGTATTGTCATTTCTTTTGTTTTAAAGTGTCAAATTTCCTTTATGACTATTGAGAATTTCTTCTCGTCTCGGGGGGCTTATAAGAAAATCTTGAACGCTCCTACGCGAGATTTGTTTCTTCCCTTTACTACTTGTCACATGCTTAAATGAGGTGTACACTATTTTGCAATACTTTCGCCGCGTAATGCACATTTGCCTTGATTGGAGCCCGAGTTCGAATCCCGGTTCTGGAGGTGATTTTTGCACATATTATTAGCTACCAGTTATAAATGCGTGGTTGAGGAGCAATTTGTACATAAAAAGATTTAATGAACCATCTTTGATGGCTATTCACACATGTAAGGAACATTGACTGTAAACAGGCACATTGACAGCAATGGAAGCGGAAGAGAATATTTTTTCCCTCAATGTCGAAATATGTAATTATTTCATTATTGTGAAAGGGACCTCGGAGTTTGCCCTGATGGGAATGAGATTAGGCAAGTGGGTTGCTAATCGGTTAAATTCTCTGGTCATGGACAGCCCGGTTACCCAATCTTATTTCTATTACTATCAAGTGTCTTCAGTAGTAATCGATTGTCAATCTTTGCTTTGATAATTATCACTACAAAGATATGGTATTTGGTGGAGCGGAAATGCAAAGATATTATGCTAAGAAAGCTGTAAATTTGTTTGTGAAGGTCATATTTCTAGCAGAAATTCCGAGAGCCTGGAGCTAATCATGAAATCTGCATAAAATCGTACTCATATCGGCAGTGGTTAGAACTGGATAGAAACTTTAGATCGACTACAATTCATTTTTTTCTCCATTAGTTTTTGCTCTTTTCCTCAGGCAACCTCACACTTACACCTCAGAGTTAATTTGTTGTAATCAGATATCAGGTGGATTATTATCTATGGTTGATTATTGAATATGAACTATATGGTATTGGCCACAGAAATTTCAAAATTAAAATAGGGGAATGAAGGGAGTTGAAAACGAGGAAAAAATAATGGGGGAATGACGAAAATAACTGAGAAGAGAGGAAAATCACAAAATATAATCCCGCAAAGTTATTGGAGATGAAGATGCTCGATGAAGGCCAAAGAAAAGCAGTCTAGTTCATGAATGAAATGAAATTTCTTGACGGTGATGTTTTAGTTTCTAAACTGCTCCTTTTTGTGTTCATGCTCGCCCTATTTTAGATACCCCAAATCACCCTGGAGAGGACAATTTTTACTTTAAGTAGTACTCAAAAGTAACATTGGGCATATTAGTTATATTAATTTTTAATTTTACTAAAGGAATGGATGTACAATAGAGATTTCGGTATGATGTGTTGGAATTGTTCCATAACAACAGAAACAGAGAAAAATGCTTGCAATTTTCTTATATATATATATCTGGCAAAAAATGGGTGCCTTGGTTTCTGTGTCACAGAAACCAAGGCACCCAGTTGCTCAACTTGCTGCTGCAAAACTTATTTCATTCACACACCATATTACTTTCCTTACCATTCCACTAATATTTCTCACCCATGCAACCTTTGCCCTAGATTGTCAATGCATAGAGGCACGTACCCCTCGACTCTCTTTACCCTTCCACATTGCCGGCCACCGTTCTGCCACCCAACAACCCCCCTCCTTAACTCCTATCAGCATCATCACCTCTACACTCGAATAAAAGGTTAGTCTTTTACCCAGAGGGTGAAAATAGCCCCCTCCCGTACCTTACTCCCCTCATTCTCTGTGCAGGCCCTTCTCTAAGGAATTCCCACCCCCTTTCTCCACATGCATGAAGCTGAAGTGGACACCACAACATACCTTTCTTTGGCAAGTGGAAAAGATAATGGCTGGTCGGCGGTGGACGTCCCAGCAAAGACAGAGGATAACCATAAATACACTCTGTGGCTCAACGAAGTCTTATCATCAGGCTTTTTAAAATACTCCTGGACTTGCCAATTGTTTTGTCTATTCCTTCCTTTCCCTTCCCCCCACCCCAATCCTTCTCAGTATTTCCCTATTCCCTAACGGGTCCCATTCCAAATTGTGGGGATTTTCCAACACCCCTATCCTACTCACCCTGATTGGTCCCTTTGTCCTCCCCCCTTTTTTTGCCAGATATATATGTATGAAAATGTCAAACAAAAGCTTCACCAACGTAAAATGCTTTAGTACCCTGAAGTTAGTTGGTATTAAAAAATCTAAAAAGTGGAAAATTGCAAGTGATTTTCTCTGTTTCTGTTATAAAGGAATGGAGCCAAAAAGATCATCTACTCAATAAGTAACTTCACCTACTCTTATCCTTCTACACAGACCCAGTTGGCATAGTTATGACAGAGAGCAAAAACATGTTCATGCAGTCATTTGCCCATCTCTTTTAAAATTCTCAACACAACATAAAAACCTTCCGTCACAATACTCAGAATGCTCATCACCATTTCCTTCAATCAGCAATGCCAAATTACAGACATTGATCATCTAAATCTAATAGTAAGTAGAACTGTACTTTCAATTTGTCCAAAACTTTTCATTCTTCCTTTTATCTTTTAAATATGAACATGGCTCTTGCCTTCTCCTACTTGACACCCACAAGAATGTTGTCTAGGAATGTCATGGCATAAAGCCTTTTCATAGAATATGAAAGAAAACTATGTACTGTCATTTCAGGTACTTATCCTCTCTTCAAATTGAGTTATTTGTACAGAGCATGGTAGTCTCAAGACATAATACTGCCTCAGTGATCATCATGCCTCAGACATGGTGAAATCCTCTCTCATGGCATGCATTTCAAAAAAAAGAGCAAGGTCTTTTTTCAATGAAAAATCTTTCATGGCGTAAGACTGAACTGGCTAGAAGTACATTGTTTTATCCCATTATAATATCTCTTAGTTTGTGTTAGTATTGAATTGCTTCACATCAAAGTTCTGACAATGGACTCCAATTAATATATTGGTCAACAGCCAATCAATAAATGTAGTATTCATGGATTGGCATAATTTCATTCTATTCCATGAATATCTTTATGTGGATATCTTATTCTCAATGAACTATTACAGATAACTCCAATAGAGAGCCATATGAAATTAAAAATAAAATATATTAACTTCTATGATACTCGTAGACTTGATAGGTTTCATTATATGAATACTTTCATCGGATATTTTATTTTTCAAAGACTAGTTAGGATTCAAACAGCATAGTTTGATATGTGACCAGTTTTTAGCCTTTTTTCAAAAGTGTTTCAAAACAGCTGAATAAGGAAGAACATATTTTGAATTGTCTACAATGGGCCAGGCTAAGTTGCACTTTAAGATAATCTAATCTCAGGGAATTTGTTTTGGTTATTGTCTTAAGTTACCAAATTATTATAAGAAGAATCAACATTAGGCATTGTTTTGAATATTCACTTCGCGAAGAAAAGTCTCAACAATTCATGAAAGCAATTTTTAATTTGAAAAAGAGATGTTTGGTTTTTTCCTATGTTTAAGGTATCTTTCGTGCAGATAGGCACCAACTTAATTAAGGGTATAAGAGTATAGCAAATTCATTACTAAAATTTCTTTAGTTTTCCCCAAACACAACATATCTTGTTCTTTTTATTAAATTGTAATACGCTCTGACTATGGCAGCCAAGAAGACGGGATTCTAATACTGACTGAAGGATCCAATTTTTCCAATAATGGAAGGAGTTTCAAATTAAGGGTGATACTTCTATATACTATATACTCTGCATTGATTTCTTTCCCTTATAAGTCATCTTGAATACTGAAAGTCAACCAACATTACTGAAGAGTCTCCATAAATGTTTCAAGGTTATTTCAGATTCAAATTTCCCTTCAAAGTAACAATTGTATGAAAAACTGAGGCACCTTAGTTAAACCAAAATGTTAACCTATTAAAAAATTTCTTAATTCAGTAATGTGGAACAACTTGTTTTAAATCTTTGAGTAGATACCTTCATCAATAAAATTGGTTTCCAATATAATGAGTTTGACTATATGGCATGTAACCTGAACTGCATTTAGTGTATTGGTACAAATTTAATATAAAAGGTAATTTTAATTCAATAAGTGAAATATTTAATAAAGTCTTTCCATTATCATGAATTATCTCTGCAGGTGCAGAATTTACAAAATAACTTCAGCTGCATCTGATAATCCGTAGAAGGACCATAAGGTAATCCACCATTAGTACATTATCAAACCTGAATTATTACAATGTAATCCTGAAGTACACGATAAATCTTAAGTTTTGTCTGAGTTGTAATACCTACAATTTTAAAACTTTAGTAGGAATTCATATGGTATAAATCTTTACACTTCCTGTCTATATCACTGAAGGCCACAGCCTGATTTTTGTTTAAACCTACAAGAGATTACATCTGTAATAATTACCTAGTTTTTACTTATCTTCTTGTTAGCAAAATTCCATTTCCAATCCGTAGCTCATTACTCCAATGCAATGAAAGGTTTTTCTAATGCATTAACCTGTACAGGTCCATTGGCAACAGTGGATTCCAAATAAGAATTTCATACCAGTTCATATCCATCACTGCTCTAATTTTTGCTTGCAGTCTGCTCCATTGAAACAAAACACTCTCTTAAATAAGCAAACATCTAAATGGTGTTACATCAAAGAAATAAAAAAGTTCAATGTTTTTAACAGATGAGAAAATATTAAACTTACCAAGAGTAATGCCTGAAGCAATTTTTACTAAACTGACTTGGCTGGTTTATGGTTTATTTCTTCCTGTTTAATAATATTTCCACTGGGGTAAATGGAATGAAATTAACATCAGTAAAAAGTATCATTTGCACATTCAGTTGCATTTTTGATGGTTGAAAAGTTCTTCAAAGATTTTTACCAAAGGTGAAGCTCATCATTCTCGGAAGCCATTGCTTGTCATGAGAAAAATGTGAAAACATTATATATCAGTGAGCATAGTTCATGTAAATAGAAATACATTTGAAGTTTCACACCAGTAGGCTTCTAACTTTAGCTTCTATCCTCATATAGGATTTGATTGAAATAACATTTATTAATAAATTTTAGTACTGGAAAAGATAAATAGGTACCTACTTATTATTCAACTTCAAAGACATTCGGCACAATGAAATTTGGAATACCTAATTTCATTTAATACAGCCACTGGGAAATACTCATAAAAATGAACAGTAATATTAATACTTCACTTGTACAAAAGTTTCAGAAATTATAGTATTGTTAGCATTTAAGGACTGAAAAAATGTGGCAAGAAACTCAATGAGAGAATTTAGGCTAACTAACCTGATCACCAAAAATCAATATATTATTTATTAAGGTTTTTGCTATCCAATTATCTTGATATGAGACAATTCATTGCTTCATGTACATAGAGGAAAAAGAGTGATGATTGAGCTTCAAATATTTGATTTTCTGTGTTTTTATTGCTAAATCTTGTGCCAGAATGCTAATAATAGCTGCTGGATGCTGTGTTATTATGAATTATGGTCTGAAAAATGAAAAAAACATACTTTTCTTTACATATATTCTATTATTAAAACATACGCAAATTCATTACATATTCTCATTGTCACATTTCTTCATCACAACAGCAAGTTTCCAACAATGTTAAACAAGTGATTTGAGGAATTGCTGCCATAGCACAGAATACCATATTGAAAAATTAATTTAACTCAAGTACCAGCTTGCCAAACGATATATTACCCAAATTCAGGATTAGCACAAATAATAACTTCTACCTCATGAAGCAGTTAAATGGAAAGGATATTATTTTACAGGAGTAGATCATTTTGGAAAGTAACAGATTAAAAGTCAATGGTACAGCAAAAGGCAAGAATTTGTAATTAAAATTCATTTCTCCTCTTAAATTGCTACAGAATAACATGGAATAAGTTTGGAAGCACAGAATGCTAAGAAACAGTAGGTACACACTCATTAACTTCAGAATATAACTTTGAATCAAAAATCAATTGCAATATGCACACAAACATCCTTGATAGTGAATTAATGCTTTTGGCAATCGTGATGTTTCAAAATTACATTTTAAACTATGGGAATAATAATATTGTGTGCTACCTAGCAAATCTATCAGGCAGATAATCATGTACATTAACTTCTTAAACAACATGCATTCCAAAATAAAATACTGGAGCAGGGAAATTTTTGAGATTGTTGTGAAGAAAAGATCATGTCTCTCCTAAATTAAACAAATTTGCCAAAAAGATGCAACATGGGAAGTTGATGATCAATCATTCACCAAAGACAAAATGGCAAAGAAAGAAACATCAGTAGAAACTTCACACTACACAGCCAGTAACAGGACATAATCCCACACTAGTAATAGCCATATTGTTGAAAATGGCCACTTCATTTGCACCTGTCAACATCAGTCCAAATCCACTGACACTATATCCACATTTGCTAACCTGATTTTCCACCAATGACTGATTCACTTCCAACTTATTCACAAAAATTTAAGGAGTGCAGAGACCAATTGTGAGCAACTAGCTTCAAGATCCCAGCAAATTTCAAGCAAGGAAAACTGATTGCTGTTCTGTTATCCACGGCCTTGTTAAAACTTGAGCCAAATTATTAAACTATGATCGCTTGCTGTGGTGCACTTAAATGCAGATGGGGTCGAGGAGGTAGCAGTTTTTCCCAAAAAACACCACAATCTTACTTTCATAGACATAAGTAACCCTAGGTCATGCCAGAAGAATGCTGGAGTCAAGTATTAATCACAGGTATATCTGTCCAACAGGCTGTAATGTAATGCTGGGATTCACCAATCTATAAAATGTCTAGAGGTTTTTTTTTAATGACAATGGTGAAACCATTACAAACACTAGTGTTACAGCAGTCATTTAACAATTAACAGATTCACCGATGAAAACAAACAGTTCTCCCACCATTCAAATGAGCCCTTCATTTTCCGAGCTATCCTTATTCACTACTGAGCTATTGGTCTCGGTAACGAAGTTATTTATCCACACTGAATAAATGAAGTTACTGAAACCTGAGATGTCACAGGAATGAACTGTCTCTTCCAAACCCACAAACACAAAAGAGATCAACAAAAATTGTTCTTCAATATAAAGTATAATTGATAAATTTTTCATTCACACTACCCAGTTAAACACATCCAAATATCATTTCACTCCCAAGGGCAACACTTAACAGAAAACCACTCCTTGAGTACAGCAGGGCCATTCCTTCATCAATAAAAAACTTTCCTACATGCCTTTACTATTTCATTAGATCATTGACTAGGAATAAGAAAACCAGTTGTTCAAAGGGAAATGCACGCGATGCCAAATTTGTGTTTGTTCAAAATTTTTAGCTTTGTCAGCTAATCATCTCACTTCACTGGTACAAAGTCATTAGGAGTATGGTACAGAGCCCTGATTTTGCTTTGTATAATTCTCACTTCACATAAGGTGCTTGCATTCCACCTCATTTTTTTATTAAATAGTATTAATATAATAAATTACTTAAATTTAATAAACTTCATTTTTAATAATTATTTAATAGTGAATGCAATGCATGATTAGTATTGACCAGTATATATTAAGAACTTCTTTTGGTTTTAAAACTTGTAAATCATCTACATAACTTTTTTTTCAAATTCTTGGGGATACCTACTTTCTTAACTGCCCTTCCATTTAAATTGAGCATCAAAGTTCCATAGGTCTCATTGCTGGGACAATGGGTTCATTCTGAAATAGGGAGCTGAAACATGAGAGGACATTTTAGGGTCATTTTGAAAAGGAATAAGGAATTCTCTCAATCCAACTTCAACAAGTACACCTTTCCACGCATGAAAACTTCCACTTGTGATCCTCAGCCAGTCTTGAAACATACTGAGGATTCCATGTCTTGTTGAGCTCAGACTTCATGAGTTGATTGATATCCAAGGTTCCAATGCACAGCTTGAGATGTGTGCACACTCACTATATAATGAACTGGTCTTAAATCACTGCCTACACAACAGCACAAGATTCAGTGCTGAAAAATGACCTCTCACTGCTCAAGTGCACATACCATGAGTGAAGCCTGGCAAAGGTAACAAACGTCCTCAAAGAGCAGCAGAGGAGCACAAGTGCCCTGTTTCATACTAGAAATCATGTGATTGAAGGCCCATATAAAAGTTGAAGCTCCACCTGGAAGTCGGTCATTGCTGTTCAGTTTCTAGAACAACAAAAATTAGCACCAACACTCTCCTTGAAGTAGCATTGCTTCTCCCATACATAAATCTAGAATATTAAATTATTTTTTTGTGGTAGTCCATGCAAACTTAAGAGAGCATAAGGCATTAGTCTCTTTACATTCCACACCAAAAAGAGAAATTAAAAAAAAAATTGTATCATTTCATGTGGTTCAATTGCACTCACAATGATACTTTATCTAGACACTCCCACTCTCCCAATAAAATCACTTCTTCAGAACCATTTTTCAAGTAAGTATTTTTCTTGCAACCAACAAAGAGTAATGATAAAAATTCTCCTTTCTTGAAGAGTGAATATCAGAGAAAGTGGTAGCAGTGCCATGGTATTTTAAATTTCTCTTTGGAACCCTGAATTGTGCAGTACCTTCATCACCTTTAAAGCAGGGCTGTAAAACAATCTTGCTTTCAGTTGCAATGACATGCTGACTAAGTATAGAATCAACATTTTAGCCAAATGAATTATCAATAATTGCTTCAGAGCTCAGTGCCAACAGCTTTGCCTTAAACAATTAACTACATTTTATTACAATATCATAGTAGTTTATTATGTTACAAAGTTTTTGGCTAAGCATATTGTTTTATCAATTAAATGAAAGAGATGATTTCAGTGATCACATACCATGATTTCAAATTAATATTGGTTATTTGCAAACTAAAATAATATCTATAAGAAAATACTTAGGATTCATGGAAGAGCCTTTTCTGTCATTAAAAACAATCGCCATTCAAACAGAAACTTCACCAAGTAGAATCATTGAGCAATATGGAGAACTGTCCCCTCTCTGTTGTATGGGCAATTGACAGAAGAGACCTAATGGTGCTTTGGGAGAGAGCTACTCCACCTTTCAAACTCACATTTAAGTTTCAAACCCACCACAGAAGGCCAGAGAGTACGACCTGTTGAAAATCATACAAAGTTATCAGCAATTTTCTCTCTTGTTCATGAATAATTACAAGTATATTTCAAACAAGCATAAATAATTCCAACAGAAAAAGCACTATATTTTAGCACTCTTACAAAGTGCAGGGCCATCTTTCTGATAGGATTTGTATGTTAGAGAAATTATACATAGGTATAGAGGGTCATAATTAATACAAATCGCAGAAAGCCTGGAAAATATACTGGGAAAAATTATAGAAACGCTTGTTGCTAGAAAGCATATTAAGGATTCAATTTTTTAATGCACTATCATAGTCCACTGTTAGGAAAAAATCATGACCTATTCAATGCAATTAGTGACCATTGGGCATTCAACTGCACATTTACTCTATCGAGGAAACCAACAATCAAAGATGCACACACACACACTCTCTCTCTTGCTCTCTACACATCACACCATTACAGACACACCCAACTAAATAAAGCCTGAGCTTTTGTAGCAATTGCTCTTCAAAGAATAACTCCTTTGACACATCAAAACTGACTCGACATCCCTCCCATAAATGAAGCACCACCAAAAATCATGTCACCTAAACCATTAACATATCCACAACTGTCTGACAAAACGAGCTGGGTTATGTGCATTTCCCCGACACACACTTCATCATTCGCGTTTGACCAGTTGCTCAGCGGACTCGGAGGGATCCAGAGTTGCCGCGCCTCCTGCGGCCCCTACCAGCGCCACCCACGCCCCCACATCCTCCCCCTCGCCCAGCTCCCTCCACCCCTCGCCTCCTCATGCTCCCGCCAGATGTTCCGGGCCTCCGTATCGTGGCATAGTCACACTCGTCAGGTGCCGCCCCGCTCGTGGCCAGGCGGCAGTAATGCCACTGCTGGGAGCTGGCGTCATCTCCGCTCTCATCAACAGGGATTGGCTGAGTAGGGGCCGCCGCCACACAGGCGACGTCCCCCCGGCGTCAGTACACCCAAGCAACCGGGACCCACTGGGGAGTGGCCCTCACCCGCTCCAGTCCCGCCTCCAATGCTGCAATTGTCTCCTCTATGTCGTTGTTCACTATGGTTACGTCAAAGAGATGACCATATGCTTGCCGAAGGAGGTCCGATTCGCGTGCCAGACGCTCAAGGCTACCATCGTACTGGAAGAAGTAAAACTAATGAATGCCCCTTCAGTAAACTGCTTCTTATCCCTATCAAAAGGGACTCAATATGCAATAACCCATGGGAGGAAGTTCTCTCCCATAGAGTTTCAGTATTTACCAACATTGGTTTCAGTGTAAGAGGGTGTAGCATCATCATGGTGTAGCTATACCAAGTTTGCTTGAGGCAAATTCTTGAATATTTCATGATAGGCTAGTGATGTCAATGGAAAACCAGAATGCTGCGTGCAAGGAGGGAAATTTTTATTGAGACAAAGGATTCGGGGAGGCAAGGTGTTCTACAATGCATGGAGGGACGAATAATTATAGAGCCTTAGAGGTGGACAAGAGCAAATGTAAGGTATGCCACTTGGGTCGTTGGCAAAATTAAAGGGTCCTCTCATCACAATGTCACAATTCCCATTTATTGAACTCCAAAATTTCATCGCCAAATATTTTTTAAATATAAAATTAATCGATTTACTTCATACCTATTTGAAATTAGAAACAGGGGGAATGTAAATGAAAAAACACTGCTATCAAGAACCTGAACTATTTAACCTTGAACAAGATTTCCAGACCAGTTCCAGACCAAATCAAATAAGTAAAATTAATCACATTTATTATGCTTTCTAATGAATAGTGCTTAGCTATAAATAACTAAAAAGGGAGAAGAAAATTAAAAGGGAATTAAAAGAAGAATTACCAAAGAAACTGCGGGAGATGCCGCAACAGTAACTTTTAATGAAGTCACCCACTAATGTGCATTTCAATGCAACAATTTCACAGTGTAAAAATCATTTGCTTTGATCGAGATTCGAACCCAGATCCATCAATGTCCGGTCAAGTGCTTTAGCCGGTTAAACTATCAAGGTGTCCTCTTAAACTTTGAAATTTTGGGGGCTTTAAAGGAACAAGATGTTGGGACGAAATACTGTACATACAATGCCACAGGCATTCGTAGTCATGTGCGACACACCACAGTCCATGAGGTTAAAGCCTACTTTTAAACACTTAGACTGTTTATATTGATGCCATGATAGCTTAACTGGCTAAAGCACTTGACCGGACATTGAGGGATCCAGTTTTGAATCCCGACCAAGGCAAATGATTTTTACATTCTGAAATTGACGCATTGAGAAGAATTGCGTTTGGTAAAGAAGTTTTTACACATACTATGCAGAGATTTGTATGGCTCAGATACTTGATTATTCGGGGCAAGAGGATAAGTGTTGATTGGAGGCTTTTGAGGTGTGGTTGCAAAGGGAAACAGAGGAAATATAATGGACAGAAAGGAAAACCAATGATGACATTCTAGCCATGGTAAAGGAAAAGAGAGATGGTTTTGGGTGAAATTCAGAGAGCAGGACAAGTGGATGCAGGAGATACTGATAGGTAAGGGGGCATTGAAGATGGTAATAAGAGGCAAAAAATATAGGGGAACTAAGGTAGAGGGAGGAAAAGAATAGATATTTGAGATAGAATTAAGAGAAGTAGAAAGTGTACAGAGCTAAAGAAGAGAGTTATTGTTATGAGGTATGATGTTTAAGTATATTTCATGTCATATTAGCTACGGCTTAGGAGTAAAGTAGTGGGTAGTGCCTTGGTCCATCAAAACCCTACACTAATGCAGTACACTTCTGCTAATAACAATAAATGGGGAGAGTGAATTACTTGCTTTTTTGAAAATTTATTGGCAATCTGAGGGCAGGCAGTCTTAACCTTAAGTCTCTTGAATGAATCCATTTAAAAAATAAAAATCAAGTACTGCTATGATAAATGACTTAGTCCTTGATGCAGTTAACCACCATCATTGAAAACACAATGTTAAGTTGGTCACACTCAATACTTACATCATTCAAATTTTGCAAAAGAGGAGCAGCAATAAAAACAACGTAAGGGGCAAACTCGGCTGTACGGAGAACCTTAAGAGCCTGGGGTTCAACATCCAAAATGGCCACTCTTCCTTCTTGCTGGATCTTGCGAATGGTTTCAAGTTTGGTCCCATACATTGCTTCTTCATGTGTTCCTGAAACAAAATAAAAAAATAAAACTTATATCATCTCATATGAGAAATAACTTAATGCTCAATTCTCATATTAGTGTTGGGTTTTCTAGGACTTGATTGATGCATTTTATAAGAGACTCAGTCAGATAGCTCAAATATTTAGAGCAATGTATAATGTCCATAATATTAAAATAATAAATAATGATAAAAATGTGAATAATCACTTCTCAGATATACCAACATTATTTTTTATTAAATGTTGATAGATGAAATGTTTAGAAAATATAAGCACATCTTTGATAAATGTCTTACCATACTCAAGGTACTCATTAGCTGCAATGTCAGCCATCATCTCATCATGGGATACAAAGTAATAATTGCGCCCATTCTCTTCATCTGCTCTTGGAGGCCTCGTTGTATCTTAAAGTACAAAGGATAAACATGTCAGTAAATAAGCAAATTTTTCAAAACTGAAATGCATTTATTGCATAAATAGCATATTTCCACCAAATATGTCACTCATTTATATTGCAGCAGGCAAGGACAGACAGGGAAAACATTTAGTGGTGGCAAAGTTGGAGTATGTCCACAGAATGCCTAGTCTAGGAATGATAAGCTCTCATTCCCCTACCTCAATGACAAGCTTTCATCACTGTATTGTCTTCTTTCCATTCACTGCCTATCCTTTGGACCCCAATGCAAAAATGACTAGCCTTAGGGCACCATGCACCCTTGCATCAGCTTAGATTAAATCACACAACAACATGGCTAGTTAAATTATTGTAATTAAATAGCACCTATAATAACAGTTATATAAATTCACTCAGAATTGAGTTCCTCTTAAAAAAAATTTTTCTGCATACTAAATTCTATTATGAGCATTAATACTCTGGACGTTTCTTTAAGAATGCTATTGACTAATTCTACGAGCATTTATTATTATAAAAACATGAATTAAAAGAATAAAATGAAAGTGTAAACTTCTTCTATTTTAATAACATAGTGGTGACAATTAGATTTATGTTCATTAACTTTTTGACAGGAAATGTATCAATTTAAAGAATTGAGTGCATAGCAGATAAACTTTTCAAAGCCAATAAAATATTGGTATTAAAAAATTTTTCATTTCAGAAAGACAATAAAAAAATTGCATGTAAAATATTACTGAATCACCTCTGTAAAAACCCCAACACAATGGGCATTAAAATTTTTATTTCTGAGTTACTACTTAAGTAATAATGAATATTACAGCATTTTAATGGGCTTACGTGGAATGGGATAAGCATATTGATCAGGATGCCTGGCAATCAGTGTATTTTTTATGTGCCTTCGACCAACACCATGAGCTCCAAGTAGCACCAAGGTCTTACGCTGAAAAGCTGTAAGAAAAGTTACCTCTTATCAATGAATAATATGTGCATGGTACAGGTGAATTTAAAAATCTGGACTTTTGAGTTTGTTACCTCTGATTCATAGAATCACTGTAACTTTGTTTGTGTGAATTTTTCACAGATGGAAGCCTAGACCTCAACTCAAAGTTGAAGCACATTGAAGATTTTAGGAGAAATTGCCAAAGTTAACAAACAATGATGCTTAAGATACAAATATAACCAAAACTAATTTATATCCATGAAAAATGTGACCCTCAAATATTATTTCATTGAATTTTGAATGTTTGGTAAATGGACAAAGAAATTTTGCAACGGCTATGACAGGATGACATAAAGATAAAAAATAAAGTTAATTAATCAACATCAACAAATGTGGAATTCAACACACAAAATGCAACTGAACGGGCCCCTTGTACTTATCACACTAATATAACATACATATAATAAGACCTTATGACTTTGATTAAGTTAAATTTGAAATAAATACCATGAAATTTGCAGCTAAGAGCCATTTCCGACCAAAAGCATATGACTTTTTATAATATTTAGTACAGATAAACCAAACTATGTCTACAACAAAATTTGAAGCAGTTCCTTTAGTAACAGCTAATTACTTAATAGTGTTCCTTCCCAAACATAATGAAAAATTAAATTACCAACTTGCAAGGTCATTTTTAATAGTATTTATGTGGGCAAATTTAAAGGAATTATTTTAAAATAATAAGGTTTTACTGAATACACCAGGAGTTTAAAAGTGTTTGTTTTAATTTTTGGAATCGTAAATTGCATTTCATTTCAAACAAAATTTTGCTATGCATATATCTGATTTTTTTCATAGGAGTGCCAATGTGGAATTTCACCACAAATATTTTACCAAAACTAACAATGCTATTGAATGTACTTACAAGGCAATTTTACCACTTCTTCATATGTCACCAGATCCAGCTGGTCAAAGACAGCATTATGCTTAGCCAGGTACTTGTCTCTGTATTGCTTCTTCTTTCGGCCAAAAATAGAGCAATTAACTGGTAGAATAAGGAGAATAAGAGAAAAAAAACAATTAGTAATGACAGTCACAAAATTGGGATTTGAAGATCTTCTTATGAGTTCATTAACCAATAAAAGTACATAATAATGCATAATAATAAAAATGCATTCTTATTCACAATTTTAATATGTAAAAGAATGAATATTCCCAAGCAACGCAATATGTGCCGAGCATGTTATCAAATGATTTAAGAGGCACAAAGGTCTTCAGTAGTGCAACTATCAAATGGATTACATAAATAATACCTTACATCACAATATATTACATTAGAGAACCATTACAAAACTCACTAAGTACAATATTGAATATAAATTATAAAAAAACAAAGCCATTATATTATGTAATTTGTAGCCTTATTGCAAGGTTAGTAATAGAAAATTCATGCCATTAAATAACTTTACACTTACAAATGGGAAAAAAGACTTGAATGCCTACATGTACCATACCAAATATAATTGTCGAGGCATTGATAAAGTGGACAAGCTCAAACAAACCACAGACTTAAAGAAAACTTAAACATGATCAGAATTTAATCTGACTCAAAAGTAATTTGAAGCTTTTAAATTTTTTATAATTTGAAATTTTTGTGCAATGAGCATTGGTTTATTAAAGTGAAAGATGGTGTAACAAGAAGGTTGAAAAAGTGTGTTAGTGATTTAGTCACTATAAAATAGCAGAAGCAGAAGTGGAAGCATGAAAAAATAATTAAAAAATAAAAAATTTAAAAAAAATGCCTCATGTAATGCCTTGAAGTATCAAACCTTTATTAATCAATATGAGTCAATGCAATTAAATTTTTTAAATGTTAGAGGATGATCAAGAAATGATTTCTCCTGGTATCACGATTTTAACTGTATCTGGCAAACTTTTATGGAACTGTTCCATGATAAAATAAATTATAGATGTAAATTAATAATCTAATTTGTTTCGTCATGATACAGTTCATTAAAGTCTTTCCAGATAGAGTTTTACTTAATCAGGGGTGGCAGTCACACAAAGGAAGCATCCCTCCGCAAAAGCCATTGTATAAAGGAAAATAATAAAACTAAGAGGCAGATCATGACATTCACTCAATGCTCCAAATTAATAAGGGACATTCATTAAGAGAAATCAATTACGGGAAATATGTAAACAAATAATTATTAAGAAATTAATAAATGATGACCATAAATAGAAAATATGATAAAACAGAAGAAATAACAAATATTCCTAAGTTAAGACAACCCCTATTTTAACTGATGATTGAAAGAGCATCAGTGCTGAGGGAAAACCAAATATTGTGTGCCAGAAGAAAGCACTTTTGTAGAGACATCATATATCAAAAAGTGAATATGAATGTATTATTGACAATTGAGTTAGCATTGGAAGGAATGCAGTCATCAGCTAACCTATAGACTGTGCACTCGGGTACCACCTTGGCTATGTGTTGTGTACATGTTAGTAATTCAACCCATAAGTAATCTGTTGATAAGCAAATGCTTATTACGATTCCAATTGAGCACACAGATCACAAGAAGTGGCTAATAAAATGATTAAAAATTTAATGAATCTTTATTGCTAAGAAAATTTTATTAAAGATGTACACTACATATAAAGTAATTTACAGTATGCAAAACTATAATATTTTAAAATGTATAGGCCAAAGGAAAGGTTTCTTAAACTGTTCAATAACAGCATAACCAAATTAAATTTCAACTGTGCAAAATAGCCCATAGAGTAAGATAACATAATTAATGGCTAGAAACTGTGGATTAAAAGTTTAGATTCTACAGTACCTATTTAAAAATGAAAATTTTCAAATGCACTTGGTTACTAAGTTTCTATACTTAATAGCTAACTACTCCATAACACACTGTCTAAACAATAGTTCAAATACATGGCAGGTCCTTTCATATATATGTAAGTATGTAAGATTTTCACTTTAACATGCTAAATTCACCTGTGATGAAATTAAATGAACGTATCATATGACATGGAAGTTCCAACAATGCATATCACAAAAAAATTAAAGCTTACATACAAAGCCAGATAGGAAAAAGGAAAGACAAATGCTCACTACATATAGAAAATTCATCACCAAGGGAGCATTCATGGACTAAATGTTTATTTGAGCCACTTTAATGATAACAAAGCAAATACTTTAGGCAACAATTTAAAATTTAGATGTCAAGATTTCATGCATTAACTTGATTTTTACGCTACCAACAGTACTGAAAATATAATATAAAATAACTTACATTTTGTGAAAAAATAGTGATAAAACAGCATAACTAAAGTGCAAAAGTAATATTAAACTCTATATACTTACAATACTAAGCATACATGGAATATATTTATAATATAAACGCCAATCATTTTTATTCATATTTTATCTTTCATCTGAATATGAAAATTTGTCAATTATATAGTTTACATTACTAAAAGCAAAAAAAATCAATTTGAACATTTCTCGAGCAGCATATGAAGTTTACAGTTGTTTTTAATAAAAATCAGGACTAAAATGTATAAAAACATACATGGAGTAACCAAAAAAATATTTAGCTTCTACTATACACAGAGCCATAAATGACTGATGCATGTTTCAATAATTTTTTCCCACATTATAATAACAAATATGTACCTACATACATTTTGGTGAAAGCTCCAAAATGCATAAAGGCAATCAAAGCAGTCACCATCATAAGTATAAAACCATAGAAGCGAAAAATTCACTAATGTTATAAATCAGAAGTGATAGCTTTGATGATATCAATAATTATGTATCCACACTGATATTAACCCATACATTCTTTATAAAAGAAAATTATTTGAAAGCAACAAAATAATATTATTTGCTTTATAATCAATATGCTTTGCAAAAGTGTCCTCATCAAAATATTGTTTAAACATATTTTGCTTATTAATACATATGCATACTAGATACATATTTTTACAAGTGAAGGGTATTAAATTCAGCTTCATTAATTCATCAGAAAAAACATCACACAAAATTCAGCTTAATATTCACCATGTATATGTATTGTATTTATAAATGGGTAATGATCGATGCTCTATTATTTAAACAGATAAAGCTGATGAAAACTCTCTGTTAAGTACAACCTTTGTTACATCGCACAAGATATAGAAAAATGTTATAACAAGGTTTCCAATTACTTAAATACATTTTTTACAATATAATTAATTTTACTATGGAAAATTCTAAAATAGGAAGGTATTCCAAATTTGTAATGATGTAATACATATTTACAGTATTTGAATACAGAAACACAATAAGGGATTTATATTTTACCTCGTAAAAATGACTCAAAAAGAATTTTTAAAAGTTTTAATCCTGTTTTAAAGGAAAAAACTCACAAAAAATAGAAAATAACAATAACATGAGTTTCATATTTCTGGGGTATAAAAAATATTTCCCAATATATTATTGCTTCTCTTCATAAATATAATAAGTTATAATTTGGATGAACATTTTATTCACACCTCCCTAGGCCTTTTTCATCCCCAAATGATTCAGTAAAAACTCAAACACCTGATTAATATCATACATAAATGTATATATAACTAGAAATTTTGAACACTTCTTGCTAAATCTACAGTATTTAATGCAAGCTTCAAGATCCTATGGCATCAAATATTGCCATCTTAACTGTCTTTTTAATATAGTATATTCATGAATTATTAAATAAATATCCAATGATTTTTTTATTTTCTCATTCTGTTGCCTCTTTGATCTTTCATAAAAATATTTATATGAAATTTTTAGGTAAATCTAGACCTTGGCATTTCCTAATTCTTAATATGTTATCATGTGAAAATAGGATTTTACAATAGTGAAATTCTACCAAACTCGTGAGACTTCCCAGAACAACCAGCAATGCAAAAACTTTCCTAATTTTTCATGATTCCAGATTTCCTGGGCAATACCCTCTCTAAATAAAAAAAATGGCTTTATTGGCAACAGCACTGCCTGAATATTTCTCCTGGAGAAATACCACATCCATTGTGGCATCATATTGTAATTCTTCATTCATTACATCCCTCTCTCACTTCCTGAGTTAGATTGATATGTCAGTTGATGAATTATTCCTTGAAAAATCCAAGAGATGGTGCCTGTAGTATCAGAAAAGGTTTGTTTTTCATAAGCCTCAAATCTCACTAGACTGCTGTCAAAGTTTCAGCATGTATCCATCATATGGTTTCATTTTCAAAGTCGATTGAAGCAACAAACTTTTGTTAACTTAGAAAATAAGAAAAATGAGCTTCATGTGGTGATCAAACACTTCTATTTAAAAGACTTAGCACCAAAAGAGATCAAAGCTGAGTTGGATGATGTACACGGCATATCTGCTCCTGTGTTTGTGACTGTTTACAATGCTACCCCTGCTACCAAGGTTAAATGTGGCTTTACATCCACAAATGATGAAAATTGTTTGGGACATCCAGTAGAAGTGACTTCCTCTGAACTGATTAACAAATTCCAAGACATGGTTTTGAGTGATCATGAAATTAAAAGTCACAAATTAGTTGAGGCCACAGAAAAATCACCAGGTCCAGTGTTTTCAATTTTGGACAAAAAATTTGGGGCAAAAAAATCTTGACAAGATGGGTGTCAGGTTTGCTATCAGTGGAGCATAAACACAATTGTGGGGCCAATTCAGAGGCTGCATTGGTACTTTTCTACCACAATCCTGATGAGTTTCTGATTTGATACATAACTAAGGATATGAAACATGGATACATAATACCATCCACAGACAAGGGAACAGTCGAAAGTGTGGGTCTGTTAGACGATCTGGCTCTGAAGAAGGTGAAAATGGTGAAATCATCTGACAAGGTGAGGCCAGTTTTGTGGAATGCACACAGAATCATCTACATCAATTACTTTCAAACAGAACAATCAATAATTGGAGATTATTATGGATTGTTATTGCACTGTTATTGAGGGAATAAAGCAAGAAAAAATTCCTCATTTGGTAATAAAAAAAAGTCTCTTCCATCAAGACAATGCACGGGGGTGCACCTGAACAGTTTTGATGACGAAAACTATGGAATAAAAGTTAGAATTACTATAATATCCTCTGTATCCATCAGGTTTGGCCCCCAGTGTCTCCTTTAATTTCCAAACTTGAAAAAAATGACTCAGTAGAAAATGATTCATGTAGAATGAGGAAGCTATCGCTAACACAAATGCCTAATTTGAGGACCTTCCAAAATCCTACTTTTTAGGCTGCTTAAAAAAGTTAGAGAAAGATTGGACAAAAAGGACTGAGCTAAAAAGAGATTATTTTGAAAATTAAAAACAAACCTACCACAATAATTCATTTTTCTATTTTTCCTAAGCAGTTTTTGAACGTTTATACAGATTATGAGTTAAAATAGGAAACCCTCCTGCACAAAAAATTGAAGCAGGCTGTACCTCTCTCCATTATTCAAATCTGCATCAATTTGATATTCACATCATTACAATAAATACACACTAGCTGTGGTATCTTTTTCAATAGTAAGTCTCTCTTAAGAAAAAGAAGAGGCAAACTCCCTTCAGGGGAAATGCACAGCATGCATTATGGCAAATTAAGCCATTATTGAATATTCAGAGCAGATATAGCCCAAAAAATATGGAAAGGCATGACTTAAGCAAAGATCTAAGCAACTAGGTTTCAGTTAAATTAAATTCAAAAAACCATAACCATACACAAAGGGTAATTCAAGTGTTTTTATTTATTATGTGCCAGAGAAGGAGCATGGGGGTGGGTCTAAATGAAATACCATTAACAGAGGAATCCCTGTTTGATGGATTACATTTATGGTGTCATAATGGACTTAAAATCAAAACACTAAAATTGTTAATATCTCTTTGTATATCACATCAATAATCCATTCAAACTTGAAAGAAAGATATCATAGTTGAATAAGTAACTGCCATCACTCTTATCATTAGTTTTTCAAGTTTCATAGAGACCAATGAGTGGCTTTTGTGACATTGCATGACCTGGCAGTGATGGACCCCTTCCATCTTCATACTAATAAATTTGCTTATGTTTGCATTTGTATATAAAGGTAATATCAAACATTATATTTCACTTTTAATACTTCTATTAAATAGAACCACATACTTAATTAGAGCTCCCTGGAAAACATAACATCATTTATGACAGAGCTGATGGAAATGCAAAGAAGAGGTACTAGTTTAAAATAATTTCCATGAAGAGTAACAAATGTAAATGGAAGTAAAATCAGTTGAAATACACAGAAGGATCCATCATTTTCATGAAATACCACTCATGGGTATCCAACTGATCATTATTCTTTATGAGTTACATCATGCAAAGAATTGTAAGTCTGCAAATGATGACGAGTAAGTATACTTTGACATCTTTTTTCTCCTGAAATTTCAATAAAATCGAAAGTAGTTTGAATCTAGTAAAACAGTGGATATTTTAACTGTAAGGAAGGAGTTTCTATTTAAAATTTTCTGTGCTAGGACTCAAAATTGTATCCTCAAAGTATTGGTCAAGCCTTTACCATCACCCTGTTCAATAATTATTAATTATGACTTAATAAAATATCATTCAGCTGGTTGCTTGATAAATGTATCACGATGCACATGTTTCTTGGGAACATTTTCACATTTCACATTGCTTTTAAGCAAGAAAAATAACAAATACAACATTTCTGACTGACAGCTGTACAAAACTCCTAGAATTTCAAGGCTAGCAATGAAATTTCTTTTAATTACATAAAATCATTCCCATGCAATGAGAGCAGCAAACTCAAACAAATAATGTGTCACAATTCATAACCACTACATATGAAAGATTTTTCTGGAGTACAAAACAGAACTGAATATGGCTGTCATTAGGTATTCAAGGGTGAATACTTAACCATTTAATCAATATGTACACATAATGTGAATTCCTAGCATGATACTTGAACCGGTGACCTTTGGAGTACAAAAAAGTGATCATTTAGATAATCTGTCAGCTTCAACAAAATTGTGAATACTATTAATTGGGATATAATGAATAGTATTAAAAGTGATTAATGTCCTCAATTTAAATTTATAATAAATAATTGGAAGCCATTCCCACAACTACAGTGGTACAAATGTTTTTTTCAATTGAAATAACATAAATTTAGTTAGTTTAAAATACATTCATGAGTAAATCATTTAAATATGTACTTCAATAATAAGTGTATAATGGTACATGATTTTTTAGTAGGTAAACCAAAATCATTTCTTCACAAGTTAAGGAAAAAAGAACATTTGTGATTCCAGACCAGGGAAAATATCACACTACAGAAGCCATAAGATATATAAATGGGATTATGCATGGTATCAGCAAAGGTAAAGGTAATATTCCCATTAAGTTCATTTAAGTATGAACAGAAGGTTAAACAAAACAGTCAAATTTGCCTGATGGAGGCAACTCTGAAAAAATCAAACTCATTGAAATATATTAAACCCTAGATCATATCTAATGCCATTCTTCTATATTGGCTTCACCAGTGTAATGATACATTTTCAGTCCACAGCCAAGTATTCATAAGACAGTCATAAAAGTCAACTACCAGAAATCTGGACTTGGCTAGGTTATGAAGTGCATAATCCATTACAAACATGCACTTCCTTACATTGATTTGAACATGAAAATGCAGATTCATATTTCAAAGAAACTAACTTACAGCACAGTTCACATCAAGGTTAAATAGCAGAGCAACCCAAAAACTTGCAGTCAATTGAACCGAAGTATTGGTAGCAAGGAAGTAGTAGTTTTAGGGAAGGATTTAATGAGAAGATTAGTGATTTGCACTTCCTATTGCATTTTAGGGAATATTTCTTTACATTTATACTCTACTTAATGTCAAAATTAACTATTTCATCAACAATGTTGTTTTATATTCTATGAAAGTTATTGCTTAAAACATAACATTTTTAAGCTCCACACAATGACCTACCTCCCCTTTCTGGAAAATTTTAAAGCTACTCGCATTATAATGAACTGAAAGCAGTAAAAAAATCAGAAGTAAGTAAAACTTTATTCGATTTTTAGTGATGCTTCAGGCTCTCAATAATTGCAATCATGTTGCATTATACACAACTTACTAGTATTAATCGACCAAAGTTTTATACATGGCCTCAGCTATCATGAAACTTTCAAATGCATATTTTTGGTGAGCAAATGGGGAAACAAAGTCGGGTAATATAAGTACAGTGTCTATTGGATTATATACCAAAAGGTAAGCAATATTAATGAATGACGATGTTGATTGGTTATTCATTATAATCTTTCTTTTACATTTCCTAGTGACTTTCAAAAATTTATAAAATCTATATTTTATATTGGATTGTTTATATATTATTGATACATATCAGGGTTAGATGCAATGCTTCATCAGCCCAAGAAACTCTTTTTTAGCAATTGTCCACTACTTACTTGCCCTCTTAGTGAGACAAAGTCTCATTAAGGATTTTGATTTCCTCACATGTGAATTACTATTATTATTCATAAAATGACAGATAAGGTAAGTTATGGACAGTTGTTTTTGCCTCATTTTCAATCATTTATTACTTCTGCCAAATAGATAAAATCTACAAAAGGGCTTCAACCCCATTTTCACTGATTGGACTAATTCCTGTGAATTCATGAATTAAATTTATGATTAAAGCTTTCAAACTTCATTCAGCTTTTAATGTTTATCTTGATCCATAATTTTGCAAGTTTCTTTCATCAAAAAGGCCATTATAACTTCCCACTATCCTTTAAAATGTAAAGGACATTACTTTTTGGTGCTGGATATTTATTTATTTATTCAGTATTACTCCGAAAACAGCACATTTTGGCCTTTACATCAAACTATTAACAATGATAACAATGGTCACATTTACAAACACCTAAGCCCTAGGTGGAGGAAAACTCACCCAGGTGGGAATCGAACCCGTGACCCTAGGAATGGCAGAGGAGGACGTTACCCCGCCGCCACAGGGGTCGGATATGAGTTATTTGGATGAGATATAGCTGTGCCCCACCACTTTAGTAATCTTTAAAAAAATAATGCTATCAAAGGCAGTAATTTAGTATCAGAAAACAAAAGGTTCAAACCTCCATCTAAAATTATAATAATATACTAATAAAAAGAAGATATATATATTCAGCCATTAAAAATCAACTCATGTGCATATCATTACACTAATTGCTTGTTACTTGCTGGGATTATATCATGTTAACATAAGATATGCCAGGGTAAAATTTGTTTATACCTACTTAATATGGCTCGTATTTCATTATATAGTTTATATTTTATCGTATAGTAACGACTCATATTTTTCTAGCCCATTGTTAACTGAATATTATTCTTTGAAGAATATATACAAACAACTATTACACATTTTATGAAATAATATTCTAGCATGATAAAACCTAAACATTGAGCTTACTGGGGAGAATTCCAGTATCAATTATTAAGTACAAGGATGAGCGTTTTGCTCACTCTTTGAGTGTATAATGCATTTAAAAGATTAACAACTAACAGCAAAAAGCATTGACATGTGATGTTATGAAATAAACAATTTCATTTGGAATTATTATTAATATTGGTGATCTACTGGTTAAGGTAGGGTATGGAAGGGCACAAGCCACCAAGCTAGCAAACCATATTGTATCATTACCCCATATATCCTTCACTGTCCCAAATATGCACATTCTAACAAATTCCTAAAAATGGTGCTGCAGTTGTATCACCATGGATTGTGAACATATTTCTAAAGTATTTGAAAATGTATTCCAAAGGTCATTGGTTCATTAAACCACTCAATTATATTTGATTACATTGTGCTAAATATAATTATTCACCTCATCAATTATCTCAATGATGAGGTCTTTAATCCAACCAAGTGCAAACAATGATGAAAATGAGTATGCCAGTATACATGGGGACTTTTTCAAGAAAAATGAAAATTATGAGCAGAAGTGTAAATGAAGAACCGCATTTTATTAAACCAAACATTGGGGAATCTTGTGGAAGAATTAAAAACCAGCCAAAGAAATTAAAAGAGCAACAGATGAGCAAGAAGAAGAAAGCGACAGCAAGAAAATATTTTCCAACAAAAACAAAAAATATGCATAACAATATTATCATTAATAAATAATTCTCTGGAATAGGGTGGCACAGAACGAAAGAGAGAAAAAAAAGATAGATACCAAATTACAAAGTCGAGTATAGAGTGATGAAAGGAATTATATAATACAAAATACACATGGGCAGAAAGGGGTTGAATAGCTAATTTGATTGAGATGGGATTGGAATTGTGCAAGACTGATTTGGGTTTAAGCAGGCCAATGGGGGCCTGGTTGGACCAACAAACTCACCCGTGCTGCCATCACAACCATCCTTGTGAGAAGTGCATCCACCGCTCCCCTCGCTCTCTGATTGAGGAATGCACCAAGGAGAGGAGTTTGATTGAGAGGGAATAGTGGGCGCAACAATTACAATACCAACAACAACAACAATGGTGGCAAATATTATGATGAGCACAAAACCAATCATATGAGGCTGAGACAGTCATTATTAGAAATGGGAAATATAGTTTTACACTCGTTTTCCCATGCTATCCATAAAACTAACCATTCTAAATTGAAAAGATAAATTATTTTCCCAGTACATCTTCAACATAAATGGGCTTCACTTTTCTTTCTCTCCACAGTATAATTGGGAACGTTCCTTAAATGGAGTATTCGATGACAGTGTGACAAATTGCCATAGTGATCTATGAAAAGTGGATCCCAGAGTCCATGAAGGATAAAATATCTATGATAACAACGTTCCAAATCAATCAAATGACTAATTTACAAGTGTTCAAAAGCAAAGAATGGCTTACCTTCATGATTAATGGCATGTATAGGTAGGTATCTGACAAAAATGTAAAACATAATTCAAATTGAATGAATGATGTTAATGCATAAAATGAGAGGTTATTTGAATGCTTATGAATGATAATTTGATGCATGTAGATGCCATCTTATTTTAACTCAAGCATGAGTGATTTGATTTCGGGTTCAGTTTTAATCCTGAGTATATATTCCCAAGTTATAATTTTTCTTTCTCTAATAAAGGAGTCATCATGATGAAATTGAATAATAATATTTGACTCCCATAAAAATACACGAATGAAATCCCATTGCATTAACTAATTAAAAACTTTCAATTCTGTTTTCATATATCCGTCTTCATTAATGCATGCCTATCGTAATAAAAACTGTAGGTAAAACATATTTTGACAAAAAGACCGTCCAAGATCAATGTACAAAATTATTTAAAATTTGTCTCAATTAGTTAGTAAATTCTAAATTGGCTATTTTCAAGAACTCTTAGAAAAACTTTGAGGTGCTGTTCTTTGCTGTAAGCATATTTTGCATGATAATGACAGAAGGACAAAGGGATAATTGAAGCAAAGAAAAGCTAGCCATTTCAACTCTATACAGAGTTATACAACATTTTAGTTACTTAAATGAGACTGATTTTTCACTTTAACAGCCATTTTTTTGGACTGCAGAATTTCAATGCACCAACATTTTACTGAGTGTGTGTACAGTAAATCTGCCTACATTTTTTGAAGATATGTCACGGAAGAAAAATAATTCTAAATCTTTTTGTTTGTTTCAATAACTACCAGAAACAAACCAAACACCAACCTCTGAATATTTACCACAAAAAAATTGGTTACCATTCCAACAACCAAAGTGAAACAATATCTTATACCCTATATCAATTCATACACTTGATAAACCATTACTAATCACTGCACTGGCCAACATATGAAATATAAAGAGCATCTAGTTAAACATTGTTAAAAGAAACAGTGGAATCTTGATATAATGAGAACTCACAATCCCTAAAAGTCACTCACTATTTAGAGTTCTCATTACCACAGATGGCAATAATATAATCATTAATTGGCTGGCTTTCAAGTCAATGCAATAATCATAGGGAGCGTTTTTAGTATAAGTATAAGGATATAAACTGGGAGGATATAAATAATGACTTATCCCACATTTTTGTGATTTCGCATGATTTTTATAATTTTTAAGAAAATTTTATGTGGCCGCTCTTGGTGAGTTTTTGTTTGATTCCTCAAACAGCAGTTCACTGACTATAAGTAAAATATCATGTCTTGGAATAAGTTGAAAATGTAAAACATTAAGACAAAGATTAACATTTATTACTTTTTTCTTTATGACTTTAGTTTACAGCATTGCAAATATTTGAAAATAGCTTATGACACAGTGATTGCATGTTTAACTTATAAATGTACAACTGGAGCAAAAATATCACCTACAGTGGATTCTTATAAGCATAATTTTAAAGGGATCTGAAATTCTGAAAATACTAATCAGTAGAATATACGAACCGAGGTTGATCATCTGAGGTAAGCTTTAATAGTAATTTGCCTAAAATAACGTAAGGGTAGGTTATGTATCCATAATAAGCCAATAATGTTCATTATTTTATTTGCTGGTTGTAAAACATGGCAAATATTTCATTTTTATCAATATAATGAAATATAATAATGCATGTTATATTAATTTGTCTTCAGTACCTATGTTGTTTATAAAATATCATCTAATATTTTAATAACTTTGTAGCACATTCTGTTTTATGTCTTTAATTACTTTTGCTAAGTCTTGCACAATAATTAACCAAGGTACATAACAATGTTTTACAGTCATAGTGAATGAACTATTAATTAAAGAAAATATTCCACAATAATATGACATTCTCTAAAATAATCTCTAGGAATTCCTGTGAACATTCAATTATATACATTAAGATAATATTACTTGTCAATATAAATATTATTATATAGAAAGGTATTTTTTCATTATTGTGTTGTTCAAAATAATTAAGAAACAGTTTTGGTATTGAAAAATGTTACTTAATGCTAACAATTTTCTTGGCATTGTATATTTCAAATTGACTAGAGCTTCTAAAAATCGACTGAGCTTCCACAAAGCCCAACATTTGTATTCAAAATAAGCAACACATAATACCCATTTGGGCATTGTTCATTATACTGAGAGTCTCATTATACGCCGTATTCATTATATCAAGATTCCACTGTATGTTGTCATAAATAAGTTAAAAACATAATATATGATTTTGAAAGAAAGACATTTAATATTTGTTCTCATTTTAACCAGTCAAAATATTAGTATAAGAATATCCACATTGGATTTGAATATACACATTGCATCTGCTTTGGCTGAAATATGTCTTGAATGAGCCTAGGCATACAACCATGGCACAGTTCTGTGTGCAATTTTCAGCACATGCCCAAGTATGCTTGTTGCATATTAAATCTGATCTGATCCTAAGTAAACACCAGTAAATAAATCCATATATTTATAACGAAAAATATATTATAAAATTAAGTAATTGGATTGAAAATTTAATGACCAAAACTTATCTCTTATAAGTCAAATGTAAGATACCTAGTACATACCTGCTTAATAAAACAATTGCTCCTAAGATATTTCCAAGCTAACAAAAGTCCAAATATTCCACCACTTTACTAATGGGAGGGAAGTCATATTTGCCCCAAGCATACCTCTTAATTGATAGTTATTAAGGCTGTATGCAAAGAATATTATTATAAATTTAAAAAAACAATTAGCACATACATATGAGATGAGTTTCAGGACCAAGAAGAATCAAAACTAATTTACATATGAATTATAAATCATGTCACATGATTGATGAAATCAGGCAATCCAACTAACAAATGTGTCTATTTTGCCTAACTTTAAGGATGAAGATCTTCTGCACCACTGCTGACATAGAAAGCAACAAGTGATGGCCTACCATTCACATAAAATTTTAAACTAGAAATATGGCAATGAATCCTTATGAACAATTTAGCCTGGCCTTCATTTAGTCAGTGTAACAAAATGGAAGAAATAACTTCTCATGAGACTAAAATAATCTTAATTTTAAAAAGCCTGTTGTCGTGGTAGTCAAAAAAACAGTAATAATCCTATGACACACTTAGCCTCAGCCAACTGAATTTAGGCATATTTACAGTAACTAATAAAATCTGAGGAACTATAAATGATGAAAGGTCATATTTTTTTATACTGCTGTTAGTTTTTGTATGGTTGGACAAACTGCATTTATGCCATTAATAGTAGTTTAACAGTCACAAGTAAACTATGAAAACATAAATGATTCTTCATTGATGAAATAAAGGATTCGCAGAATGTGAATAGCTATAAACAATTGAAATGTGATGAGATAGATATGTCAAATGGACACAACAAACCACTAATGAAGAAGTTCTGCTAAATGAATGAAAGCAGAAAAATTAGACTATGAAAAGGGGATGACATCCCCAGGCATATGTTTAGGAATAAATACTCATGAAAATATGGCAGAAGTGATAGTTAAATAAAAGAACTACAGGTGAAGATTCAACACACAACATATGATGGAAAATGTTATGGTAGTATTGTGCCTCATGGATGAATCAAAATTGAGTGATTTAAGTAGCACAGAACATATTTATAACTTCTGGTTTATAATGTATTGATTCCCTATAATACCAAAGGTTCTCCAGAGTATTCATGCAATACTCTACCAAATATTGTAATTTACAAGATGTTATCAACATTCTCTTGGACAAGTTTTAAGTGCTTACCAATTGAGGTTTGTCATACATAAAATAGAAGAAACAGGAATGATGGTTGCATAAAATTACCATAATTCGGGCTATCTTCCATTTTCTCAGAAAAAACTATGAAATATTTTTTTTTATAAAGATGTTTTGCTTATCACTCAAAACATGTTATCTGAATTGTGAAATTAGAATGAGTTTCAATTCGAAAACCAAAATAGCATTTGTTTTTTGGTGTCAATACCCTTCGAATTAATCACGTAATTGCTTTTCAAGTCTCTAAAAAACTGATTAAAATACTGTGAATTTTGTAGACAAAATATAAATGCTTCTACTACCCTTTCCATTACTTTTTTGACTAAACTTTGAAATCAAATATATTAATATCCACTTTCCATGAGAATTAATAAAAAGCTAAAATAATTGTGACTGCTGGTATATAAACATGACTTGTTTGTACCTAACAATGATGCCTAAGCATTGAAACTAGTAGTACCAAAATAAAGAACAGTGGAAAAATACATTGTGCTCTTCATTTAACGAACATGAACTTTCACAAAGTTGAGCCAGAAACCATCGAATACATGACTTGTTAAGTTGGTAGCGCAGCTTTTGCTCATACATAGGTAAATGAACTTACTAAGTAATTCACTTCTTCTCAGCCATTTCATATTTGATGACAAGAATTCTAATTTTGCAAGAACCTAAACAAATTATTCTTTTGACTTTCGTAAAGATAAATGCAGCTTGTAGAGTGATGGAGTTGATTCACTTTTGTAAGCACTGGATAATGTTGATTTTACATTCATCAAGCATTCCTTAGCAGCTAGATTTTTATGTACCTTCCAAATTTAGCAGTTGAAGAGATTGTTTAAGTATTTTCAACAAAACTTAACTAAATACATTCATTTTGAATCTTCTTCTTTTAAGTTTTGCAGCAAATGTATACCATTTTTCTGGAACTTGAGATTAACTAATATACTGGAGATAAGCAAATTACTGTCAAAACTTTGCAGGTAACTTTGGGGAAACAGTGTATTTTCAATAAAATTAAATGACATCCTCTTCAGAAACAGAAAGGCTTGTTCTTACTGAAAAATTGATATAGATCTTGAAAGTGCAAAAGAGTGTTGTCAGTATACATGTTAAGGCATTTGAGGTAGTCTAAGTTTTTAAATTTATTTTTGTGTTCATGATTTTGAATAGCCAACACTTTCTAATATCCAAATTAGATGAGAATTTACACCCAATTAATAGCGATACCTGACCTATATTCTTGTAAAAAGATGTAGTGTTTGAAGTATGCCACTTTTTTTTAAGTATCAACCAACTTTAAACTAAGGTACGGGTGCAGAATTTTACAACAAAAGAAATAAACATTTTAATCCCCCAATATATCTATAATTTGTAATGTTTAGGGGTCAGGTGGAAGAAGATGCTATTAAGTCTCAATCTAACCTTAAAAAGTTGTCAATAATATATATATATATATATATATATATATATATATATATATATATATATATATATATATATATATATATATATATATATACACACACATACATACATACATATATATATATATATATATATATATATATATATATATATATATATATATATATATATATATATACACACATACATACATACATACATATATATATATATATATATATATATATATATATATATATATTCATATTCAAGGAAATGGGTACATATTATACAGGAAAATCTAGAAAATTCAACATGAAAATAGATTAAAAGGTTATCTCGATTGTGCTATTTATGATATACTTTAGCTCATAGTAGGGTCATTACTTGAGTAATATCTCACTTGACTATAAATATTAGACCAGGCTAGAATATTAAGGAAGATTATCACTTTGCAAAAACAATGGGGATACAGTAGAAAATATGTTAAACCAAGATAACTAATCCTCTCATAAAATTCTCAACACATCTTCAAGTCAAGCCAACATGATAAGTATATTGTTACATGGAGGTGCAAATAGTGATGTGCTTTTATTCATGGAGGGATGACATGCGTCATGCTGGAGTTTTGGTAACTTGGTTGTCAATGCTATTTCACAGCCATTGGTTGAATGAAAGATTTGATGCATTGGAGAAAATAATATAACTATACTCTTGGGAATGAAGTTGAAATCAATACACTTTCAATGAGGAGAACCTACAGAATAACATTAAACTAAATTAAATTAGAACAAAAATTTCAAATCTACGCACGAGAAGAAAAATTTCATATACTTCCTGTGTTTTCCCCAGTAAATATTACCAATAAATTCTATTCATTATAAGCATTAGTATTAAAAATAAGTTAGATTTGACACTCAGAAACACATAAACAGCCATCAGGACAATCACTATAACAGGTGGTACACACACCATAAGAGGTAACAAGTCTATGAAATGAAGTAATAAAGTATAGCATTACTTAATACTGGAAAGTTATTAATTTAAGTACCTACTGAATACAAGTGACAATAAATAGAGAATGAATGACAAGTACAAGTGAAGAGAAAAAGTGTTATTACTTTAGGGATGAGAGAAATAGACATGAAAGAAGACAGCACTACTTAACAATCAATAACACATGAAAGTGCAATGCTGGAACTTCATATCATATTAAAATATAAATACCAAAGAGATTGATGTGTGATGTTCTAATTAAAATCTAATAAACAATTCAATAGAATGCATAATAGAGGGAGAAGGAAAATGTCCAGGCATAGCTCTTCTCACTTAAGAATTAAATGTCAGATTGCTCTCCAATGAGGGATGTTGGAATCTTTCAGTCTTTACTGATGATGGCAAATTTAAATGCAGTGAGAAGGGCAGTGATTGGTGGTACAGATGACTAGTTTAGATATTTCAAACAGGAGATGAAGGAGCTCCCAGCCAAGGCAGTAAGGTAGGATGAAAGAGTATTTATATAATTATTATGGCTTTGAACTAAAATAAGATTTAAAAAGGTGTATATCCATTATTATTGATAAAGAAAAATCAGATTGCATTCTTATAAAGAATTCATCAAATTTATTTTAACTTTCCACCCTCAAAAATCTCGATACACCTCTCCAATTTTCAGAGTCATTTGCTAATTTCCTGCTCTTGATTTAGGAAGGAAACCATTATTAAAAAATATCACAACCTACAGTCATCATTTACTTATTTACTTGAATTAAATGTAAAAAATCAAAATGATTTGCCAAATCAAACATTAGGCTGAATTATCCAACACCCTCAGTATTTTAATGCCTCCTGAGAAATGGCAACCAATATCCATTAAACCTATAATATGCAGGATTAATTAGAAGTATTACTTCAATATGCTTTCCATAGAATTCTTATGATTAGATGATGATTCAAAAATGTTAATTGCATTATTTTTTATGAAATATGCTAATGTTAAAATGAAACTGATGTCTTCAAAACCATTTATGGCCATTACCACCATAGCCTATTTTGAGAAGAATCATCTCAAGAGAGGGTGCTGCTGACCATCCTGCTAATGTAAATGAAGTTATTTGTCTTAAGTATCATCCATTGCACATGACTATAACATGGCAAAAGATATTGCATCAGGTGCTTACTATAGCTTCACTTCTCACCTTGCTCTTGTTTGCTCTTCTCCACAGCAAGACATGCAGTTCGCCATTCTTGAAGTTCAGGAGAAGGAATTAAACCAGCTGTGCCAGCAGCATTGTCCTTACGAGCTTGCCACCAGTTATGGTCATCTTTGCTGATGATCTAAACCCAAAAAAAATGCAATACTTTTTAGAAGAGGTGATTTAAAAAACTGGAAATGTAGGGATATCACACTCTTACCTCAATTGTAACAGCCATTAACAATGTTACTTGGTGTGGACGTAATTTTTACACTCCTCCTTTACTATAGCTCATGCTGATTCTTCTCTAAGCTCATTTTGAAACTCAATGATCATAAAGGCTTTTCAGAAGTAATCCACTGCTACTTACTTGATATGTTACTTCTTAATTCTCAATAATATTCCATGATTCATAATAGCAGCAAGACATCCAATTTCAGTATTGTGCAAATTGAAATGATTTCTAAAGTGAAAAAACTTTAAGTCCCCTTTAAATGAAATAAGTCTGCATAATGTTCTTCACTGAATCCATTGAGCAGCTCTTACTTATCAAGATGAAAAGTTACCTCCTTGGGACTGCTTTTATGGCTTTGGCAGTTTTTTATGGAAGTCTGATTAATGAATTCATCACAGAGTATTTCCCAAGAAAAGAAGGGATTTTATATTTGGCTCTACTTTAAGAATTCAGCCATTATAAAACAGAAGAATAAGCTTGCAAACCTGTGTTTAGCATACTGGGTAAAACATTATTCAGTCAATAATATGATACTATACTTCTAGCTAAAAATGTCCTTTTAATCTTATTTTCAATAAGGGAACTACAGCCCAGTAGTCAAGACACCCTATTCACTAGAATGTATCTTGAGGATCCTATACCATTATACTTATTGCTCAAGTATAGTATCCAAGCTTGAATAAAAAGATGAAATCTTAGGTTCTCATTTGAAGACTTAGTGAACTACATGTGTGAAATTTGAGTGCATTCAAAATTTGGTGAATACATTCAAATGTTTTCAAAATTCTCCTTAATCATCTGGATGATGGAATGAAGTACCTTATCAGTAGTTCATATATTATTTAATTATTTACAGATATTTAATTGATTATTTAATCAATTAATTTACTTTTTAGCATTAATTTATTATTTTAATTTATTTGCATACAAAAATATCATATGCTGCTTTGTAAACTGTTTACTTACAAGTAACAGTTGGCTAGCGATGAAAGAGATGCATTTCATATTACATGTAGTCACTGTAAAAGACTACTACAACTTTAGTGCTCTAACTTTAGTTATTTTACTCTAAGGTGATAAGTGAAGTTGCTCCCTACATTTTAATGACATTTCACTGGAAAAGTTACAGATTAAAAATAAATTAAGCTATAACTTAACAGTTGACTAGAATTAAAGTTTTACCTATTCTTAAATCTTTTCATTTCTTTAATGAATGATATTAGGTACAAGCTAATACCATGATTATTTAACACTGAACATAAGACTAAGAATAAACATTGAGTTTTATACTCTAATACCTGCAAAATATCTCCAGTCTTGAAAGCAATTCCAGCTTGAGCACAAGGAATAAGGTCATCCTCCAAAGGATCATAGTCGAACTGGGCCCTCACAAAAATCTATAAACAATCAGAAATGTTGGCTGAGCTTCTTTTTGATAATTTTAATGCCTATATATTGCATTAAAAGCTAAATAATTTTAGATATGAGTAAAATGAGGTTAACATTAATAATATTAGTAAGCAACCCATTTATTATTATGCAGCTTAGCATTATATATGAATGAACATCCTGAATTCAAGGCAACTCGGAAATACTTCAACTAAGAAGTGAATTGCCACAAGGCAATGTTACTTCATAAAAGAGAGCAAAAAATGAGAAGATCTCACAAAGATGTTAGAACATTTGAGTCTAGATGGTCTAAAAAGACTCAATGATAAAGAGCACTTCGTATTTCAATTTGTCGTTACATGTGTAGGCATAATTAGTTGATTACAGCACCAAATAGGACTAACAATGGTGTTTATTAGTAGTCCCAAAATGAACAGGCTAACACACTTAATATTCATAAAATGCAATATGATTGGCGCATCACCAACCCCACCCATTTGGCACCTCATCAAGGATGTCCAACTGAGGGCACTTCCATGTAGCGACTCAGCAGGAAGTAAGCAGTTTGGATGCCCAAAATTAGAAAACTAGCTATAGATTATGCTTTTAGAGACCAATTTCAGATCTTCATAATATCAAAGGCTATGACTTAATTGGGTGCCTTATGCCCAAGTAGCACCTTATTTTATCTAAGGTAGGTCATAGAACATATCTTAAATGATAAATCTTTTAGTATGCATTATCTCTATTTTCTATTTTTGCAAAATGTACTTAACCTATAATAAGTAGACATATCTCTGTTAATATAATATATTTGATGATAGAATAAGAATCGGGGGAAGAAATCTCTCTTGTCACAAAGACATTAATCTCATTCTGATGATCATCTGTGTATATTTATGCTCTTCCATTTTTATCAGATCTTAATGGAATTCACTTTGGGAGTAATTGTGTAAATAATGTGGTACTTTTTCTTGAATGCTAGTTATTAACTATTGATGACAGATAAATATTTTAACCATCCAAAACCTCATACAAACCTGGCATAAAATTTTGTAAGTTAATTTTCCAAAGTGAACTAAAAATTATGCAGGAAAACTACAAATAAACTACTTATCATAAGGTTCAAAAGAACATAATTTTCTGTGTCATCAGTTTTCAGCTGTATATGGAGGCAAAGAGTCAGGAACGTAAATTACTATGGACAGAAGAATGTTCTAGAAGAAAAGGCTGAACAAGAACAAAACTTCAAACAATAGGCTAACCGTAAAAAGATGAAAGAAAAACATATATGATGTTCCAATTGTGCGTAAAAAAATGCATCACCCAACTTTGACTTTTAGTTGACTTCCATTAGACATTTTTTGGATAACTGGGGGGATACATAATTTCATATAACATACATAAATAATCATGATGAATATTAATTCAAATCAATAACTCAACCAAGGGGGGTCTAATTTGAGAGGACATTTCACCCCATAAAAAAATAGCCAATCAAAAATAATATTGTTCAACATTGAATTCAAAAGATCAATTGATTTTTACAGAATGTAAAAAAAACAAAATGGCATGTTATATATTATAAGCACAAGTTTCAGCAGATATTATTTTATAAAAATTATTTTACAAATTTTTGAGAATTTGTCAAAATTTAAAATGATATTTTCAAAACTCTTGGGAAAGGTGAGTTTCCCAAACTAATGACAGTTTGATCATTTTAACCTTCAATTGACTCCAATGTAAATAATCAATACAGTTCAAATGGGCTAATTTTCACTTTCGGCTTAAATCAGATACCCATGAGACTATGTTGCCTTTCATGTTTTGGCTAACTTCATCTCTCCTGACCTAATATATATTTTTGTCATGCAAAACTGATTAATGACTGAAATCATATCTTTTTGCAGACTTGTCTACCAAACAAACTATTATCTGCCATACAGAGTATTTATTCAACTACTGTGCTATAGTGAGAGCCTCCAAATGAAGAATCTTTCCATTAATAGTTTTGCATTCTAGCTTGAAAATTATATAATACATTCTTTACCTTTCATATGACGAAATTATCTGAAAACACATTAGCTCAAAAATAAGGCAATTCCTATTTTCTCTCCTATGCCTAAACAAAAGTTTGTAGAGTAACATTATTTATACTTGAGTGAACTGTTTTTTTTCATTTAAAGAGCCATCACTTCACTGCTGGACAAATACCTGTCCAATGAAATTTACTGAGCAGCATATGATTGAATGTCCTTAGCAAAGTTCTCCTGCCAGTTAAGACTAGTTTTATAAATCTGTACATACTTAATTTGTGGAGAACAGTCATTTTGTCGGCTGATTGAAAATTAAAAACTTCAACTATTCATGCATTTTTCAATGAATATGCAATTATAGAAAAATATCAACACCTGACTACTCCAGAAATTGCAGTCTTTCACTAAGATAACTGCCTATTTCATGCAACATTTATGATGAATATAAAGGATAAAGGAGTAAAATGTAAAAATAATACCTAACATACCAAAAGATTATAAAACATGCATTTTCAAGAAATAATAATTCATAACAAATAAATTTAGCCATGAGTCATACCTTACGAATTAAAAAAGGGAAAAAAAATTTAATGGGAGTTTTTGAAGATTTTTATCAATTTGTGACCTCATAATTAAAAGTTTTGGTGGAATTGAAAAACAGCTGAAGGATATCAGATTAATTTTATGATCTTTCTTGCCTGCTTTCTCTATACTTCATAATAGGATAATTTTGGCTTTGCACAAATTAGATTCCTAAACATGACGATAGTTTCTCTCTAAATTTGCATTGTAACCTTTGAAACACCACATAATTATATGAAACGGGACATTAGCACACATTTATTTAATATATAATTAACCACCAGAAAATGTTCGTAATAAAAAAGTTCCCTCTTATATTACCATATATAGACATGAAACTACTTTACCAGTTGGAATCAACCCCATAGATATATTCATGAGATCATAGGAAAATAATGATCCACCCATATCACAAAATTTATTCGCAGCCATATTAACAAATCCTTAGATAGCTATTATGAATAGATGCTCGCAAGATACCTATTTATCAATGCCAATATGTCTGGCAATGATGAAACTGCAATACTAATATGGATTGTCCTGGTGGTGATATCAATTGAATGATTGACACTAATGTTCATCTATGGTGTAATTCATGCAGCGGGGAAAATTTATTAGTCTAAACAAGTAAAATGAACTGAATCAGCATAAAATTTAAAAAATCATACATTCATTTGAAAAATGCTACTCTAATCATTGTTCATAATTAAATAAAATGTAATACCCTTATGCTTTATGTCTTCTATAAATAGCATGCCATCCACATACTATGCCAAGAAGAAGTTACAGACCAAACAAAAGTGGCTGCCTTTGGCTGTGAAAGTCTTTTATGTAAAATCAATTGTTGTAAAATTTTTAATTATTTATCCCTTACATGATTAGCACACACTTAACTGATTCAGTAATATCAGTTGACACCTCAAGCATCAAATCAACACAATGGCAAAATGTGTACTTGTAAACCAGACAATTGTAAGCATCCACTCACAGTTATTGTTCAAACCCTCTTCTAATAGTTGTATACATGTTATTATAAGCAATTTTCTTATTTTTAGCTAATTCAAAAGCCCATGCCTCCTTCCTTCACCCACAGGGGATTGCATATCTTGTAGAGACATCCAATCATTACAATTGGCAGATGGATTCTATCATTTACTTACTATCAATGAATTTGATTTCATTTATTTAAAAGCTTATTTTTTAGCCTTTGCTTATTATTTGAATGAATAAATTATTTTTTATATATGATTTTTATATGTATTTTGTCTGGATCTAATAGCAAATTTAGCATATAAATACGAAAAATAAGTTTTTACTTTTATGATAAGCAGCATCTCAATGATAGATTGCACGTCCATTGCTTTGTCTGAATTTTAAAATCACATGATTCTTATTTAATAAAAAACTATTTTAGCCAACATGCATTTATTGCAAAGCAACAATAACATCCAACTAATCTGACCTAAAAAAATACCAGCAATGAGACTAAAAATACTATGAAGGGAGAAAATAGATTCACAACAAATATTAAGTGAAGAGTCTCAACTCTTGATAAATGCAGTAAATTCTAAATTGGAAATTTACTCAACACAAAGGATACTTAGAAGTCTTAATTGGTAAAAAATTAATTTGAAATATTCAAAGAAGTTTTCTATTATTTGAGAATTAATCTCTGTTGAATTATATCAAAGTTTTTAGTATTAGTCGCTGCAGGGTTCTATAGTACTCTTCAGTTGCAACTACTGGATAAGTTTTCCTATAAGAGTAAAACTTTAAAATATTCCTCAAGGAAAAAGCACTATAGGAAGCACACATAGCATGAGCCATAGCCATATAGAGCCATAGCTTAAGCACATACTTGTAATTGCATAACCAATCTACTCATCCATATTATTCAGAACATGTATTGTTTACTGATGATTAACATTAAAACTAATCCCATGTGGAAAGGAAGCATTGTAATCATATCTGTAAATATAAAATGTTACTCAAGTTGGTAAAAGTGTATTGCTAATTGGATATTTAATTTAATGAAAATTTGATACCAAGTCGAGAGAGACAATTTATGCAGTAGAAATAGAAGGTAGCAGGTTGCTGAGAGTAATCTCAATTTTTACCTAATTGAAAGCGATCCTACATTTCCATTCCCTTAATTTGAAAAGCCAATACAACATTCACAAGCATTTCCCAAATCATTTAATATGAATATGAGTTTTGTTAAATTTTGAAAAGCTTATCATAGCTATGATTTTACTAATTGAATTTAATAAATAAAATGTAAGAAATACATTATTTAGTTGTAGTAATAAGAACCCATACATGTTTTATAAATGGGAATAAATGTTTCATTCAGACAGAACATGTAGGAACTTTGGAAATGTCCAGTAAAAATATTTAAGGCTGAAGTATCAAAAACAAACCGCAAGAGAATTTTTTTCTGAAAGGTCTCAAAAGAATCTCCTCATGCACATTGTATTAATTGAGAAATTCAAATAAAATTGCGGAAATAAATTTTAAATGGACTGTCAAAGAGTATCTAAAAACATCCCCTACTTTATTTCTTTCAATCCACCAAATGGGACTATGATAAACTACAGGTCTCAAAATGTAGAGGGATTTCAGAGTTGGCATAAATTCTGCTATAATCTTATCTTGCAATCACTATTATTTTGACCTGGGTGGTAAAGAGTGTGTGATTATGGACAGAGTGTGGCGATGGACGCAGTGTTGTAGGTATGGTGTGTTCCTTAGCCCTCATATGATGGTAAAGGTGCAGTTAGAAATCTTAAAGTGACATTGTATATAAGAGCATTTTGTCTCATATCTGTTCTTCTGGTGAAAGTATGCATGTGCATAGCAAGAGTGACCATTGACCAGACTTGAACATTGCCACCAGGACAATGTCCTCATTTCAACAAGATTTATATAATAATATATACATGACATTGAAAAAAAGGATTGAGCTCATCTACAGAAGGAGTTAGCTGTTAATACTTTGTGATTGATTTGTTTTTCTGGAAAAATTGTTGAAATAATTTCACTGGGGTTGAATTTTAATGTCCATGAAAAGATATATTTGTAACTCTGGCCCCAAAGAATCTGCAAACTATTGAATGAAATGCTGGGTCTGACGTCTAATTCATGAGTTATGTTGTGTAAGAATGAAAATGGTAATAGTAATGAATATTCTTACAACATAATTATATGTATAATTAATAAATGTCATTTTGAAGTGGAGTAGCACTAATATTTTTCAAAGGTTGATTTCAAATTTCACATTTCTATAATAGTGCTTCTTTGGTTAAATGCTTTTGTTAATTAAAGGATGAGTAATTCATATAATTTGTGAGGGCTTATTATATAATGGAAACTAAAATCAACTGTGAGAAGAAATTGTTACAACACTATTATTATATTTTCTGAAATTTTCACCTGCATGATAGTGTGAGAATTAAAGCAGCATATCAATGTATATTGAAAAATACATGCACACTGAATATACTACAAATAATCACAGGTAAAAAACAGAAGGCATGCATGTTCAACAAGCATGAAACTTTATAACAAATGACATATGAACACAAAGGTACACACAGGTAAATATGGTGCTATATTGAAACAAATACTTACAGACAATTAATAAAAAAACATAAATTCAACATCATGGGCAGGAACTTCTGATGACAGTTAATAATAACAACTTCATGCTATAACACTTACACTAAATAACAATATTCACAATCATGACCATTAAGTCTTACATAGAAATTTTTACAATGAATTTTTTTTCAGGTAGTATGCATTATGGCTGGTTAAGAAGAAACAAACACAAAACATTGTTAATATTACTCTCTATTTTTCATTTTTTCATCAATACTTTGAAAATTAAATTTTAAAAAGTAGTGCTCATAAAAGGTTCACATCATTTAAAAAATCAGTAAATCTTAAGTCCCATTCCACTAATAAAATTTATAGATATATTAAGGAAATGCAGTGATTTAAAAGATAATTTAACTGTTAGCAAAATACTTTTCTTTCAAATGGAAATCTACTGCATCTAATGCATAAAAGTGCCTTAACAGAAAAAATGCATGAAGCTATCATTATAATGCATATAAACAACAATTTAGCCAAATGAAATCAGTGAATGCACTTCACACATTATTTACACTTCAGCAAGTAATACTAATGGGCTTAAAAAAGGATCAGGATAAAAATAGGGCTTTGTGCAGAAACTGAAATCATTACACATATTTTGCATATCTATGCATAATAAATAAATAAAATTCTTGGATGAGAAAACAAAAAAGTAGGATTTTTTTTAAATTTTACAAGGGAAATATACATTCATTAGTAATAATTAAGCTCATAACGAAAAAAAACTATGCCAAAATGAGGATGTAGTCAATGAGGTAAGGTTGATTGATTTGTCATGATGCTTTAACGAAGTTTTATTATATTTTTTTATTCCTCAAAATTGGGTGGCTGCAAATCACTGCCTAAATGCCCATAATACTATTCATTCTATCAAATTTCATTTATCTGATAATAGATTGAAAAGTATAATTTGCAGCTGATAAATTATGATCAACACATTTTGAAGTTTCAAATTAGAATGAGTATTATCAGGCTGATCAATATCTCAAATTTAATATGATTTCAATATAAGCACAAGTTAAAATAAACTATGAAATTATCATGACCAACATAATGTCTGCAGAAAGCAATTCTCGGAAGAGCAAATCAGTATTAATCAAATTATAGTCAACAAAATCAGATCTTAAAATATACCTCTTGTTCAAACAAATTAAATAAAAAAGACAACAATTTTAATAGAACAACCAATCAGTTTTATGTTAGCGTTGAATTAAGCTAATATTCCTTTAATTTCAAAATCAGATAGTTACTTTACCTAGAAAACCTGCATATGATATAATTCAGAGATTTAGAACACGATTTATAATTGGTCTCTTACATAGGTAAATGCTAGAAGACCAATGGATGGAGTTCAAACAAGTATAATATTAAACAACTGATGCTGAGTGTATTTCAATGTAATCTTATGCAAACAAATTTGAGCCAAATAATGAGCTACTAAACAATGCAATTTATGTGTAATTCTTCATCAAAACCAGGGCTTCCGGCTGTTAGTGGTTCTTCATCAACATGATTTTTTTAAATGAATGCCCATGAAATTTTTCTATCCATAAAATATTACTCCTTATGGCTACTACATGAATGATGAATAAGTGACCTTTTGGGTTTTCTGGTCATGAGAGAAAATAAGAAAATCGTGGCAAAATTTAATAACATAATTTCCTGTAAGAAAATTCATATATCAGACAAATTGAATTTTAAAGGACTTAAGCTGTTAAAACTGCATCTACCCACAAAAGACAAGTTGGTATCAAGCATCATGATGTGAAAAATATTGCCAAGGGATAGTATTCAAAGCTATTTTCATTCAAACAGCTAATGTATCAGATTTTGAAAACATAAGTGAATATACATTTTATAAATATAACTGGCAGCACATAGATATTGTAACCAAGCTTAACTCACTCACACATGTTCTCAAAAGATCACAGACTTGCTTTTTAAGTCAGTTTGACAGAAACATTCAAGAGCAGAGACAGCCGCCGTTAATGGATGCCAATTATTAATGATCATTTGATTGGTATAGCTGTGTAAAGGGCTACTTGAGAGTCCTCTGATTTAAAAAAAATCATGACATGAGAAAAGCAGTCCAAGGGATTGAAAGTTAAAGAAGAGTATACATCTCAACTTAAAAAAAAAGTATGATTACCAATTTAAAGGTAATGTAAAAACCTTTTTTGGCTACCTTCTTCAAAGAACATGCATAAATATTTGCTATATAAGTATATATAAACTTATAAGTAAGGGGAGACAATGACAGAAAAAATAAGAATAGCAATGAGTTAGGTCATTAAAACTAGGTTTTTCGTTTCAACTTTTCCCCCAAGTATTTAAAATATTGGTTCTAATGTAATTGCCTGAAGGTGACATTATTAAGAAATGGATGTAGGGGAAATACATGAACATATACTGACAATGGATACTGCATTAATAAGTAATGCATTATAATTTTAAAACATTTCAGAATATTTTACAACACGTAATATTTATTTTGTAATTTCAAATGAAAAAGACAAACAACACTGCCTCACTTACTTTAAAGGGATGTCTATAATGTGAAAACATTATTTTATACTCAAAACTTCTTTGACGAAATGTTCTTCTAATTTACAATTACACACAATGACACCGAGTTTATGTAATAAAAATTGAAATACAGGACTAAACTAATGAAAGGCAAAAGGCACAGGGCATAACTCCACAGCCGTAATTAATGTCAGACCACAGAATTTGGGAAAGGTACTTACTAATACTGGCAGAGGCCTAATCCTGAACAACTATATAGTTTGGGAAGAAAAAAAAAGAGGAGGAATGATAATATTTGTATGAGTACATTACCAAAGAGTTTTCCTCATGAGAACACTAATTGATTTATCTAGCTTTCAAACTATTTATATAGACTACTGTTTATTTCTTCACTTTCTTTATTACTACATAGAAACCTAATTTAGGGAATCACATCATTTCAGAATAAGAAAAAAATGCAGGACTCTATTTACATAATTACTATTTTCTTGCTTTCAAAGGTTCATTTCGGTAGGTTATATTTTGGCAGTTGTTAAAATTTAAGAATAGTTTGGCACCAAGAAATTCTATACATTATATAAGAAGATTAAGCATTGTAATTGATATTTCTAAGCATAGCAAAAACCATGGTTTCAGGAAAAGGACACATTTTAACTTTCAAAAGCATTTAAATAGACAGAAGGAATAGAATGATACAGATGTAACATTCACTCGTTGAAATTAATTGATGAAGACAGGCTATGGTAATAAAATCCCCATGAGATCACAGTTTCAAGTAAAGGATATCATAAAATATCTAAATAGAATGTATATTTAAGCAAAAATTAGGTTTTTTTTCATGAAGAAAAAATACTCAATGAAGGGTGTATGCATAATGGAATTCTACTATAAAAAATAATTTGATGCCATATTTCTGTGTCATCTTGTATAAAGTGAAGATTATTTCCTTTTAAAATGAAAATTAAGTTAAAATTCCTTTACATTTCATACTGAATTGATATTTAATGATATCTATCAACATGGGATTGCCATTAAAATGTAGTAGAAAAAGGTCTTAATATTTACAAATAGTGATACTGCCATTTAAAAATATAAATGAAAATGTACATCTATGATAATTTGTTATTATATCATAAGTGAATTCATGCTGAGGGAGAACTATATCAACATTTCCAGGATATTACATACACCTTTTAGGATAAACTGTTTTAAAAATATATCACTTCTGCATTTTATTTAATGGCCACATTTAGAAGCATGTTGAGAAATTAAAAATTTAAAAGAAGTGGAAGATTTACATCCTTATATATTATGTTTAATTTTTAATTCATCTCATATTTTTGAGTATTAGTATTTGGATTACAAAATTATTGCATAAGTTATTTACAGTGCATGGAATTGATGAGTGGCTGAAGAATACGAAAATGGTATGATTACATTAGCAACACTCCAAATACCTTGATGAAATATACTTTTTGAAAATATAATCATCAGACATAAAATCACACAAAAAAATAAAAACGGATTATTAAGGGCATATATACTATGAGCCATAGAGATTTTTCATGTAGTATTATGAAATAGAAGCAGTCACACAGTTAACCAAAATTAACTTACATTGCATATAGTTTTCTTATTAACTATTAAATAATACTCCAAATATTGTAAATGACAACATTGTAACATGTAAGTAGATGCCTAGCATCATTTATGATCAGCTAGTCTAAATTAATATACAATATATATGTCATTATAATCAATATTTAGTGAGGGTCATCCATGATAATTGATTTACTATATGACTTTTCTCCGATAAATTTGCAAATTTTGAATGCCTATTATGCATTAAAAGCCATGATAGCCATACAAATGATAACCAATTTATGATTATGAGAATATAATACACTTCCTAAACAGGAAAGTCCTTAAATATTAGTAATGTGAGTGACAAATGATAATGAAGGTGATGTGATTATTTGAAACAGTGTTGCTTATTTAAAATTTTCATCCTCATATAGGTAGAAATAACTACAGTACTGAACTCCTGTATTAAGAGGCACACATAATCAGTTATTTATTTGAAGTTATCTAATTTCAGTTTGGCTAAATGCCAGTAGTAAGGTAGGCACAAATGCCATTAATAATGATTGAACCAAATATTCTTGAAAGGGGAAAACCTAAGTACTACAGTCATAACCTGACCATGAATCATCAAGTGCATAAGCATAGATGGGAGGATTTATACCACTGCAACTTAAGAAACTTAAGTGGACTGATTCATATTTTTGGCATAAGATATAACATATCACATAAATCCTGGAAAAAAGCATAAATATTATTCTAACAGATACAATTTTTTTCCAACATGCAATACTGAAAATGCAAATTGAACAAAGCCTAAGAGCAAGATATTTTACAGTTACTTACATTTGATAGGTGTTCTCACCTTTTTGTTGTATTAATATATATCATACCATAAAAAATATTTCTAAATCTGTTAAAAAATTCAATGAAGCCACATGCAGCTATCATGATTATCAATTTTGAGAATTTTTCTAACCCGCCAGTTTGTTTTGAAAAATGCCTATCGCATTTTCTATCTACATGGTACTGTAATGATTCTCTCTCAGATTTGAACACTTTGTCAGAAAAACTCTACGACATAACATGCAGGTGTTCATTCCAGGACAATGCATTCCGAGCAGCAAAAACAAACAGTCCAGACAAAGCTATTGTCCCTTTTCACTTATTTAATTTCTCATATCCTACTTTTGAGAGAAAGTTCATTGTTTATAAAGATCTCGATAACATCAAAAAAGGGGTAGAATAAATGATCCATCAGTTGTGATATTTTTATCCCAATAATGTGTTAGTCTGAATTTGCGCCAAGCTCCCTAACAACAGGATATCATGAAAAAGATTATCAAGCTTTATATCTCCAATCGTAAGACCAAGTAAATATACCTGTAGTTCAATCTGTTGAGTCTAGGCACATTTAAATTGGTTAATGGCATTGTTTACCTATCTACACATCAGCAATAGTACACAACATTTGCATTTTGGAAGCAGGTTGCATTAAAGATCATGAATGAATAGCAGCAGATAAAAAGTAGTTAAGAAGAAATAAAATCATATTATTTTTAGATGACAATAAATGAAAAAAATATAGGGTTTGAACAATTAGAACAAAAAATAAGAATAAGATCAAGTAAATAACAATAAACTAGTGATTTATGGTAAATGGATCTTCAATAAAATTGATTTTCCTAACAAGTTAATACTTTCAGTTAAAATCCCTCACCATTCCTCTGCATCTAGCAGCTATTACATTATCAATCGATACTGAAGTATGACTTATGCTTCCAAGAAGACATTAATAATCAACCCAGGTGAGCTGACTCACTAGGTTACAATGCTTTGCAAAACTATGTAAAATACCATATTTGAGAAGCCCACCATCCTGTTGACATAGGAAATAATTTTAATCCTTAACTATGTTCGATATGAAAAAACAATAATGCCCAAAGCCACAGGTTCAGGAAATAGTTGCAGAAACATTTTTCTTACACACAATAAGAGATCACTACTGAAGAAATCAACATTGTAAATATTTTCAAAATATTCAAAATCAAATCACCTAATCTTTCTTCAACAGTTTTTGCAGTGACGAATGTTTTCTCTACATAACTTTTTTGGGATATTACACTGTACAGAGAGCATTTTATTTAGACTCAATATACAGCTGAAATCCTGAAAAAATTACACATGAAGAGGGAATGAGATTACTAAATTTAGTTCTGAATTATATGATCAAATCACCAGCTCTCCTCATAGATAGTGATCTAATGCTCCCTGTCAAATTCCCTAACATTACAGGACCAAATAGAGGACCTTACCTAAGGAGCACACTATCCTCTAATGACTCTCATGTGAATATCTCCTATCGAGATCTATTTCTTTAAGCAATCATTATCTACAGGAACTAATTCTAGTTTTTCAAAACGACAAAATAAGTAATTTTGCCTTTAGTGGACTATCTATCAAAATGTTTGCATCATATTTCCAAAATCTCATATTCCAAACTCTTATAAGCCAAACTCTCATACAGCTCACATGATTAATCTCATCTATCTGGAATCTTTGGGATTTGGGAAGGCTCTATAACATAATAGTTTTCTTTGAAGATAATATATCGGAGGTAAAGCTCATGTTATAAAACACAAGGATGAAATATTATGAAGGACCAATACTTGGTACCAGAGATAAACCTATTTTTTAAATTATTATAATAATGCATATACATACCATATTTCCTGACCCATAAGATGCACTTTTTTAATCCCAAATGCACTCTAACCTGCATTTTAAAGGCCAGGAGTATATAGGAATAACTTCAGCCTATAAGTACAAGCTGATCTGCCAGAAAAATATTTACTATTATCTTTTCCAGCATCAGCCGTAGAAAATGGTTGCCTTTATTACAAATTTTGACAACACTGTTTTGAGACTGTAATAATCAATGTAATTTTCATATTTTGCAGAAAGTACTTCCTAAATACATTCCTGAATAAATTGCAAATTTATGCAATGCAGCACATTTAGTTTTATTTTGCATGTGATGCGACTGCACAAACTAAGTGTAGGGCTACCAGGGATGTTGCCCCTCTGTTAATACATATATACATTGTATCTCTACCAACAAACTTGGAATCTACAGGCATTCAACCTCGCAAAGGCATAGAAAATGGTCCTTTTTAATAAAAATTTCCATAATATCAACATAATTCTAGAAAATACACATCACATAAAAAGCTAAAAGTATAATAACCTCATGGGATCTTAAGAGAGAAGATTATCCTACAGTATTGCATTTAAACTTGAATTCGGGAATTATGCTTCAGAACATGGAAACAAGGTAGCTGAAAGGTATTTTGACCAAATGATGACAAATTTCTGGGATTCTACCATGAATATACATTGAAAAATGTAAAATAAATGAAATTGAGATCTACAACCTCAAAAATTAACAAAAGTAAATGAAAATGTCTTATATTCTCTTGGAGTTTTCAATTTATTTTATTAATTGATAAATGCGCAGCTGGAAATTGATATGTAACCATTCAATTTTCTCCATATTAAGTGTTAACATCAAAATATCATACTTTCCCATTGATAACACACACCTTATGTATAATGCGAATCCAGAATTTTGTAGTTATCATGAATTTGTATAGATACCGCACGCCAAGGGCTTCATAGTTATCTTGAACGTGCATAGATGCATGCATCTGTGTGTATGTATATATGTATAATATATATATTTTTTGTGTAAAAATATGTCTATATTTTTTGTGTAAAAATATGTCTATATCCATATACTGATAGATGGCAACAACCAATGAATACATGGAATCATAATTTTCTGTGGGTATATCTACCATAAGTATATAGATTATTAGAGCCAGGTGATTCAAATTAACTGCAAACAACAGGAGGATAAAAAAATAAACAATATTTACAAGCTAACACAAAATGACACCTCATTGCTTTTTCGCTATGATTCGTATGTCAAAATGAGAAATAGGTTTGGGTGCCCTTTTATTTTCTGTATTAATTAACTTTCAGAAAATCAAACATAAAAAATGAAATGGAATTTTCCTGCTTTGCTTGCTTTAGTCTGCTTTGTTATCAGTGCTCAGCTGCCTTAGATACCCTCCAAGTTCTATGAAAGAGCCACCTACATGGTGATTGTTTTAAACCTAAATTGAGTTAAACTTTAGTAATTTAGAATTTTCTCAAGAAAATTACCCATGAAGAAAAACATTGTGAGAGGAAAATCGTATACAGCGATGTTTAAAATTTTTTAATTTCTATTTTACATAATGTGCATTGTCATTTTTTTTAGATCATATGAACATTTTTGTATAGATGACGCATGTATTATCAATGGGAAAATATGGTACCTGCATTTTTTCAGTCTGATCCAAGTATATTTCATAAATTTTAGCCCAAGAAATCAGGGTAGGAAATACATGCCAGGAAATACGACATATGTATACTTATTTTTTAACAACTTTGGACAAGGCTCTCTAAAATATAGTCAAGAAGAAATTTGATCATGAAGAGTCATGCTAGTATCCCAGTCAGACAATGAAATGCCAACTCCTAACTGTTTTGATGAAGACCAAGGTGAACTAAAAAATAAACTGAATTTATTCTTTAATTTAATTTTATTAAAAAAATTCATTTCATCGAAAGAAACAAACTGGGAATATTTTTCCCTTCTTCGCGAGCGAGTTGGGCGTGGGGCTTATTATTCAATTATTCAGAAGTATACAGTATCCATATGGTCAGCCTTAAGCGTATACTAGCATATATGTACAAATGAACTATGAACACATCTGAATTATAAATTCTGAAGTATAGTCTGAAACCTCTCGACAAAGATATTATTCCATGCATGATGTGTTCCAAATTGAAAATCTCCGTGGAACTGTTTCCAATAAAAAATACACTTGGAAGCTATTTAACTTAAGATGGTGGAACTGGTAGGGCTCAATTAAGGAGGGTCAAACTAACCAGGATGTCACCAGAAAAACCTTTTAATTTCTATCAGTGTTAATATTTTTAAATCAGAAAATACAGCAACTGAATTATTACATGCAAAAGCTGAATATCAAATTTGAATATGGGTTTTTTGAATATAAATGAAAAATGGATGACTATGCATTATTATTCAGTTTTTCTGTTTTATGAATGTCAGGTAATAGTATTACACATTAACTGCATGCAACCTGCTGACATTAAAACCTAGCTGATATACATGATTTTGCATTGGAGGAGGCAACTGCCCAAAAATGATGTACAACAGCTTCGATTCATCAATTATTAAACAACTTTGTGCAAACCACAAATAAATACTTCTGCATGGGTCTAAATAACATTATTTTGGTCAATTGGTGACCATCAATGGAGAGAGGTAAGGGAATTCATTTTTGCAGATACTAAACATGGTAATTCCATGGTTTTTCCATTTTTGAATGATTTCTCAGTCTCATAATTACTGCTGATTTTCACTTTGAAAATGGCTCCTATATCTTTTTACTTCAACATAATAGTTAAAAGATGGAAACTCAAAACATTAACCAAACTAATATGGTAAAAATTAGCATGAAATATGAAGTGTGTTGTACATACTAGAGGATACATGGCATTGTCAATGTAACAACCTAGTTCGTAATGATAAGTATATTATACACTATATTTTGACGCCAGCAATTAAAAATTAGAGGTAGGTAGTCATAGAGTGTAAACATAGACTGATTCATTTGTATGAATGAATAAAATTTTCCAGCATAGCTATGCAGACATGTGTAAAAAATCCTGGGAGATTTAATAATTTAAACATCTTTATGACATCTTTTGGGAACTAACAGTACTCAATCGTGATCATTTTCAATTGTCAGTTGAATGATACCAAGCCACCATTTATCAGAATCAATTTGGATAAGATTGAGTCACTTCCACTAAACCACAATTTTCAACCTGGATATGTTTCATGGGCAAGTATGGAGTTCACTTGGTGTTACCAACCACTATGGCAATTGAAATTCAATTATTAATTGAAGTGAATGCATTCAATTTCCTACATCACCTGTGATTTTCCAAGAAGAACTGGCACTCAGATAATTAGCTGGAACAGGTTAGCGTTAACAAACACTATTTAACTGTGCCCCTCCCATACATGACCGCACTATTTATCACTGATTTTAGTGGAATCACTGGATTGGTTATCACACTTATGAAATAAGCAGGCAAGATGCACAGCAAAAACATGACAAATTTGCTGTCAAATGATTTCCTTGAATATTTACAAACCTCAAACTAGGATATGGTTACCAGGATGATCAATGAAAAATGGAATGAATTTAGATGAGCAGGTATAAATATGTATAATGCAAACGAAGGCAGCTTGAACAGTGGAAATGCACAGGGACTGTACATTTATGTCAATTTCAATTTTATAACCATTAAACTACCATGATTGATTCACTTTATTGCTCAGTTCCATGATAAATTGAGAATGGACTGATGGAAAACAGAAAACTAAGAAATCTATTCAGAAATATTTTCTGAAGAGGAGCAGATATGAAGTATTCTTCAAAAATCTCATTTCAGAATTAACTGAAAGATTTAAGGTCTTGGGAAATCCAACTTTGCCATGAAAATCCTACCAAGAATGTTTTAAGTGTTGAAAATTTCATTGAATTCATAACAATTTTTGTGAATGTACAACACTACAGACCTGACAATGATTTTTATTTGGATGATGAAGTATGAAGTTTTTCAGCAAAATTAGATGATTAATTGTTATAGGACAAAAGGTTTGGGCATGTGCATAATGAGACCATTTAAAAGATTGCTAGTTTTGAGTTATCAAGGTACAGTGGCATATGTAATACCAGTGTAAAAGGAAAAATGAAGAAAGGAACCTTTCCTAAGATTTGGTCATTGAAAGCAATTGGCCTCTCAGATGAAGTGCAATCAGATGTTGCTGGGGAGATTATTTCAATGCCTGAAGAGGGTTTACAATATGCAATAACTTCCATTGATGAATTCTCCAATTACCTGTTTTGTAAAAATCTTGTAAAGAAAGAGTGAGACTTTTTTTGGAGTTCAAAACACATCAAAACAAGGTTGACACCTCCGAGAAAATAAAATTCAAATCTCTTGAAAACAAAAATGGAGGTGAATACATAGGGATTGAATTTTAGAGTCATCCAGACTCCTGTGAAATAGACAAAAGACTGACTCTAACCCTTATTCCCAAGCAAAATGGTAAAGCAGACTCTATTAACATAACCCTTTGTGATACTAAACTCTGTATGCTCGTAGAGTCTGGGGTTCTGTCTAAGTTCTGGACAAAAGCATTAAACACAGCTGCTATTTTCATGAAAAGTCTATTATCATCATTAGAAAACAGAATTCCAATGAAGTTGTGGAGTAAAAGAAGATGAGGAATCAAGATGGACTTAAGGGGGAGAGAGTGTTTGGATATCAGACTTAGATTTTTGAGCAGGGAGGAAAGTTAGACACAGGCGCTGAGGGGGTTGGTTTTGGGCTATCCTGAAGGCACCAAAGTATACTGGCAATGAAAATTAAAGATAAGAAAAAGAGTACTTAGCAAATATGTAATTTTCAGTGAGGAGTCTCCTTTGAGAAAAATAAATTCTTTGAGATGAAGGAGGCATGAAATGTGAATGTAACTCAAACTCTTTCATCAGAAAGAGATGATGAGAGCTTCAATATCACAGACACTGAAGAAAGTGAAGAGGAGGAACCTAAAAATTAAAGTTTTCATGAAAGATTGGGTTGATATTTTTGAGCCTAAGAGGAGTCAAATAGTCAGAAACCCCAATAAGGGTACAAAAAGTAAGAATTGCAATGTGAGCTTAGAGACTGAAAGAGATGTACTGCCAGGAAATACCTAAAAGACCTTAAGGGAGAAGCATTCAAACCTGTGGAAATATGCATTGACGAAAGAGATGGAATAACTGAGAGCCAATCATCATTTTGAGCCAGAAATGAGGCCAGTAAGCCAAAATGTCAAGTGGGTTATTTTAAGTGAAAACAGATGAGAATGGAAAATTTGATTGATTCAAAGGGAGACTGGTAGCTCAAGGATTTTGCCAAGTCCAAGGCATTGATTATACTGCAATCTTTAGTCGCAGAGTCAGCAATAGGGTAGTGCACATCCTGCCAGCCACTGGTGTTGAAAAATGATGGGATATGGAACACATTGATAAAAGGTGGGCTGGTTTCTTCATGCATCATTGAATGATGAGGTGTATCTAGAGTGAAACCTGAATGTTTTGAGGATGAGATAAGGAATGGAATCAAGCATGCTTTTAGATTGAAGAAAATATTTATGACTTACATCAGGAATCTAAAGATAGGCATGAGTACTTCAATATTAAGTTGAAAGAATTGGGTCTGTATCAATATGTAAGTGAGCTATGAGTTTATTTCAATGATGATTTTGATGTAATCATTCAGTTTACATAGCCAGCGCTTTAGGAAGCAGAGAGTCATAGTAACGCACGTGACTGAAGCAGAATACCTTGACATGAAGGAAACTGCCAAGAATGTAAAGCTGTCAAGGAACTTTTTACATAGGATCAGGCAAGATCTGTTTTAGAGGAATCATGATGACAATAAAGGTGTCATTGCACTTGAAAAGGAAAAAGGGAGTTCAAACAGGTCAAAGACAGACATGGTGTATTATTTTTTGAGATACAAAGTAGAAAATGATAAGATTTGTCAAAAAATATGTGCCATCGAATGCAACTTGGCTGATGAGATGACTAAGACCTTAAATGGTGTAAAAGAGATGTCCAACATAAGCAAAATTGATATGGTCGATCTATAGTGAGATCGTGATTTTTGCATTCTGAGATTTTTAACATTTTTTTATATTTTTAGGAAGGCCTGCAAACTTCATCTGAACTTACTGCATGATGTTTTCTCTGCTGTAATTTTTATTGCTTTTGTGGTTTTATTTATTGCTATATTTTATGGGAGAAAGCAGGTGTAATTTGTATTATAAGTGTTTTTTGCTCACATTGGGGCCTTATGCAGACTATCAACTAAAACTTTTGTGGTTCTGTTGCTTGTTTGACATGCAAAAAGACTATCCACTTTTAAAAAGTATTGAGCTGCTTTACCACTGTACTTAAGGAAATATGTTGCCAATAGTGTTAAGTATTATGGCTTCACTGTTGTTGAGTATTTTGGCTCTTCCTTTGTTTTCTTTCGATGCCCAAAAGGTCAGTTACTGGGTAAACATTGGTTAATGCCTGTGATTGTACTTGTGTTGAAGATGTATATGAATGCACATAAAAAATGAGCATACATACAATTTGGACAATTTTATTATAAATACGGAAAAGAAAGAAGACTTAGCAAGGCTACAAGTCAGTATAAGTCTGTAAAACTGCAAGACCATTTTCAGAAAAAACACAGTGCAAAACACAGTGGAGGCCATAATTGAACAATTAGGAAGAGTTTTGTGCTTAAACAAAATATCTCCCGTAATATCAATATCAAGAGAGAGGGAGTGAATAGGAAAATATCCTAGGCAAAGAGGTCTCTCACTCAGAATAAACTATTTAAAGTATCAAATAGCATTATATTGGGTGTCAAGAAACAGACTATAAAAACCCAATATTCATTTGCATTTCTTCAGCCATTAGAAAATGACTGGAAATAAGCAGAGAAAAAAGATTATTAGAAGCAGTGGCAATGTGGTTATTCAGAAAAGTGTTGAAAATAAAATAAGCAGAGAGGAAAGTCAATTGCAGAAGTCTTTGAAGAGCTGCCAAGAGAGGATTCTGTGAAATATTTTGATATGAAAAAATGAAAACTAATAAGACAGATGTTGAAACAGAACAGATATCCCAGGACCACAATGGAAGGAATAATTGCTCCATAGAAGAAGAATATATAGAAGGTTGAATATGAGAAGACATATTGAGATTGAAAAGGCAGATTAAAGTACAAAGAATATGGATGAATAAAAAGTTAGGAAGGGAGAAGACCAGATTTGAGAGCTGCAAAACACTGATCCTCCAATTAAAAGCATTAGATAAAAATTAGTACACATTTTATTAATATGGATCTTCAGTGGTGTGATAAGGGAAATCTTAATAAAGGGTTTTGAGGTAGATTTTGAGAGAATGTGCTATTGAGAAATTATTGTGCCAGGAATTCCAAGTCGAATTGTAATTTTTTGCTGTCTAAGAAAATTGCATAGATTTTATTTTCTGAGGAGCCAAAAAAAATGATTTTGCATTAATTGTAATATCTAGACAACTATTTTGGGCGAAACAAATGAAATTGCATTGAAAAATGTCATGTTTATCTGTTTTCCACTGTGCTTCATAATTAAAACACAATAATAGGGCTTAGTTAAAGAAAGGTCGCATTCGATACTTATAAGTATTCCTTATATCATAGTTATTAATGATGAAGGAAAAATACATGTAGCATAATGCTCCTTGTGGCTTCTTTTCTTAAGTAGTATCTTTTTCATTGGTAACAGAGTGAAATGATAATTGATTGGCAAAAGAAAGAACTACCTTGACTTTGCTAAGTACTTAATTTGTCAATTCTTTGGGTTTCTTTAATTCATAATCATTAAAAAGCATTTGACTTAACTGGGATTCACATGCAAATATCTCAGTTTGCCAGAAGGATGGTTTAACCAGGAACTCCACCAAGCAAGAGTGGCGGTGAAATTGTTTCACAAAACCTGTAGAGAGATCCAAATTTGAATCCCTATCAAGTATGACTATTTTTCCCCTCAGAACTCATGCACATTGATTTATTATGCTATCCTGCATATATAAATCTAGGTTCAATATCAGAGACGGATTATCACAAAGTCTTACTCGAGCATCTTTCTTGGTATCTCTTCCAGGGTTGATATTTACTTTTCTATCATTATAGCTCCTATATGATATGCAAACTGTTTTTCAGGAGTGCTTCTCACCCTATGGGGCTTTTGAAACAATTTTGAAGTTGAGCAAACCACCTTCATTCAAAATGGATAATTTCTTTACCTGCTACATTATGCCTTCTACACATGTCACAGAATAAACTCTTCTTTCCCTTACACTTGCATGTATTAACAAATATTCCTCATATTAAAACATTCTTCATCATTCCTATAAAATGTCTTCGCCATGTGATTCTGTATTCAATTTTTCTCAGCTAAATACCTCTCTTATCTAACCCTATATGGGTCACAGTAGTCCAGGGGTAGAGCGTTGGACTTCTGGCTGGAGGGCCCAAGTTCGATTCTCAGGCAAGCCTCTCTGGGCACCTGCAGCTTGACTCCAGCTATGTGACTTTTTGGGTACCAGATCTTCCTGGGAAACCATTACCGGTACAGGAAAAGGAACAGGCCTTCCTACCCTGATGCATGAATTCTACATGCCATATCGGGATTAGCACTGAGTGAACTCTGCCATCATCTACCAAACCGGCCTTCAGGTGTTTATGGTTTTTTTTATCTAACCCTATCTAATACTTTTTCATTTATCTTCCTATGTAGTAAACTTTTGCATGCTTTTCCAAATCTATATCTTAAAACTCTCCAATTATTGCTCATCTTCTTTCCTCAAACTAAGTGGATGAACTGTAAAATTTCATGATCTGTTATGAAACCACATCAATCCTTTATATTTTTTAAAAATTAAGTCAGCCCTTTTTGTTAATTCATGCCTTTTGAGAATATTTCTTTACCAATCCAATTCTTCTAGTGATGCACTGGCAGCTATGCCATTTTTTCCATTTTACTTCCTATTAAAATAAAGCCACCTTTTTTGTGCTAAACTTTTGATTAAATACTCATCTTAGCATCCTACTTCTCGAGGATCAATATACCTTCATTTTATTGTAATTTATCTTCATTATCTATACTAATTGAACCTGTCAAGCACTTCCCATTAATTGCTTTCTCGTGCCTTGAAAACAGAGATAACATACAAGAATAGCTAAAGAAAAAAAAAGAGAATTTTAGCTTACAAGCAGCATAGGAATTTATATTAGTAGCAGTCAAGCACATTAAATGACTTCGGGGAGTTTAAAATAAGGTTGAAGTAATTTGCAATGGAATGGCCAAGTGTTTTCATTAATGGCATAACATGCATGTAGATTTTGTAAGGCAGATTTATGCAGTGAGTTGCTCTATATGAGAGCTCAACGTTGTTCATTTAATATATGCCTATCATTCAAATGTTACCAAGAGAGAATTTTATGGAACTTATTTATTTGTGAAATCGCCACTCATTCTTTACTTTGATTCTGACCATTCCACTGGTTTTTATGCTCATTCATTTGCTAAAAAATGGGCGCAAGCTAGCACAGCTAAGTATAGCTAACAAAGTTTTATGGGAATTTTTGCTACCAACCAATTGAGATAAGATAAGATTTGAATGTAAATCATATTTAGCACTTGGAATAAATTTTACTGAGCCTAGTATGTAACATGATCTCAGGAGAAGAATATACATACATTTGAATCAGTAAGTACAAGGTATATTGAATTCTGCTCACTAAAGGGGAACTGAGTCGAATTTATTTCCCATGATAACCGTTACTTAATGCTACGTCATGTATGCACTGTATGCTACGCTTCAAAGTGAAATATTAGAGTAGATTTTAGAATTAAATATTATAAAATTCAGAGATAAAGTAAGAAACAAAACTGAAGAAAGAGATGAATGATCAGTTTTATTTTATTTGTAACAGAATTTTGAGAGCAACATTTTTTCTCCAGGTTTACTTTAATAAATTCCTCAACCACTGAGTTGAAAGGGGAAAAATAAAGAAAGAAAGACTACTTTTTAATTATTATTGTTTATAACTTTTGCAATGCTGCTCAGTGCCAAGCCAAATTATTATATTCCTCAAGTTATTTATTTAAAGGATATGGAACAAGTCTATTTATTTTGGGGAAACAAGTTTATTTTTAGTTCTTTTAGTGAATTCTTACAGCTTCTTCAATGATTTTCCACTGAATTGATACCAGGTCAGTTCACTTTCTAGAACTTGAAGACAGTGATTTCACTCTACTTGCAACAAAATCCTTGGGCCCATTTTCAAGAAATAATTAACAAGAACTGGTTGCTATACATGATTTCTTCTATCAGGCATAATTTAAAGGTGGGTTCCCACAAGTATAGCTACCAACAAGGATGATGCAACATTGGTCAACTGGAAGTCATTTTTACTCAGCGATAGGTCTCTCATATTCAATGCAACATTCTCTGGTGCTATGGGTGATATTTTGCCTCTCATGTTTTCTCACACACAATTCTTCATGGACAATTCTAACAAAGGCAAATAGGAGTTGATTTCAACTCCATGCTATGGAATACCAAAAAAATCAAGAACTTAGCTAATAATGAGTTAAACAAACTTGTACTTAAGGATATTATATAACCTATCATGTGGCGAATAAATAAAGATATTATCGTTTAATTTATCAACAATTGACACATATAAATACCTAAACTAAGAGGATGAGGCCTACTTTTCTCTTTGTACAATTTTCTAATGGAATTCTTGCATATGACAAGGATTTCACTGAAACATTTATTTATGTTATTTGTTAAATTTCAATACTCAACTTTACCTAAAAGGCAGCATCCAGACCTCACTACATTTTGCAGAGGAGCAGTTCATTGCTTTATAATTAGCATGGAATAGTTCAAGTGATAATGAGTGACAGTACTTCTTGACCTGAGCACAATCTAGCAACTTATACAAAGGATTGCATAAAAAGTATCAGGAACCATTTTTTCTGACATGACTACACAGTGCGCTCGCACTGAACAGGCTCAGTGGTGGGGGGTCTGATCTTCAACACACACCAAGTGCCAATCACCTGCGCGTATTGGTTCAGGCTCTAGGTATTTTATTGGACCCCTGTTGAGTGACTCTGTACAAACACAAAATGCAGTGAATATTGAACAGTGGTATGCCATCAATTTTTTTGCTGGACTGGGGAAGTTAAACACAACAAAATTATGCCAGCATGCCACAAACTGCAGTTTCTAAGTGGGACAAGCTCTTCAAAGATGGTCAAGATAGTGTGGAGGATGAGCTCCATGCTGGACGGCAGTCAACATCAAGAACTGGCAACAATGTACAACATGTGCATTAAGTTCTCAATTCAGACTGTTGGTTAGGTGGGCACATGATTGCAGATTGTATTGGCATTGATAAGATGACCGTGCACACCATTACCACAGAAAACTTGGCAATGCAAAACATCTGTGCTTAACTAATCCCGAAGGTCTTGACAGACAACCAAAAGCAAAGTCTGCTAGACCTAATGCAATGTAGCAAAATGATTCCTTAACCCCCTTACAGTCCCAACTTGGCACCAGCACACTATTTCCTATACCCACAAGTGAAATCCTTCCTCAAAGGGCACCACCATAATGTTAAGTGCTGTCAAAGAAACTTGCATGCATTCTCTTAAGGACCTTTTAGAATATGCCTAACAGGGAGCCTTGAGTTATGGAAAATTTACTAGCAAAAGGGTGTTGCTCAAGGGATCTACTTTGAAGAATTTTGAGACATTTAAGCAATATTTGAAATATATCTATTTTGCCGAAACTTTTCCTAATACTTTATATACAAACCCTGAAAGAAATATTTTTCACACAGAATAGCTATGACTCTTGAGATAGCAAATACTCAGGAAGTTATTACATAATTTTATCCGCACTTGAGCAGTTAAAGTGAAAACCATTAGCATGGTAAAGCCAAATGCATGACTTGACCAAAATACATATCGTAACTAGAGTTCATAAATTGGAAGGAATACTTTCAATAAATTGAAAGTTGAAAATTGAATTGCAATTTTTGCTACCTCTTTGGTGACATAATGATGGACATTTTTAGGACAGGATGGAATTGCAAACTAAGCTTAGATTTCTATGAGCGTAGGAATGTTCTCCAGCATAATGATAATGGATATGAGTGATGACTTATTAATTAACATGGTTTGTTATAAGTTAATTAACATATACCTCGAATAATATAAAACTGTGTAAATGAATACTTGAACTTTGAAAATAATCATAACTGGAAGCAGAAAAACTCAATAAAGCCAGAGAGTGTAATAACATAAGTCAGACATATTTACATGGTAAAGATATCTTTTAATGAACAGATACCATATGGTATAATCTACTATTAGACGGTCATTTACTAAAACAATTAAGAACACATAAAAAAGGAGAGGTGATCACAAGAAGTCTCAATCAGATTAATGGCCCCAACTTATGAAAAAAACAGTGGACATATCTCAAAACTATCCTATTTACATTTATGCTGTCATAGGTGAATTCTATATGCATAGACCAAAACTCTAGGCCATTTTTGTCTATACTACAACATGTTTTGAGATTAAATCTAACTCTTCTAATTTTTTAGGCACACGCCCAAATCCTGAACGAAAATGTACTCAGATATATTTTGGTACCATTATTATAGTTACAAGCTTTTAGCAGATGTACCAAATAAGGATCTATTTTTATTATTAAATAGCATGATTAGCCACAATGCACTTCCCTCACTTTTAATAATTGACATTCTGTCTTTTTCCCTTTTTCATTGTACAACCTTTAGGACAATTATCCTCTTTTACAAACCCTCTCTGCCTTGTGTAATCTCAGCATAAAATCTTTTGATTTGGAAAAAGTGAAATGTCTGCTCTGCATAGCTTAAAGAGTATTATTATTTTAGAAACTTGCAACTCAAGAAAAGCTAAATTTCATAGAAAAGATCCAGGAGTAAGAGTATAAATAAGATGGGGGATGATGTGTGATATTAGTACTTTTCTGATGGCTACAATCAGTAGAAATATTGATGACTGATTCCTTCTATGATACTCAGCAACACTATCTTCTTATTGGTATCAGTTGTTACTGTACCTTCCCCCTTTTCTACCAGAATATTACAGCACGGTAAAATCTCATGGCATTCACAATTTAGAGTGATGGTGGTCAGCCATTATTTTGCAAGGTGTCATTAACAGAAAAAACTGATCACAATTCATGTTCTCTTGATCCTGTAATGCCAGGTTGTGGGATGGATTGCCTTTGTTAACAAGCACATAATTGTAGCGATATACTTAGTGCATGAACCACCTGGAGTGAGCTCATAGAATGACTAGCAAAGCTTAGTGGTTTATTTACTAATAACATCAATATTTATTGCATACTTATTTCAATATTCCATGTTAGCATTATTTTAGCAATCTATGGCCACAGCCTTGATTAGATGTGCAATTTACTTGGCATAAGCCTTCAAAAGCTTACTTAGGCAACTAAGATTATGCTATTTTTACTTATATATTTATCAGTGAGTTTTATGCTAAAACATACCCTACTATAAGAGTGCACCAGCGTGATATGAAGCATTATTTGCCAATTCAGTTTAATCATATTATATATATAAATATATATCTGAGGTGCACTCAATTGTCTAGGCTATGCTGCTATAATTTTAAGTGATAGAAAGTTGGGCTTACTTGTACCTCACACGGCGGAGGAGCACTGCGGTATGATGGCACGATCTTGAAGGTCACCGAACCTCTGGCTTCACGCTGCAAGAGAGAGCACAATAATGAACAATTGAACAACCTTAGTCACATGGTTGTCAAAACAATTATTTATCAATAAATTTAAAAATTCAGTACCGGTGTTGTCATTCAAGCCAAAAGTCTAATCAAAGAGGCTCGTAACAATGTAGAGACTAAGGTCCACAAGGGCATCATTTTGAATGATTAAGAATTGGATGAGTTCATTCACTAATGAATGTAACAGTCAGATAAACTATGACCAAATGTTTTCTTGGATAAAAAATATCACATTTTTCAAAACATAATCATGGGGTATATTAATTCCAGGCACACAGTGACACTGCACTCAAAGGATAAAGTAATAATGTATTGAATTGTAAAAGTTTTTTAAATTAGTGCGAACTTAACATGTTGCCAAAAATTATGTCAAATTTTATTCCTTGGCGGGCCAAAGTCAATACATACATATTAAATGACTCTTCTTTACAATTGAGAGTAGAAAAAAATCATCTTTCATAACGTACACATTTTTCAATCTTATTGTGTTGGCCGTTGTTTATTAACTATTCAATTTTTGTTTTATAGTGCCTTTTATTTGTTATCCATTGTTAAGGTCAACTTGTCTGTTTTTGGGTGAGTTGTTAAATAAATAAATAAAACATTGTGATATGAACCTACAGTTGTTAACATGGTAGGTACATTGAATTTTGAGAACTTATACCAAACTCTATCCCTTGTTCAAGGAAATTCGAGTAATACTTCCATTGCTTATGCTGAGAGCAGTAAATGTATTGGTGAAAAAATCACCCGTCAGCTATGTTTTCATTTTATTTCTCTGATTGGCTTATATCTTGCTCAAAGAAGAATCAGCAAATATTTGGGAATTTAATCCTATTCACTTGACTACAGTGAGATCATATTCTTCCTTGTGACCAAGTATACACATAACATGTGCACAAAAATTATGTGACAGTTGTTTATGGAATATGCTGGACAAGCAGCATCTTCTAAATTGACAAATAGTGAATGGTACTCCTATGGACAACTGTATCCCAGCAGTTGTAGACAGTGTGTTGGAAAGAAGCTTTGTCATCATCATTACCATGAGACTATGGGGAATTTTAATAGAATTTTGATCACCTATGAATTTCTAAAGAAGGAGCAAGAAATAGAACAAATGATAAAACAACAATCCCTTCTGAGGCACAATGAGTTCTTTTTTATGAGAATTGAACTCTATTTTACCAACTCATTTACTCTGAGCAGGCATCTGTTGATTGAAGTATAGCAAGAATTAATTATTAGCGGGTGGAAATTATGACCAAATTTAAACAGCATGAAGATGATATAGGTAAAATTGTCTACAGAGAAGGTGATCAGTTTCAAAACCCCTGGAAGAGTGGCATATGCATCGGAATTCTTGGTTTTAATTCCTGCTTTCTCAAAAGTTTAGATTTTAAATATATATAAGAATTTTCCTCTTCTGAAAGAGAATTACAAAAGCGTAAGGTAATTATCTTAGAGATTCCCTCATGGGAAGGCTGATGTACACATTATGCATCAGGAGTACTCTATTGCAGCTTGTTCACTGATCTTGCCTCACATTTTCCTGCTTATTTAAATCTTTGGTAAGAATTTTAAAAGAGCAAATACAAAGGAACCTCACGATCACACAGGAGTTTCCTGAATGTCTTCAACAAATTTTAATTTTTGATCATTTTAGTTCTTTACTCTTCTTTTACTGAAATTTTCAGAAAATGATGTTGTCAAGCAGAATATAAAAGAGTGGATGTTAATGGGTTCAGGTGCCACATATATTTCACAAAAGCCAGTTCATAGGTTTCCAGCAAAGCAAAGTACATTTATTCAACCATCTATATGACATTAGTACTTAGAAAAATATCTGTACTATGAAAAGAAGTACTATGAAAAATCAAATGTTAGTGAAAATATAGTGAAAACCATCTTAATAAGGATTAAAGTGTATTGAAATGCTTGCATTTTCTCATCCATTTCTCTCAGAATTTTGCGCAAGATGCCTTGAAAGTCCACATTGCAACTGCTATTGTTTTGGGACATATTCAATACTTCCAGCTTTGTAATAACTTCTCTGACTCCTGGGATATTTGCAAATATTATTTCTAACTTAAAACAACTTCAATTACACAGAAAATTATGAATTAAAGAAATTGAAAATGAAAACATCATAGGTGTTTTTTTGGCTAAAGTTTGTTCTTTTTGAGTCATTGTTACAAAGGGTACATATTATTGGTCTACTTAGCTTTACAAAAACAAGTATGGATCATCCATGATAGAGTCTAAAATTACCATGACAAGAACCTCATCAATGATAATTAAGAATTCAAATAAGAAAAGATAATTCCTGTTATCTATACCAAGGGTAAATGGAAAGTGATAATCCATTTCCATCATAATTATCATTTTTTAAATGTACCCCTCTCAGTCATCTATTTGCTGATTGCATTCAAGTTATATATATTTATTGCTGTCATCTACTTTGAACTCAGAAATAAAGCTAATCGTTTATAATTAATTTCTAGAAGAAAATAACTTTTTCTCATCTGTTTTAAAGAAACATTTTTTTCTCTTATTGCTTGCAGAAATTGTTTTATGATCAGTGTAAATAACATTTCATGCCATTATTATAAATCTGAATTCATCTCTTTCAACACCCACCTGAAATATTTTGTCAACAGAGTCCAGATACCACATATCATTACTTTAAAAATAAGCCATCAGAGAAAATTGATATTAAATGCTTCCCACTTTAACCATGCAAAATATAAGGTTTATGGAACTCTTTTTGGAACAGTTATTTGAAATATTTTAAGAAAAGTATAAGACAAAGTCTAGATATTTCACCTGATTAATCAGGAAATATTTAGACATATAGCCTTACTTTAATATTTCATGGAAATCACCACTTACCAGGATTTTCTGAAGGGAATTGACTGACTGGTTAGCAACAGGTAGACCATTGATTTCCCTAATTTCATCACCAACATGGAGTGTTGCTTGACGATGAATCATTCCCCCATGCATAATTCGTGCCACTATACACCTGCCTTCTTCATTCATTTTCAGAGTGATACCCTAAATGAAAGAAAATTGATTAGAGAATTTGTATGATAATTTTCTCAATGACTATGACCTTATTTCAATATATCAGGAGAGCAATTCCAACCTCTCATTGTATTTACAAAGTTTATAAAAGAAAATCGATACATATGTATTGGCTAGATATTATGCTTCAAAGTTAACATTGACTTTTTGCAGTTATATCATTTATAAGTAAATTACATACCTAGATTAATGACAATCACAATTTCAACACTAACATATTCATCATAATGCATTTTAATCAACTATAATTTGGAACCCCCTGTAAAATTAATCAACTTTAATTTTTTCATGACATGACAGAAATTAGACAGATTAGTGAATTTCTCAACCAATCTCAATGCCTAAACACAATTTTCATAAAAATAGTTTTATTAAGTATCACATTCCCCAGGTGAAAATTCCTAATGAAATCCATATTCAGGAGACTAATAAAATTGAAAGAGTTTGGGCTAGCATATCCATCATATTTTTACTTGGTTGGGAACATCTGGCATCATCTAATGTGTATATAATGTTGGTTCTTATCTGAAGAGGTTATATTCAATTTATTATTTTCAATTGTAAATGGGATTGTGAAGTTCAGATGGTTTACTCTAATGGCCCTGCCAATATGTAAATCAAGTAGAATAATTAGGATCAAACTAATAAATAGACTGAACTTAACTGCATTAACTGGTGTTAAAAAGTAATAGTAGCATACGAAATTAAATAAGATCAATGCAAATGGACTAAAAAAATTGATATGTTAAGTACTTAAGGGCACTCTAAAGAACAAGCATTCCATAAATCACACCTGAATCATGTATGGTGAATCACCTTGCTATTGAATGATACAGCTATTACCTTAAAACAAAGTAATAATTTCTGAAAATTATGCCAACTTGCTTTTATTAACTTCACCTACTTTGTGATTTAATTTCCCATAAAATAGATCAATTTCAATTCTTCCTGCAGTAACAGCTTTAACACAATGGCTGAAAATGTTACTGTCATTTTCTACCAAAACTGAAATATATATTTCACATATGTTGAGGAAGTTCTCGGTGATTTCAAGCACTCATAACATTTATAAAATTACTTATTGATTCATGCATTTTCACTGTTATCCAGTGATTTTCACCACTATTGATTATTTTATTTAATCTAAAAATATTTATAAGAGATAAAAATCATGCAATTTAAATTAATATCTTTGATATTTTCACATCTATTTTATTAGGATGGCTACAATTTGACCAGATAATATATGTTGGTACGTTAGACAGTAGTCATGAATATACCTGAAAATTGATAAAAAGTCGCAATTAAAATGAAGTGCTGTGAACTCATGAATTATTTACTCCTTAAATTCCTCTTAATCAAAATACTGGTAAACTCTGAGTTACATAATTAATATGTTCCAACACTGGCTGCATAAGTTGAAATTTATGTACCCCAAAAATTAGTCCAGCTATAATGGTAGAGGCAGGAAAATGTAGTGAAGAATAGAAATATGCTTTGGACTCTATAAGGTAACTCATTCTACAATACTCATTGTGCCACATGTTTCCAACTATCAGTATGAAAGGCACTAATTCATGGTTCAGCATTAATAGAGTCTGCACTGCCTTCTAGGAATTCTATCATAGAAGGTTTCAAAGTTGCATAGGGAAGATTTCTAGGACTCTTTCCATGGAGGCCTTTTTGGCTGGTCTATGACATGATATACCTAAACTTACTGTGAAAACAACCCAGGTTGCTTTCCCTTCTTTAGATAGTGATAGCAGGCATGAAAGGTAAACAATTAATCTCTTATATTTTCATTTTAATACATAAAGAGGCTCAAATCTTTAGTACCCTATAATAATGATGCAAAAAGGTTAAGCAAATGAAACTGCTACCCTTACTTTGATTAACTGATTATCTAGACCTTCCGTATCAGCCCATTTCAAGCTAAAGAAATCACTTGACCCTAAAACCTTGAAGAAAAACATAGTATTGAAACTCCACAAGCCTTTGTTCTTAAGAAAAAATATATAGATTGTAAATTGGTTAAACAAACTTGCTACTGTGCTTGCAGTATAACCAGCCAGCACCATGCAGTATAACCTTCCAATGTAAAACCTTAAAGAGGCAAGGGCCTAGTCACATTGGAACATTGGTTCCCTCAAGATCAGAGAATTTAAGCAACATTGAGTCCGGATAAAGAGAGGTTTGATGGATGACCTTGGTATCACTGCCATGGTACTACTGCCCACTGCCTACTGCAAAAAAACCAGTTTGGCATAATGGACCAATAAACCAAGGGGTTTATGTGTCTAGTTCTCCTTACAAAGGTCCACCTCAATTCCCCTAGACCCCTGAGGAGACCATGTCAACTACACATTGATGAAGACATATTATTCACAGAGTTTAGGGATAGTAAAATCACAGCCAGGATATTGGCACTTCTGTCCTGCTAAAATGAGAGTCCTACTACACCACATCTTTAGTATGTTCCTTGCAGCCCCTAGCCCAACTCATGGCACACTCACCATTGGCTCATCGGTGTTCTTCTGGAACTGCACGAGGCGCACCCTGGTCACGTGCTCAATCTCCGCATCCCCATCGGTGGAATCAAGGTCTTCCGCGCCCCCCATGAGGCCTCCCCCACCTCCGTTGAGGAATGGGGTGGAGGGTGGCGGGGTGACCCTTGGTGCCTCCTCTCCGTAGACCTCGTGGGCCACCACGTCGTGGGCCTGCAGCAACGCCTGTGAGAGGTGGAGGGAGGGACAGAGAAAATAAATGAGGTGAGCAGATGGAATAGAATAAGAGTCATTCACTGCATTGTGTTCACAAGATACATTGGAATTCCCCTTCTGCTGACATTACTTTCAGGAAAACAAAAATCAGTACAAAAGCCTCTAATTGAAAGTTCAGCCACAGTTTAGTAGTCTGCACCGCTTAACAATAACTAAACATTAACTTCTATCACAGAAGATTTCAGAGTTGTTCAGGGAATATTTTAGGCTGGGAGCACAATACTTCATAAATACAATCAGGAATATTTTTAGAGGTTATAGACTCATGGATGCTTTCTTAGCTGGTCAATGGCATGGGAATAGATCAGCACATATTCTCACATGCAAAAGCATTTTTTAAAAATCCATCAATACTACCCACGGGGTGTGGTAGCCTAGAAAGCAGGGCATTCAGTTGCTGACCAGAAGGAAAACTGCAGCAATCAACCGAAAGGATGGTTTGATAGATGCAGGTAGAGAGCTCACCTAATAAAACTGAGTCATATAAAGAAGATGAAATTTATATTTCAGGGTATGTGGACCAGTTCCTTTGCTAGTGAAATTTGCAATTCCTCAGGAAGATGCGGTGACTGAAAAATCTCATAGCTCACATGAGATTGAGGGCAACCAGGGTCACTCAAATTTGAACACTTTGGTTAGGAGTCCATTGCTCTAATATTAGGACTACCTGGGTCATCACTGACAGTAAAGAGCTTATGGTCAAATTAAGGTGACAGTGGACAACCTCGGCTTCATTTAAACTGTGTGATTTTTCAGTTATCAGAAATTACAATTTTCACAAGGAAAGAAAATTACCCTACCAACCCGGGGATTGAGGATTTCACAAGCCAAATGGCTGAGTTCAAGGTGAGCTCTTAACATATCTATTAAACCAACCTTCAGTTAGACGGACTGTACTGGCAAGCATTATTGATTTGCGGTATTTCAGTAGGAACCCATCCTCCATAAGAGAAATGGGCAAGATCATCTAGAAATCTATAAGGATTACACGATTTAATCATTTCAGAACATTGAAGGTGCTCTTATGAATCGAAATATTAGCCTTATTGAAAATGAGAAAATATAGGAAAGTTATATGCTCATGGAGTTGTGCTTACACATAAAATATGACACATCAGGAACTCAAGTATTTTCTCATTCACAAATAAATGAAAAGTGAAACAATGTACATAGGTCTGTTGAAAAAGTATTTGGCCTTGAGCTCTCCATACATGGCTCCTTGCGACTTCTGGTAGTTATGAAAGTAGGGAAGAGATAATAAAAAAGGCAATGATATTGATGGTCACCATTCCAAAATAAGCCTTCCAGGAGTGTCTCCAGCAGTGGGAGGATTTGTGAGCTAAGTGTGTCAATGTATAATGACCTACTTTGAAGGGAATTAGAGTCCTAATTCTATCATGTAAGTAATCTTATAAGTAAGTCATTCTTGGTTAAAGAGCAGATACCTTTCAGGTCACCCTTGTACAATAGAGAGTTCATTCAGTGAGTCATCAAGTGATTGTTATCGCTTTTTTCTTGATGTAATTTGTGAAATTAGGAAAGGAAAGGCAGTAAATTGTCTGTTGAATGGGACATTAAATCATGCACAGGGAAGAGGATTTTAACTAGATTAAATGCAGATGGTTTGATGATAGATCTCTAACTTTAAAGTAAATAATATATCTTAAGAAAATTAACCAATACACATAAATCAGTAAAATTTGATGCATTCTCTTAAAGAGAGGTGCTAACCTTAAAGCAGACAACATTAGTAATTTAAAAATACTTAATGAGCCTGTTTAAGACAGGTGTGGCTTTCCAAAAGAAAATGCATTTTTTTATGCTATGCATCAAAACCAGCAGAGAAGTAATAAAGTTTTTTTTAAATACAGTTTATTTATTCAGTGATTATTCATTGAAATAATATTTTGTTGCCATAGAGATATCTTTATAGAGGCATCTCATGGAAGATAAATCAACACCAAAGTGAAATCTTCTATTTCATCCATGCCACCTCACATGCATATATGTTGACAATGGGTAGGAACAGGGGAAGTATGGTGATTAGTTTGCACCCCTTGTCAAAAAAATAAGTCTTCATTAAAGAAAGAAAGAAAGAGAGAATCTACAGATTTATGATCCAAAAGATTCATTAAAACCTTAGAATGCAATAATAACCCAAATAATAATTTATTTTTAAAATTTACTGATTTCATTTGTCAATGCATCTTTTGATGATCGAATCTTCCTACTAAAGTGAAATGATTGAAGCATATGAAAGTTATTGCCAAAGTTTGAAGCTGAATATAAAAATGACACCATTCAGTGTTGATGTAACAATCATAATTTCCTCTGCTGGAAATGATTCATTTATGTAACTACATAGAAAATCTCTTAAAAAGAGGAATTTGATATCAGCTTGAATTAAATAGTAATGAATCAGAAAGAAAGAAAACCCCCATAATATTTAACAATAGGGTTTTACAAAAATGTACAGGTAAAAAAAACCTTACTGCTTTAGAAACTTAATTGCAGAGGGTAAAAAGAAAACTCAAAAATAAAAAGTATAACTCTAGCAGAGAAAGTTTTGCAAAATAAAAAAATACCATTTTATATGCACAGCTGAAGCAAGAAAGAGTATTGTTAAATTTTTTTAAATAAGTGCAACACACGATTGCAGAAAAAGCTGAGCCCTAGTGAAGTGGAATGCATATTACTGGAAAGCAACGAAGATGCTTGTTTGGAGGGAATTTGCAAGCATTAGTTGAATTGATAGAACAAAATTAATAAATAATAATCAACGAACCATAGGAGTAAATGACTGCAAAAATATAATTAAAAATTTAATGTGGTAAAAGTAAAGTAATAGAGAAAATTTTTATTCAAAAAAAGAACCTAAATATTACAAGAAACGTTTCAAGGAGAAAAAAGAAAGGAAGGGCAAGAAATAGTATTTGAATGGCACAAAATATATGACTGAATGCAGAATCTATTGAAGAATAAGGCAGCAGTGAAGTGGAGAAGCGAGTGGTTTCGATAAAAAGGCTTAGACTTTTGGAAAGGAGTGAAAAAGAGATGTGGATGGGATCTAGTAGTGCAAGCATCGAGATGTCTCAAAAGTGAAGGCAAAAGTCGGTTTCTTTACTGTATCCCCTAAGGAAATATTCATAGCGTATTCCGCATCGCGGCAGGTACGAACGTCGGACTGCATTGCTGCAACCCAATTCTAATCTTTTGCAAATAAAAATGGCCTTTCAACTGAATTGCCGCGGAATTCTTTCAATGAAAAGAGAGCGTATTCCTCGTCGAAATTCGAAACATATTTTGAACAAACCCAATAATTTTTGGTCGTCGAAACACGTTTCAAAGAAGAATAGGAACCTTGAGCGATTAGTTCAATGCTGAAGCAAACACACTAAAATAAGTCTTAAGAAGCTCAATAAAATTTTGGAATAAAATAAATATATAGAGATAAAATCAAGTTGAAAACATACTTCTCGGTTTCTATAACATAACAACAAACCACCGATTGCATACTTTCGGAGGAAATAATACCATTCACTTTTGCATAAAATCTTATTTAATTATTCCATATTTAAAGATTTCGTGTCGTTCATTAGTCCAGTTATTGCTACCGTTCATTTTTAACGATGAAACGCGGGGCAGTTCTCATTTTAATTGATCATAAAGAATCTAAACTCTCAACTTGGAGGTATGAATTTAAAGAGAACAACTCATTCTCGTAGCATGACCTAAGTTACTGTACTTATATTTTAAGAGATGGTTCAATATATAATTAAAATTAAGCTATGCGGATAATAAAAAGGATCTAAGGGGGGGGGGGTAAAAACTTCGAAATTTTCTTCATTAATCTTCCAGTTTCGTGCCGTATTTTTTCTCAAGAGCCCCAGGTTTAGATTCACAATGGTCATCGAGGCATAGTGACAAGTACGCATGAAGCATTATGAACTTTGTGCCGCGAAGCAATGCCCACGGCTTTCACAAGCCATTACCTAACCGCAATTGCGAGCATTCCGCGGAACGCGCTCAACCGTACCAATTTATCAAGACGTCCCCTGTCGTTAATTATGTACCTCTTCGCATTGTCAAGGGGAGTGTTCACAGCTAAGGCCCAGGGACTCATTTTTCATCTTCCGACCGCCTTTCTTTCAACTCTCGCGTACCGCCCTCCCTCCCGGAGAAGGGCTCTTCCGCCTAATTATGGATTAGTCCCCACTCTCGAAAAGAATCCATCAGACCCGCAGGAGGATTCCCTTTGAACGGCTCATTTTCATCCATCCGGCCTCCTAACTCCCCACCCCATCCTCTCGTTGCCCTACTGCTTATCTTTGCATTTTTTTCTTTTCTTCTCCCTCTGTCTCTCTTTCTCCTTTCTCTGCAGTCACAGCCGAACGAACGAAACGAGAATCTGAGCCGGGCAAACAAGGAAAACAATTTAAGTTGGGCGAATTTTATATGTCTATGGGATCGTCTAGAGGTGGAGGAGAGGAAACAGCCAGGGGGGTTGGGGTGGGTGACGTATAGGAGTGCAGCTATGAGAGGAGGAGGGGTTAGGAGGATGGGAAGAGATGTGGCGGTCGGGGAAGGCGGAGTAGAAGGGGAGAAGTGGGAGTGAATCGGGTGGAGGGAGGGACGGGATGAGAGAATGTATTCGATGCCTCTTTGGTCACGAAAATATGTGAGCAACCAGGGAGGATTACTCATGGTCTTGTAACACGTTTATACGAGCACATCAAGAGGAAATGCAGGAGGGCTGTACAATAAAGTGTTTGTAGACTTTTTATTCCCATCACCTATCGAGCGAAATTTAGTTTGATACCGTATTGTTGGTATGGTATGTAAGACATCTGTGGTACAAGTTAAAATAATTGGACTCCAGTATTGAATCGGCGAGAGGTGTGGTAGTCAATTAAGTAGAGGACCAGACTACTGATCGGTGGACTCGGGTTAGATTCCCTGGGAAACCTCAGCTTTACCCAAGTTGTGTGATTTTTATGTAACCACATCTTCTCAGGAAACTACAGATGGCACAGAGAAATGAACTGGCCCTTTACCCTGATGTGCGACTTTCACACGCCTTTAGGATTAACGCAGGGTGAGCTCAACACTCTCCTATCAAAACGACCTTCGGATTGATTACTCTGGTACTGAATCAGCGGGAGCCGATGTAAGTTGAAATTTGATATAACCTGAACAAATTGTCCACTGAGACCTATTTAATACTGCATGAGACTTATGGAACGATTATTCCTCCCTAATGCTCAGCTGAAAGATGAATTATAATGTTTAATGAGGTGAGACAATCAATTCCAAAGGAAAGTGACCACGGAGCTCAGATCACTACTCTTACTGAAGTAAACATTAACACCGCTGCTGCCTTTGCGAGAGAAGACAGATAGATGTATAACGGTAAGAGCACCATTGGAAAAAATTAAAAATTCTATGGGGTGCCATTCACACGCTGGTGACAGAAAAAAGGTACTTGAGACGTGTTCGTGAATGGTTGGTTCCGCGAAATAGCAATTATATCGCAAATATCAATGTGAGGCGTGTTCCTCATCCTCCTCACAATCTAGACCTAGCACCGCGGGACATTTTCTATTCTCCAATATTTGAAGAAATACCTTCGTGGAAAGAATTTTCTATCATCAGAAGTAGGCGTAGGCGAGCTGAACATATTTTAACTTGTCAAGTCTATAGATGACGCAATATTGGATTCCAATCAATGAAACTTGTACCACCCAGGCATTGAACATTGAGTTAACAATATATCACTACACTATATTTTTTGCAGAATAAATTATGTGAATAAAAAAATGATAACCCAATATTGAACATTCGTTCTAGGTCACTTTACGTTGGCGTCGAGCTTTCCGAGTACAGCTGCTATGCAAAAGCGACGAAAAGCCTTAATGGAATGCGAAGTTTTGATGAATACACCAGAATTAATTTTCAGTCCAATCAACATAATGCCAATAATTGGCCGAAAACCTTTGAGCAAGCCCACATCTACGCTATTCCCTCCGAGTAGCCATGGATACCGGAGAAAAAAGGATCAGGATATGAGACACTATGCATTGGCAGGCTAAAGTTCCCTACTCCTTATAGGAATGGCGTATTACAATTAGGTCTTTCGATCCCTGTAGTTGCAGTGTTTTACATTGGTTTCCTTCTACTCGCTATTTGAGCGAGGGGAGAAGGGTATTTCAAGCAGGCTGTATTGGAGTTCCTTGTTTTTCCCTTAATGGTGAGGAGAAAAAGGTCTATGCACACCATTCACATTGGTTATATTAGCATGTAATATCTTGAGAATTAAAATCTCAACGCCATAAAATAATTGATCGTGGTGACTGAAAATAATAGGAAGAATCCGACTTACATGTGTTGTGCATATATATATATATATATATATATATATATATATATATATATATATTATATATTATATATGACTCGACTTATCCACTCAAAAATGCACATAAAAATTGTTACATCCTTAAAATATGCGTGGTCACTTTTCTTTCTCGGGGATATTTATTTTTAACGTTTTTTACTTATTTATCATGATGATTGGAGGAAGCAGTTAGAGTTTAGATTCAAGATGACGGAAGTCCTTTCACTTAGCAGATTAGGTACGTATGTAAGTGACAAAGGCAAAGGGGATGAAAAAAACTGGATAAACAAAACCTACTTTCAAAGAAAGATTTCATAGTACCATACTGTTAAAAGTCACTTCCCAGAGGTTGTGTCTTTGAATGAAAGTTTTCAGTAAAACAAAGTAAAACGAGGCGTTGGCAAAGATTTCAGTCAATGAGGAAAATGAAAATCTCTTTCTTGTTAGAGCCCAAATAAAAAATAACATAAAATATATGCGATCTTTTTCGACCCATATAAAGGTGCATATGGTATGAAGAGTCACCAAAGTGAAAGACTCGACATACATACTATTTCGATTTCATCTAATCTCGTTTTATACTGTTAGATTTTCACTTTAAAAGTCTTAATCGTGCCAAGGATACGTTTTTTTCACGGGAAACAGATGATGAGCGGGAATTTTTTTGTAGAAAGAGCTCGAGTAGGTTCACCGACATAATCAGACGAAAGAAATTAGATTTCTTTCAAAAGCCAACAATAGGGAGAAATGGGAAATCCGAGAGATAATTTTTTTCGCAAGTGAAAGACATTTATTATACCAGCACTTTGGTACCAGTTAAAACACTACTTCTTGTGACTCGGTCGAAGATTACGCGATCGTCATTAGAGATAAAAACTTTTCTGCTGGCCCAGCTTGGCAGTTGGCTGTCGTTTGCATTCCTTTTTCTTCTTGTGGCAACTTTACAAAAAAGAATACCCCGCCTAAAGAACGAAATTGTTTGCGACAGCACACTGCCAGACGCTACTGCCGCCCCCAAAACTTTATTATTTTCTTTTGAAGTGAAGCTACCTCATCTGGGCAATTTCTCCTCTTTGTGTTTCAAGGCATTTATTTCCTCCTCCATTCCGCTACATTTGTCTGGAACGTAAAACCGCTGCCCGTTACGCTAAGGAAATTAAAGCTTGCATTCCGCCTTACGTGCGTTATTATGTCGGTTGCCTGAGGTACACAATTAAAATAAATGATACGATATTTTATGACATTACAGGTTTAGTCTCAGTATTTTAAGCATTGAATGTAAAAATTAAAGCGGCAGCTCTCATCTGAATGGATGATTTAAAAACACAGTGTCAATTTAAGTCAATAATAAACAAATTTTTCGCGAGTTGAGGACAATTTTCCATACAGCCCAGACATGAAAAATATACGTTTCAAACAACTGAAAATCATTACCACTATATGTATTTTTTATTTTTCTCTCTTTAGATGGTGAAAATTAAATGGAAAATAAATAACTAAATTTCTGAGAGGCTCATTGATACAATAGGGAATATGGCCGAGACATAGGCTAAGTTGTCTGGAGAAAGTAGAGGGAAATTTTGCCCTGCGTCAATTTATTCTGAACATGAATCCAATAGACTATGAACTACTCTTGACATGCATCCCACGTGAGCTCATCTTTCTTCAGGAGATAGCAGAAGACGCTCTCTTGAAGCCACAAAATGACCCAGCCACAGCCAATCAAAAAAAAGCTACCTCAGCATTACATAAAATGATAGGCAGAGTATAAGAGAATCCTTTATCTCTTTCTTCGGCTGCCTTTCGAGGCAGTGCTTCGAATTGTATCCAAATACCTTCCTCAATGACATTCTAGAGATATTTCTAATGGGAAAATTAGCATACAGAGAACTCTTAAGCAATAATAAAGGTCGTGATCGAGATACTTTACAACATGGAAAACGCAAAGATGTCCGGGCGTCAAGAAAAGAGAAAAAAGACGAAATAGAAACTGAGTGAACGAAAACATCCTGATGGTCAGCCGGCATAGTAAGTTGAATGATTGGTCTCAAAAATACACAACACTTGAATTGTTAAAAAGGAATTTTATAAATTGTATGAATTAAGCAGATGTTTATTCGATCCAATTTACAGAAGCAGTATATGTATACATTTAAACAATATCCAGCTCATTAAAAAAGCGAAAAGGATGAAGAGTCATGAGGAAGTTCATAATCATGACTGGTCGCCAATATGGAGAAAGGCTTGATGCAGCTCTCCATTCAATCCATCTCTAGCGGCTATTCTCTTCACGAGATCAAGAGTGATGATGGATATCGCTGTATTACTCCTCTCTCTAATATCACCCATCCGCGACACTCATCTGAGCAGTTTGACTCAATTAAAGGTTACGGATAAGTCGCCAATCCCTCCAATCTATTCTTATTTTATGTGTTACATTCATTAATTCAACAAAATGTACTCTAACAAGTGTCTTTTCGAAACCTACGACACAAACAAAGACTATTTGATTGTATTCCATGTTCCTCTCGATTAGTGACCTCATTTCTGGTATGGCATCACCCGTGCCTTCCCCATTCCTGAACCCATCTCCACATCCAGATAGATATTTTTTTTCTTTCTGTACAGTAAACCCATTTCAATCTCACTTGAAAAACTCTCCATGTCCTCACACCGCGTCCTCCACGCTTATTTCGCCTTTCCCACCTCAGTTTATTATTTATCTCTTTGTACTTCATTTTACTACCTAAGTATGCGCTTTCATTCTTTAATTTCCTTGTTTCATCAATCTTCCAAATCATCTCGTCAGTAGTCCGTGATTTTCTTATATTTTTCTTTTTAACTTTTGCTATATTTTCATTTGCGGCTTTAGACATCCATTTCTTGATATGTTCCCATTTTTATTCCACTCTACCCTTCACCTTATCCTTATTATTTTCAATTATCTATTTTTTTAAATTTAGTAAATAATAACATTAGCATTATCTATTCGTAGGTTTTCGCAGGTTTTTAACACTCCCCTTCATGTTTGGGTGTTTTCCTGCAGTGGGATTGTTCATCAAGGATAAAAGCCTTATTTATTACGTTTTTCCCACAATTTTACATGTTTTTCTACACCCTTTGTACTCATGCATATTCATTGTAAATCGATTTCCATTATCTAGTTTCTTCTTGTATTATTTAGTACTCTAATGTAATTATATTTTCATTGAATGTATTTGACGATGGATTAGATGGAAGAAGGGTCCACAGTCTCAATCTCGCCCGAATGAAGTTAAACCCTATCCCCTGAAGATATCTTTGCTCTCTCCCCATGGTCATTCCTAGCTCTTAAACCAAACTGACCTAACCTCACCCCGATCTCTCCCTTCGTCCACCACCACATTTCAATCCCCCAAAACTACTAAATGTTTCCTCCCGGGATATATCTAGTTTTTCCTCCCTATGGTAACTCGCTTGCATTTAAACCATAGCAATGATCGAGTTAATTGGTTCAAATTTTACTTTTACCCATAATATTCTATCACTCCCCAGCTCTCCAGGTGTGTATTTATGCTATGATTTCTTCCTACCATCTTGCTCAATACCACTCCCACCCCTCGCTTACCTCTTTCCCCGAACTGTAGATTACTCTGTAATTATTACTCCAGTAATCCTCGCTATTCCTGCATATAACCTCGTACATCTCTAAAATATCTGTATTGTCTCTCTCCAGCTCTTGTTTATGTTTTCTAATTTCCTTAGCCTCATCTCGGTCCAAACATTCTAAGTTTCGATCATACTTTGGTCGGTTATCTTCTGTGTCTTTTCCTTTGCCGTAGCTGTTTGCCCCGCTTTGTGAGAATTTTGCGAGAAGAGGACTACTGCGGAAGTTGCCTCTCCCGCTGACAGGGATGACACTCGACCCAGCGGGCCGGATTTCGTAGTTTGGTCTGGACTCTAACCATAAATCTATCTTAGATCTCAATCCCGGTCACGTACGCCAACAAACTACATTAATATGCCACCTTACAGTAATAACAAATTTTCAAGGATTTTTTAGAAACCTTGATTTTGCCACTCACGTCAAAAATAAGGCACGAATGCCTTGTCATTCGATATACCTTACGATAGCACTGGCAAACGAAATCTATTTCTTAGGTTAACGGGCCACGAATTATTAAACAATGCGGCAATGGAAAATGTAGAAATAAGACGAGTATTCTTAAGCTAGTTGATTTTGAAAACAAGAAAAAATACTACCTTTGGTTCATTTTCATAGTATTTAATCGGACATGTCAGTTCTATTTTAATTTCACCAAAGTCATTTGTATGAAAAAAAAATTCATTCGTTTTGTTTTAGTGTCTTTCTTCGTCTCACTGCCTTTCAATCTTCTTTAATGCGGGAGGCTTGAATCATTTAATAGAATTAAAAGTAAGGGCATAGGTTAATCTAAGGTAATAGCCATGGTAATATTACTACTGCTGATTTAAACCGAAAATAACAATAGATCAGAGAAATGTAGGGAGACCAGAATTTTCTACAGCTGTTAATTGAATCTTAGGCGAAGAGTTAGGTGGGATCGAATGAGAGAAAAAAGTATTTGAGGGAAATAAGACAAAGAAACGAATCGCATAAGTAGAATGTCAGAGACGTTGATAGGACAGAGGAACTTATAAGAATAGAGGAATAGGGAGGAAAATAGCAAGAATTTTGGATGAAACAAATGCGGATGGAACTATAATGAACACCAGTCAATAGTCTAGGAGGAAAAGGTGTTTATTCGGCGGAAAATACAAGTTCACCAGGATGTCAAATAGTGCTCTGAGACCGTCCGAAAACCTACATCTACACTAAAGCACGGCTTTAGTGAACGAACCCGCATACGACCCAAATACAGTCCGTCTCCCTACCGAATGGACCTCTCGAGCGACAACACTCCACCGATTGACAAATTCTCGATCCATGCTTTACGCGGTCTTGACGGTAGAGAGGCATACGGCAACCGTATAAAACCACGGAGACAAAAATCTACCAGCTCTCAAAACGGCACTCGAGGGACTCCATTAACTCGGATATTGCGTTTGCTTAGAACTTCCCCCGGAAGTATTCAGCATCTGAGCGGAGGACATCGGAGTGCACAGCGAACTTTTCCGCTTCACTCCAGACCCTCCCCCAATCCCACGGCCCTTGTCGCAAGGGCCCCAGCTGCGCCATCAAAAGGGAAAGCGGTACGACCACCCCTCGACTAGGGGCGTAGAAGAGAAAGAGAGAGCGCCAACTCCGAAATATCATGATGGGAAAGAGGAAAATGCCCACGGAGACCGACGGGCGCGTCCCCCGGTGATAACGATCCCAGAACTTCCTTCGGCCGACCTCACGAAATCCTCCTGCTCCCAGCAAAATCTCCGCACGCATAAAATTTTTTTCTTCCGACTAACCCGAATCAAAATAAAAATATATAAAATTCTCTCACATTGCTACATAGTCGTACATAATTTCAAAAATCCATAGCAAGGAATAAATGGTATATATTTTTCCTCACGTATTTCACCGTGCCATATTGAGAATTTAGAAACTATTTCCTTCATGAATCCCTATTTGAACGACTAGCGACGCTTTTACCTGAAACTATCCACACACTCTGATGCCAACAGTGTCGTTAGATTGTGTTCCGATTTTAAGTAAAGCAAAGGAGTAAACCAAAGTATTATCTCACCTACTAACCGAAATAATTAAGCCCAGGACAAATACAGCATCCATGCCTTCGGCGGAATATGAAACTGTGTCCTTTGGTTGACCGAGCCGCAGTTATGCTCCTAGCGAAGTCGGCTGAAAAAGTTATATACATGCATGTCTTGGTCTTTCTTAAAGCATTAACGGAAAATTCTGAGACAAGCCCAGTCAATTCGCTCCGAGTTCTCTAACTCCGTGCGAAGGAAGCGTATGGGGATAAGAGCATTTGCTTACACAAGATACCGAAATCGTAACACTCGTACAAAATGCCTTGAGCGGTCGACATCCACGGGATACCCTCAACCAAACAGCCTCCTCCGCCACCATCCTCTCCCCCCCCCCGCAACTCCCCTAATACACACAACGGGAGCCTCCCAGGGGGCAAGTCCTCGACGGAATCTTTACGACCTCGTCGCGGGAAATGATTCAGTGTTGCAGTGGGACGCATTAGGACGATATCGCCCCGTCCTCCACCCCAGCGGATGCACGGAGGAAACTTTTCGGCTGGGGATTGTTGAAGGGGTCTTGAAGGGGGTTGGGAACTTAAAACACATGGCTCTTATGTCTTTACGGCCGCGGGACGGAGGGAGTGGTGAATGAGGGTTTGTTCCGGGAAGCGGAAGGGAAACTCCCGGCTTTTCCTCAGGGAGACCCGCTATCACCAATCGGCGAAGTGACGGACGATATAGTGAGGACGGTGTGGTATGGTGCCTCGTGGGTTACATTTCAACTGGCACCATACCTCACACCAGATGGTGAGCAATGACGAGGAAAACAAATGGTGCTAAGCAAATAAACGCGCTGCACGCAAGCGCCGAATGAGTCAAAAAGGGATCATTCCGAGGTAATTTCAAATATGGAGGATATTCAAAAATTGGCGATATTTCTGCACCTTATGTCTTTGATGAAATTGATCAATAGTGTTATGCATGCTTTTGTGGAACGCCATTGAGTAAAACGAACAGATCGATTTCTAATGACAACACAGATGGATACGGAAAATTGCGGGAGATACCGTCATGCATCACCAAATCAACGCATATGCGAGAATTTCAAAGTACAAAAGCCATTCACCTAGACAACTGAGATAATGACAATGATTAAAAACGGCTTTATTGGGGCGATATTGAGGCTAGATTACCCTTTCTTCCACCTAAACCCTAAAGGATAGGGTTTAGGTGATCCCGGTTTGGAGAACCGGTCGATACAAATGATTTTCCCGTTGTAAAGTTCTCGAATTTGTGAGCAAAAATGTTACTATCCAATTATTTATTCATTAAAATCAAGGCGAGTCTTTCAATGTTGAAGTGTAGCTGTCATCTACCCATATTGTTATGATGATAGTGTCTGGGGACCAAAATATGTCTCCTAATTGTTAGGAATGAATAAATGGAGTATTATCATTACGTTAGAGACAAGATATGATGACACAGAACGTACATCAGATTATTCATATCCAACGGTTGATTTCTTGTTGAATATGAATAATTTTGAGTTTAGATAACGCAAACCTTCGGCATAATGCACAATGAATAGATCGAAGTAAAACAAAGAGAATGGAAAACAATACAAACCATATCAGATGTAGCCGACTGGACAGGCAATTTACGAATGAATGTATATGGAATGAAAAAACTATATACTGTGACGCAGATAGAGGTCATATATTTAGAGGTCAAAATCCAGATTCTAAACGTCCTCCGGCAGGAGGAAGAGATATTTACGATAAAATATTAACTGATAATTCAAATAAGTTACCGTATGAATATTATTTGGCACCGATTTTGACTTATTGGTGAACAAATACCAACTTATTTTTTATTCTGAACTTGGGCATTCCCATGGGCTACAACATCGACATGGTGGAAGGATTTTTTCCGTTCTGATGACTCTTAGAACTGCGCTACCGGGAAAAATGACAAGGTTCCTGTCGACAAACGAAAATAGCAAGGAAACTATGGAATACCAACGGGATGATTAGACAAATAATTTAGAGAAGGAAATAGAAAATTTTAAACACAGAGTTAGGTATAAGAAAGTAAAGAGAGCATATAATAAATCGAGTCGGGAAACTAATAGGGCGAAAGAAGGGTGGCGCAGATGCTGTGCGATGATATGGAGAGTTTACACAGAAAGGGTGGAATTGACGCGCTGCAAAGGAAAGTTATAGCACATTCAGGAAGTAAGAAAGGAAAATCCAAGAAAACAACTAAAGAAAAAACTAAATGACTTGGACTGAAATGTACTTGGAAAGATTCAAGAGACATAAAAAGAATATTTAGAGGAACTATGATACGAAGGTATTGGGAGAGCAAGCTTAGAAAAGAAAGAGAATATGATGTAGATGAAGATAGCTTAGGTCCAGGCATACTTACTGGTGAGGCAGAAAAGGTATTAAGCGAATTGAAATCAAATGAGTCCGCAGGCGTAGATAACATTGCTGCGGAACTACTTAAGGGTTTAGGAAAACGCTGGAGGAAGAGTTTTCATGGACTACTTCGTAATATTTATGAGGGAGGAATTGGCCGGATGATTTCGTCGGCTCTGTATTAGTTACCATCGATTAAAAGGGAAATAAAGCCATTTGTGAGGATTTTAAAACGAGAAGTTTGCAAGAGCCTAAAGCGGTACCCAAGATAATCAGTAAGAAGATAGAGGGCAGGGCAAATGATGACTTGGGAGATGATCGGTTTTATTTCAGAAAGGGAGAAGGCACGGGTATTTTGTTCTGATTTTGTATTTTGATAGGCGAATTTGAATGTTGAAGACTGTAATCGAGGGGAAAACGCTCGACAAGCGAGGAAGGGGATAGGTACATTTTGGACGGAATAGAGGGAGGAGCAAAGTGTACGGAATTGAAGAAGAGTTTATCGTAGTATTGGGGTCTCGGATTGTTTTATCAGGTTGTTTGTTGAGTAAATTTATCGTTTTTACCGTTGTCTAGTCTATGTACAACCTAAATCTACCTTAAACGGTAGAATATCAATAATAATAATTACATTCACTCATTATAAGACTCTCATATTATGAAACTTCCATTCTATATGAATCCCACAAATCTAAAATATTGAAACTGATATTCAAATACCTATTTGTATTTTTTTAATATTGTATTTTCCGATCCGGAGATGGTGTATGTGCCTAGGAGGCAGAAGCTTTTTTGTACGCAATATATTTTTAAAATATACCGACTGGGAAGGCATTTTAAGACAATTTAAGAATGTACACGTTGAAAATTTGAAGGTTTAGGGATCATCAATTTTTTACAACGGATGTTCTCTAACACCCTGAGTCAAATTAATAAAATATCTCAAATTAAAACTCCGGAAGAATACACGATGGGAAAGAGTCGACCCAAAATAATATGATATACGAGGCCTCGTATTTCACGAAGGACAAGATATTTGGGAAACGGGGATAATCATAGCGTTATGCGTTTGAATTGTTTTTAAGCTTGTTATGGCGATTACGTTTAAAACGAATGACCAAACATTTTTATTTCGTAATTTTATGCAATTATTCATGGAGATAAGTGTACGGGGCACAAGTTGAGTATGCACCAGCTGTGAGGGATAAGCCGGGTTATTTTATAATGGACTCGATAGTGCTTCTCGGAAAACGGAGATAATAGCTGGAAAAATATTCGAAAAAGAAGTTAGGTCGAAATATTTATAGATAGTGCAAAGTGGGTGAGGATAGCTTCACTTAAGATACTATATAGTATGACTGATAAAGTATTAAAAGAAAAAAGCAAAACATGAACTAAAATCCAAAATAATTTCGCAGGGATTCAAGAAAAGTTGGAAGGAAAAGATTTTATAGACTTCGACATATATCGTATCGTATTCATACATCGATCGTTACCCAAGATAAGAAGATAGAGGGCAGGGCAAATGATGACTTGGGAGATGATCGGTTTTATTTCAGAAAGGGAGAAGGCACGGGTATTTTGTACTGATTTTGTTATATATTAGAAGAGAGCGTAACCAGAAGTCTGTTAAGTTAAATTCATGTTCATCACTGAGCAGAACAAGCATTTGGATAATATCTTATAGTCAAATGGCTAAATAAATATTAATAATAATCACTCGTGTTTTTCTAGGACAATTTTTATTCTTTTAAAGGAATGAGTTAGCAGGAGAGGCAAGAATGCCTCACACAATAAAGTTTATCTTATTGAGATGTAATATTTTGTTTCACTAAGTCACTTGAAAATGTTCTTGAAAACAATTTGTCTCAACTTCACGAAGATGACAGGCACGGTCGATTTACAGTCCACGTGGACATACAGGCCTGTATATGCCTGAGGCACTATTATTGCGAGTGATTACAGCAATGCCCATTAAACTAGGATTCTGCTGTTCTCTTTCGCATTACCTCTGGTAATCCTTTCATCGCGCTCTCAATGGTGCCTGCTATGCGGAAAAACCGTAAAAGCTCTGTCTCCATCTCTCAACACGTAGGCACACCTATGTGGCGAACGATTTCACAAAGCGAAGCCACTCGGACTCGAGTGGAAAGTTCTAGACCCAATGGAAGACCTTTATGAGCTATACGCCGTTGCTTTGGTCCTACAAAACAAAGAACCCAGCGTTAGAAACCCTTTGATTAGTTCTTTTTACTCCTGGAAAACTGATTTTTTTATCCAAGCTATTCCGCCATTCTATCCCCGTGTCACTCGGGAGTTGAAAAAGTGTTTTTGAATGATTCTTCTGGTCAAAATGCATTAAGACGATGAATAAACAGGATATAATAAAGAGATAATCGATCTGCTGATAAATTTGGCCACATCGCTCAAATATTGGTATTATCAAATTTTAGATAGTCTAGATTTTATTTGGCTCAACTCATGTAGGATCTATCACAGCTTTAAAGGCACTATATATATATATATATATATATAATGTATAACACTTAGCACTAGTGGACACAGACAAAAACACAGAAACACAAAAAAAGAGACTCACTATTTTTCGAATTTTCGGTGGTCGTTGCCACCTTTATCAAGGAAGAGAGGGACAGAGTTCTGTCCCTCTCTTCCTTGATAAAGGTGGCAACGACCACCGAAAATTCGAAAAATAGTGAGTCTCTTTTTTTGTGTTTCTGTGTTTTTGTCTGTGTCCACTAGTGCTAAGTGTTATACATTATTATTCACGTCCGTGAGAATTTCAAAAAGTGTTATATATATATATATATATATATATATATATATATATATATATATATATATATATATATATATATATATATATATTGCTAGGGGTCACAAATTATTTAATTAGTAATTATGTCCATCCAACAACCTACCTTAACCGGTAGATTACCTAATAATAATCATATATAGACATGTATATTTATAAGTTAATATCAATGAATTCAGACTTATTTGTTTGTTTCTACTTAACCAGGTCGCGATTAATAATGAAAAATGCTCTTGGAGAATCATCAAACGATTTTCCACGCATCAACACAGTGGCTACAAACAAAGCAATAGCAATGTAACTCCACCACATCATTCAGTAAAAAATGCTATTTGAGAAATTAAACAACACCAAAGGAATAAGGTGAGAGGACAAGTTGACGAGCGAAGTCGACGACGAGACCGTAGACGTGCCCGCCGATTCCAGCAATTCACGTGGAAACATTATACGTTCAGTACGGATAGGATAATGTTGATCTCTACCTCATACCCTCATATATATTATTATATATTATTATATTATTACATCTCGTATATGACTGATCATACACTTATCTCAAATTCAGGATTATATAAATTTCGTTTTCCCTTGATCTCGAGCATTCTTCGTAAAGTCTTATTGCACACTTAAAAATAATCTAAAACAAACAATACTGGGCACTGGCCAATCGATGACCGTTTCAAATTTAATGATGATCAACCGCTTATTTAAAAGAAAACGAATAGTTGGACACGGAGTCGTAAAACTGAGGCGACAAATCGAATTCGCTGCAAGAAACTATTATCAAAATGTGGTCATTAAAGCTGCATCCCGACGAACTTCTTCAAAAACATTCCAAAAAACCTAATAAATGCATTCATTGTCATCTATTTTTAATGGCAAGGCACGTTCGAGTCTCACTCAGAAGTTGCACAGGTAGCTTAAAACAAAAGTATTCCTAAAAATAATTCTACGGAAATGAGAGACGAAGAATATCTCCATCGAGATGAGTGACATGGGGAAATTGCCTACGATGAGTTGCTTCGATAACGTAGCAAGTTATTTTTTTCCATAACAAGTAGTAACACTTTCTGGGAAATCGTTATTGCATCACGTAACATCTTCTTTAACTCTATGCCTGGAGTTTTTAATCTCTCAATAAAAGATTGGGCTCAAAGAAATGCTCAGAATGGCGATCAGAAAAAAATAAAGCATTTGAACTGACGTAAAAATTGTCGCATGCATGGTGAATGTCAAAGGAAGGCCAGCATGTCGCAAATTCGTAGCAATGGAGACATCATATCCATAGAGTTGGAAGTGCCATGAGGCATACACAAAATTATTCCTCATCAAAGCAACCGAAATGTGATAGCTTGGATTCATATATGCTCCTGATTGATAGAACAACCAATTTACACGGAGTAAATTGTTATCCGATATACAGTAAAAAAAGGCTTTTTAAACACGTCCCTCAAAATACGTCTATTTCCATGGATTGTTAACAAAGCAAGAGTCTAATAATCCTTTTTTCAAATAGCCATCACTATTAATTTTAGCTACGGCGTCTCCAAATTGGATTGAACAGTATGTCACTTATTTTAATGTAATATTTACTGCCACCTATTCGGAAAATGAAAATTTATTGAAAAATGAGACGTCGCACTATTCAATGAGCAATCAGAACACCTTATACTTCACAAGTAAACCTAAAGAGTATTTTTTTAACTATCGCGAAGAGGGATTTTGGAGGAGTCGTGGAAATTGTGGGAAAAAATTAAGCACAAGAAAAGATCAATATGAAGAAAATAAGAAAAAAATAGACGTAAATAGGGAAATCTTAAAAGATACAAATTAGAAAAGTCATAAGAAAATTATCAAGAAAATTAACACGTTTACCAACTAAACAAAAGGCGACCTGATTCGAAATGTAATATTTCAACTCGATTTAAAGGATTGGGAATCACGAACTTCTTAGTAGGTTAAAACTTGAATATAGATCCGAAGGATATATATCAAAGAGGTTCGAATCCCCTTTCAAACCAGAAAATTAATCACGACTGCAATTAGATCGGTAGGCTTTAGCCTTCCGATTACAAAGGAAATATGGTGGGAGCTGCATCTCTTGAGGGTTGCATAAAAGATAATTTCCCTTCCCCGAGAAACCACGGAAGGAAATGAGGCAGAGACTGACCAAAATGGCAAACGAAGCCACATTTCAGTGGTTAGATTAAATGTGGGTATATTTGGCAGAGTTGAATGCAGAAAATGTGAATTTTTGGCTATTTTTTCTTCTTCACAATTTTTACCCCATCGTGCAAGTGACCTGAAAACGTTCTTCGGTACCACAGCAGCCAATCTCGAGCTAAGAGCAAATAATTACGAGATCAACATTTGGTGAAGTGGTCTGAGAAGACGGGAGGGGATATTTTCCATCTTTAAACGTTTTGGTGATTGGGAAGACGTCACACTGACAATCTATGATACGGTGCAAGGCCGGGTGTTATGACTGTAATTAAACAGGAAAGGATGACACGGTTTACACATGGTATTTAAGAGCATAATTTGCCCAAGTACAACTCTGCTGAAAAATAACTCAAAAGTAGGTGCATTGGCTAAATAAATCTTTATATACCATGTACAAATAAGTTCACGCATTAATGGGTTAATTCGTTATCGTAAATGCAGAAAATTTTAATTTTTGCACAGAAAAAGTAAGCTCACGACGCACAAAACACTTAAGCTACATTAAATTCTTAAGTATCTTAATCAAGAGTACGTTGTAAGAACCGCAATGGTACTCAACTACCTTACGAAATAAATTATGTTAAGGATGTAAAAATGAAAAGTAAATATGAGTAACAGAAATCACAAAGGTAAAGAGAATCACAAATAAATGTAGGAGTTACAAATAGCTCAGAATATGATGCGAGTGAAGAGACTTTTTTACAGTCCCAAAAGTCCTCAAGGACATAAATAAATATTGAAAGACCTTTCTAAAATTATATTTTGGCAAGATGAAGGTCTTTCGTGTCCTCTTTACCTCTAGTCCATTTTATAAAAGGACAGTTTCGTGATCATTATTTCCAGGTTCTTCAGATCGGGTGCGCTATCAGTGCATTTTTACCCACTTATAAAGCCTAAATGTAAGAGAATCCCAAAGCATCTCATCTGTAAAATCACTCCGCTAAAACGTTTCCTCTTACATCTCCGAGGATGATTTCCCTCAAAGAATAACAAGAAACGTTGGTAAACTATTGGATCAAGTATTTATAAAGGGGTTAAGTGGTCCCAGGCCCACCTATCCACAACTTTCGACACACAAACCAAGAGGAATCTATGTATTAGAGTGAAAGATTTTACACAATTCGGTTTATAATAAAGACGAAACTTTTTTTGCAATCAAAGCATCAAAACTAACAAAATTCAAGTTTTCGCGTCCTTTGAAAAATGTGCAGCAAACTATTCTCGTGCAAACCGATAAATATTTACGCTCATACATGATGACCCACACACATGCGATTGCTTGAAAGTGTGATTCCCGTGAAAGCAGAAGCCTTTATGTCCAATCTCTAAGAGAGCAAACCAAAGCCTAAAATTACAATGGATTGCGAAATACGCAGAAAAGACGAAACAGACCGCCGGAGTGCTGCTATTAAAAACTCCTCTTTTTTTCAACTCCCCAGATACACGAACATTAAAAAGAACATGAAAGAGAGAGGCATAAGCTGAAAAATAACAATATAATAAATTTATTCGGGACATATCTGGTGGAATCAGCGTATTTCGGTAACTTGAGTGACCATGATCAAATAGTAAAACATTTTACCCCAATTTTCTGGTTTGGTTTCACTAACTATCCTCACTTTTTCCATCTCCCCTCCGCATTTTTTCATTACCTCCAATTTTTCCTTCCTAACACCGACTCTCCTCCTTAAAACGTTTCATCATCTACCCAAGTGTTTATTTGTTACCCAGTAGAGATAGAATATGTGGGAACCAGGGTTGGAAAAATGGAATGTGAAAAAAGTATCCACCAGTTGTAATATTTTAACAGAAAAAATAAACTTTCTGACAAGTATCGCTCGCTTTATTAAACGATTTTTTTATTTTTTAACTTCAAGAATGAATGGCTCATGTCGAAAAGTTTCGCTATAAACCTTGATAACGCCGCGTACGATAATATTCAAATGCAACTTTAAGAATAAAAAATAATGTGTAGATCGGCAAAACGTTTTCCCATGATGCCAAAACACTTCCTGCCAATTTTGAATGCAATTAAATCTCTTTTAAAGTGCAATATTTTGTTTCTCTGTTTTAATTTGTAGGCAACAATATCTTTGCCATAATTCCTTTCAAACCGCGTAACATGTGAAACCTATACAGAATTAATACATGTTTTTATTGAATACGTTCAGTACGGATAGGATAATGTTGATCTCTACCTCATACCCTCATATATAACCTCTCTACCCCTCTGAATTTCTACCATTAAAAATATAAGTCTACGTGGTTCCTAAGAATGCCTTAGCTGTTCTAATCCTCCTCCTTCTTCGACCATATGCTTGCGTCATGAACCGGAAGAGAGACGTCGCAGCCATGCTACACTTCTGCTAAGGAATAGCTCTACGCAAGCAATTTCATGACATGTTTGGTAAATGTTACTTTAAAACACCCACCAGCCCGACTCGATGTTTCTTTCAAAAACTCATTAGCTGGAAAAATATCAATAAACTAATATTTTTCCTTTTTATATCCTTTTTAGGCATAATTGGTAGAGGATTCAAATACCTATAGAATGGAGCAGGTATTCTTACACCAAAAGAAAAGAATTTACGTGTTTTCACAACGAATTTGATTTTATTATATTTTTCATTTCAGTTCCACCTTATTAGTTACCATGGCGAATGCCGACATGCTTTCCTAATTGATGAGAAATAACTCGATCAGAATTGACCTAATTTCTTTCATGTTTCTACGCGCTTCTCAATGCTAGTTATGTAAAATGAGTTCATTGAAGATGTGTAATTAGACTTTCGGATTCAAATCAAATTACCATCGGACTCCAAACAATTTTCCAAGCCAATCAAAACAAACATCGATATGTTTCCCAAAGAAAACTTGTTTCCATGGCTACATGAAATCGGTACGAAATCAAAAGAAGTGTGCCAATTTCCCCTTTCATTACCGTTGTTTTAATTTTTAATGACCACTTGTGTTTACTCTTATCAACATTTGCTCAACTGCGAAACAACACTCAGGAGTGTATTTCAATTATGACGGTAAAAGTCACTGACGTTCTTAACTTTCCTCAATAATTCCTTGATGAATTTTCGTAAATGTCTGTTTAAATATTTATTTAAGAGTTCATCATGGAAATTCCATCTTGCACTCAAGCACTCAAGGATAAGTTTAAATCACGATAGTGAAAATCACCGGCGTTAAAGTTATATTTTATTCTTTGATTTTTTCCGGGGAATGGAGTTCTTCCTTCCCGCTATATAAAATAAGACGTCACTTTAGGTGGAAAGCGAATTGGAAACATTCGAAATTGAGCCCTAAATCTGTCTCGAAGTTGCCCCCACTGAGTGACTTGGATCCGGCCTCAACTCTTTAACATTCCTGGTGTGCGCACACGGGCGTGCATCATGCACACTTCCATCACTCCTACTTGGATCCCTACATGGCCCTCACCCTCCCCGACTTAACATTTTAACCGCGCCAACGTACACCTTGGCTCTCCCCACCCTCATAATTTCCCATCCAACCGCAATCATGGCGTATCGCTGACACAGCCCTCCTTGACCCAATATCCTTTGAGAGAACTGCCTTTCCTTCCTCGACCACCACCCCCTTTACCCGCTCGCCAACCTTCCCATCCATCCCTTTCGCCTCCGACAACCTTACCGCGAATCAAACCCGACCCCACCTTCCTTCCCTCAACCCCTTTACCACTCCGCCCGCGAAAGCTAACTCCAAAGCCCCAAAACTCCATCACAGATTCTTTCCGCCTTCTTCCTCCACTCATTACCTCTCTCTCTCCCTCTATCTTCATCATAGTCCGCATATATCCTCGCCATTTCCTTACCCTCCAAGGAGCAGCGCAGACGACCGAACTCACCTTCAACACCCATCTCCCCCCTAGCTCGGCGGCCCGTACTTCCCCTCCTCAACCTTCTCCCGGATATTTTCCCTCCCCAAGGGCCTCTTAAAATCCCACCGAGCGGCGGCAACTCATATCCTCTGGATCTTCCCATAATTTCCCCAGCCTACCGCCATCTCTTCCGCAATGCTTCCTATCCTCGACCCTCCATCGACTCCAGACTTCATTGCCCGTATCGCGCAGTGCGAGAGACAGAGAGAAATCTTCCCCAGTCGCCATCTCCCTTCTTAATGGCGGCCACTAATGCATGAATCACGACCTTGCCCACGGAGGAGATTAGCTAAGATCGTCCGACTTGCACCGCGACAGAGCGTTTTACTGGCATATCGGCGGCGTGGGGTGCCACGGAGAGAGACGACGCATACAGGCCGCTATTATTATCGGGATGCCAGTTTTGGAAGGAGTCGGGTGTGTGTGTGTGTTTGCGGGAAGGGAGAGGGGTTAGGTCTGACGGTTGCAAGAGGGAGGAGATGAGCTGAAATAAAGGCAGAAGGAGAGTCGATGTGGGAATGTAGGCAAGTTGGTTGGGTGAAATATTGAGGTGGGGGAAAAAGTTTCGTGGGAGATATTGAGAATCGATGGGAACGGAGGATGTATGGCTGAGTGTGGGAGAAACAAAAGAGTTATTTCGGATAACAGGAAGAGCCCGTAAGGCATGCGGGAGTGAACGACGGATGCGTGAGGAAAATTCCTATGTGCGAGGACCGACATTTCTTGAAATCAGTAACTTATTTTTTTAAGAAGACTGATGATGGGAGTGACTTTTCAAGTCCTACCGTTGCACTTTGTAATCCTTAAAAAGACAGCTAAGGAGGCATGCGAATCATCAATCCCGGTCCAATCAATCGAATGTCTACCGTATGTTTTATTCTTGAATGCTTGTATCAAGCCACTTTTTTTACATTCATCAGTTAATATCCTCAACCTAATTTTCTAATTTCTCATTCTCCTCAAACCCTTGTACTGCAAGCCTAAAAATAAATAAGTCCGAAAAAAATCCATTAGTCTCCGGTAGAATTTAACTTCTCAAACCTTCAGCCATCTCCCTCCATTCGCTTTGCAGACGATTCAATTCTATCCACATACGTACATGAAGAAACTCGAGTGTCGTTCCTTTCCTTCCACATTATCTATTACAGTAATCCAATAACTTTTCCATCACACAACGTTCATTTCGCATCTTCGGATAATACGAGATCTCGTATCACTCGAGAGAAGAGGGAAAACTGAAGTCAAATTTCACGCCTATCGGCCATAAATTGGCTGCGACATTGGCTTTAACTGGGGTAAGATGACGGATATTTTTTTACGACCAATCTCTATAGTTTCATATAACGCGATTTTCCTCGGAGGCGTAGTTAGTAATGGTTAACATTGTGAATTAAAGCAAAAAGATTCGAAGAAGCATTAGGAAAAGTCTCACCTCGGATTTCGAATCGAAATATTTTTAAGAGGAGTGATGGAATAATCATTAACCCTCGCGTTAATAATCGACGTTTAGTAACCCTGATGGGAACGCGCGGGCGTCACGAAGATCCACGGCCACGCCCAAAGCGAGTGGCCTAACTACCAGCTACCAGGGGGACTAAACGGCAAGCGTGAAAAGTACGTTACTCGAGACTATGATGCTGAGACCTTGATTCTGACGATTCCGGTACAAGAGATGGCTCCTGATTTCCTATTCAAGCGCTCCTTTTTCGATCCCAAACTACTCGAAGCGTCAACGACTCCGATATGTCGTCTCGTGAACGATGGTTCAAACACGATGAAACAGCCAGGAAAAAACCCTGAATTTACGGATTCTGGGACGAACATGCGACCCGAACTGCACTGACCGCGATATGGACCGCAATGCACATTATTCTACGCCCACCTCGACGTGCTCCAATCACGGAGCGATGATATTTTTTGTTTCCAACCGTACCCATGCGGTGGTAAGGAGGGGGGAACGGACTGGTCCCCTCCCTCCTCCCATCACCCTTCTATCCCGCAAGAACTCACATTGGAAGAGAAAAACCTGAGTTGACCGCGCGCGCGGGGGGGTAGGGAGGGAGCTGCCGAGATCATCAAGCGCTAATTAATTCCCCCCGAGTTACCCTGTTTGCACGAATTCCCTCTCCAGCATTTTGCTTTTCTCCCGTGGATAGATGATTTATTCTTCCCTCGACCGACCTCCACCCCTCCCCCCCCGCTTTCCCTACCAGACGGCGGTCGACTGACGAAAAGAAAGGGTTTCCCTTCACTCCGCTCACTTCACGTGCATCGGAAATGCGGATAATTCATGCGGCATTCCGCCGGAGGTTTTCGTGACACGGAAAACGATTCCTCGCTCAGGGGAAATATCGGGAGAGACAGAGAGAGGAAGGAGTTTAGCAGGGGGAGGGGAAGGAAGTTTAAACAAGGATCCTCCTCCCCCCACTCCAAACTACTTCGGGCGACATCTGCGACTGAATGCAAGCCGAGAGTGGAGAGACATTTAACGTGGGAGGAGGAGGGGAGGTGGGTGGGTGGCCAGGAATGTGCATTTACTCATTCTTTTGTTATTTATTTATTTACTTCCATCCGTTTCAAAGAAGCAATCAAAATAATGGGGAAGTTTCGTGTCCCCTCCCCCCCCCCAACTCCAGAACGGAAGGAATTTGATTTTTTTTATTCCACCACATCGGAGCGTGAAAACTCTCTCTCTCTGGGAGGTGGGGAGGTGTCCTGCGCAAAAATTTCACCGCGACGCCCGCGATTGCGAAAAATCTCCCCACTCTACTCGCTTCAAATGGATTAACTCTCCCAAGAGCGCATTAACGTGCGCATTCTTGACGGTTCGGACAGCGGATTGGTCGGGGGGTGATATTTTACAATTAATTGAACGGATTACTTCCAGTGTTTGGACACTGCCTGCGGAAAAACAAGTGAATCGAGCAAGTTGGTGAGATAGATGGAATATGTTGAGGAGTAAATACTTAGTATCGTTCACTGCAATACCCTTGAGAGATTATTTATATGAAAATACTGAAAAGGATAAGGGGTAACCCATATCGGACACACTTTGAGATGTGATGACCTGGTGAAGATGGAGGTCGAGGAAATATTCAACGGTAGGATGCGCAAGAAGACACGTGAGGGGAATATGTGAAAAATTTAACGAAGAACGTCAGAGAGAAAGCAACGTGTAGAAATGGAGATGCTAGTGGAGTGGGTGGGGAGCTTCTACTACCCAAACTTAGGATTGATGAACAGTGATGATTATTTTGATCTACCTGAAGCGGGGACAAGAAGTTTATTGAATGGGATGGGCCAAAAAATCACACAGCAATTGGAATTATATCGACATAGAAATACTGCGTGGGCAAACAAAATGGCCGAAAAGTCATTTATCAATTAAAACAACCACCAGATACGGCGTCGATTCCTGCGGAAGGTATGGCATAATGTCCCCTTTATGGAAATGCAACTCTCAGCCTACACTTTCATTCTGCACTAATTTTTGCAAACTCGTGTCGATCGATTGACGAGTGAAAGTTGTGTCATGAACACTCATTTCCCTGGAAATGCCCGAAAATTAAATAAAACGTATGGATTAACAAGCCAAATGAGACGGGGGCCAGTTGGATGAACTGCACGTCATTTTTTTCGAGAGTAAACTTTGGCGTGGATGGGACCCTTTTCGTTCGGGTAGGATATTCTCGCGGAATTGGCAAACCCACTAGTGAAAAATTGATTGCGGAAATACATTGTATGAACAGAGATACCACTTTCGACGGCGAGAAACTTCACACACGAGCACATCGCGGCCAGAGGAACCGCTGCCTAATTTATGTGAACAATGACGCCGTGACTCCGAGGGAGCGGTACCTAGAAATTAATCCGCGGAGGGTAATCATCGGGAGAGTAATCGAGTCCAATAATGGAAGATCGTATGGGCTTTCAAAAATTAGATTTCATTCCGAGCAAACAATTCACATTTTCAAAATCCACATTTTCTCCTTGGATGTCTGCCACCGCAGATAACAAAATGCTGCCGTAAAAAAATCGCTATGCGAAAATCAAAAAGGGAAAGCGACTTCAATTAAGCGCGGAGGAATGAAAAATAAAACAAAGCAAAATAAAAATATATACACGTCTATTTGCAACGGATAAATATTTGGCGCAGTACCACGGCTTTTTTGCAAACATGCACAGATGAAGGACATTTACCATTATTCTCTTAATGCTAAAACGCATAATGTTCACACCAAATGATTCATCAAAATCAGCCATACAAAGCATGCAGTACAAATGAACACATTTTCAGCATATATGGAATACATGGAATAAATATCTTGAGAAGGTAGACAGACTTTATTTCACTTTCAAAGATTAGCATATAGATTTTATACCAAATCACAGCCCAAAACGCTGAAATGATGCTGGCGAGTTAATTTCAAAGATCACCTAGCTTCACATTATTAATTAAGATAAGATTAACATAGTTTTGACGAATAGGTATAATAATTTTGTATGTAATGCGTTGAACTATCGGTATGATATTCGAAATAGGCAGAGGAACCGGATCCTCCGATTTGATTCGAAAAAAACAGCGAAAGCAAAGAATAAGGTTGTGATAATACGTGCATGCGGAGACCAGTGAAAACGTATACCGAAAAATATAAGCACTTGCATGACTCATAAGCAATGCATAAAAGTACATAATTATCACTGCGTGTGCAAGTGAGTATTGCCAAAGTACAAGAAAAGACCTGGATGAGAAAAATACCTCACTGGAAACTTGAGATAATTTTTAAAACTATAAATTTCACTTGTCCCGCTGAACGCAGGGCTCTGGTGGGAACAACCCTATTTTTAGCCTCTAGTTAGAGGTGGGCTTCCAAAATGGGGATGACCACAAAAAAAGGAAGTGTTCTTCCTTAAGGAGTACCTTTGCAAAACTTAAGGATAAAGGATCATGTCGTTACTCTAGATATCTTAATACTGCAACAGTTACCCTAATTTCCGCTCCTCCTCTTAACTTATTGTAGACGTTCAATGAAAGGCTTTTCAGGATAACGACCGCGGAAAATAAGTTGGAATTTTTTCTTTCCCAAGAGAATTGTTGGGAAAGCAAGGTTTTCGAGGAATCCGAAATCCCAACTGTTTCGATCTTATTCAAGAAATTTATGCTACACGTGAATAAAAGGATAACAAAGAAAGAGAAGTTTTTTGACAAAACTAGTGTAAGTGGAATAAAATGACAAAATGAATGCACGACGACTTAGGACCTCGCAGAAACATGTCCACCTTTAAACGAATAACCTTTACAGAATCCACTCATTTCCACATCACAACAAAAGAAAGCCAACATATTATTAAATTATATCGTGAATGTAAAAACGGCCTTTATGTCCCGTCAAAAGCACTGTGCGACGTATCAAAGGAATACAAATCAGCGTTGTTAATTTGGCCTTTCCGTGGCTCCACCACTTTAAATTTATCTTAATTTTGAACAGTTCCAGAAGCACTTTCCAGAGTGCATTATCTCGGACTCCTGGACCGCATCATGTATTCCTTGCGGAGAAAGGCCGCATCTGGACCCGCACCCATTTACGTTTGGCGAAAATAATAAAATATTTTATCCCTTAATTGTTTGAGAACGAGAGCGTTGACAGCTTTCTTGGCTAGCAACGGCAATAGGAACAAAAGAACAGCTGAGAAAAATGGATGCCTAACGAACGCACATACGCAAGAAAATGAAAGTCCTGCGGTACATTTCTCAAAATATAGTAACATGATTTTTGCAAATTTGATTTGCAGAAAGAGGAGAAATGCGAATGCAGCATTCACGCTCGCAAAACACAAAAGCACAAATAAATAAACAAATAGTATCTAACACTATCAAGATTATGAATGGATTAAGACAGAAAAAAAACAGAAATAAGAAATTTTTATGATTAATAAATTAGACCACTCAGGTATAAAATTCATTTTAGGATAAGTATAAAGTTGCATTTTTGATCAAAATTTAAAAAAAAGGTTGTACTCAATGAATCTTTGCAGCTCAGATGAATAGTAACTACAAACGCGCTTCTTAATTCAATACCACGATGAAATGATGCTTAAAAATCATTAGAATAGGTTATGAATCAAAAACATCGAAGCAAATGCAAGGTGGTGACCGACATTGGATGATTTCTGAGTCCATTCTTCAGGTGTTCAAAGATAAAAATTTCTGCTTCAAGGATTATTCTAATTACTTCTTTTCTCCGATACAATCCGACAGACACTACTACATTCCCACGAGCAAATATTTCAGCATTTTCCCCTGTAGAATACACATACAAGGGAAGAAAATTAATAAATAAAAATAGTTTTAAAATTTTGATGACTGAAATAAGTTAAATACCCGCTTACGGAGATAGATTACCTCGCTTGGGCTTTCATAGGTCAAAATAGAAGCTTTTGACTTTCTTAGGCATATAGATGAATGTTAACCTTAATGAAAAGAATAACTTTTGTTTTATATCTAGCATTCAGGAAATACAAATATATTAAGGATTATTGACGCTAGCTAACGACAGCTTTCCGCAGAAAAAAGTATAAAAACTGCTACAGTGCACTCAAATAAAGAAAATAAACGAGTTTTCTACGGTTCCATGCATATTTTTCATTAAAAAACATAATTCTCCGAGATTCCTCATCTTACTTATCAACTCCTGGTTTTACCCTATTTTCAAGGATTCACGGCTGACTGACCACTCTTTAATGGGATGATAAAACCCACACACCATAAAATCATAAAAGAGCTTTGATGAATTGAACATTCAAAAAGAAACAATTCGGGACATATTCATGAAAAGCCTAGCTTGGAAAATGATCTGAGCCAATGACGCCATGGGCTCAGTTGCCTAACTATAATATCGGGCTTAGAAAACCAAAACAAATTTGCGTGAAATAAGGAACGAAGCTTCTGAAATTGCCCTCGTCGATATATAATGAGAAGAAAATACGACACCATAGATTTGGTAAGATAATTGTCTTGGATCAAAGTCACCCTGGTAAAACCGAGATAAGCTGTTAAAAAAATAAATACCTATTAGAAGTTTAAGGGCCGAAACATATCAAGAATCCTAAACTAAAAAAAACGGGGAAAAGTTGGCGGATGAATAGGCTCATGAAACATAAATATTCGCCATGCGAACTTGGCAGCATTGTGAGGGCAATTTCGGGAGGGGATACGCACCAAATTCGTACTGGTAAACACTTCAATTGGCAGGCGATACCCTTTCTAGATGGAAAATGGCTTCTAGTTCCATGGAGACGCTATTTAATTCGCACAAAATAAAGATTCCGCTTTTTGTTGCTCATATCTCGAGGAATTATCATTGAAGCAGTAGAGACACAAGAGGCTATATATGGCTTTAGATAGAAGGTTTGAATCTCTTTTAAGATATGAACAGTGATTTGTATTTACTATTTTTACCCGTAGGAGAAAGTTACGCAACTATAAAACACAAAATCCAATAACCTTAAACCACTAAATCTGCCATCAATGTCAATGATAACACTCTATTTATATCATAATAGTCGATCCGCCACTTTAATCGATGGGTGGACTTAATATGGGGAATTAGGTTGCCAGTCTTCGTTCATGTAATGGTAGAACAGGGTGAGTTTGGTCAAAAGAGTTCTCATCAAGGGAATAGTAGTCGATTTCAACAAGATGTGAACTTTCTATCGAAATTCTTGGGGCGCTTCGCCTAGATTTTATCATAATGAACTACTGAATACGGGTATTTAAATGTATCGATCTACTTATCCGGAGAGCACGAGAAAAACATGGCCATTTCCTCCTCCGCTCCCGAATAATTGCGGAGGAGAGTTGAAAATATATATCTCGAAGAATTCCCAACTCTCACTTTACCGTTCATCGATGAAGAATTCCAGGCAAATTACCAAGGAATTGAAATGGTGGAGGTAATTTTATGCAAGCAAGCGAGAGATATTCCCAGCGGATGAACTCCTCCCCGTTCCCTCTGAATCCACCGTCCCGCTCCCGTCCACCCCCTTCCGTTTTCTTTAAAAAAAAACCCGAAAGACCCGCCCCCCTGGCCAATCTCATTTCCATCCCCTACTCCTCATGACTGTGTCCCGCCCCTACCCTCACCCCCGCTACTCAGCTCCACCACTCCTCTCCTGCCCGCCTGCCTCCCCCTCCCCTCACACCCACCACCAGACTCCCCGTGCTCCCCCCCCGTCCACCCATCTCGCCCGAATATCAATTCCCTCCACTTAGAGTCAACTCCCACATCTCGTTTTACTTCTTTCACCCATCTTGGTCTCGCTCACCGCTTCTCTTTCCCCACCTCCTCCCTTCCTTCCTTCCTTCCTGATGCTCTCATCTCCCATTCCCTCCTTTCTCCCTCTTGTCTCGTACAATTTCACTCTTTCTCTCTCTGTTCCCTCTCTTTGCCTCGGAGCTTTATAAAACAGGTGCGCGGAAACTCGAGCTCCCTCACCATACCCACTCCCCATCCCATCTCTCGACGTCCCGGTCCCACGAGCCTTATTTCAATTCATTAAATAGTTTTGGCTTTTCGTTCGCTTTCTTTTTCCTTCCCGCCCAGCCCGCCTCTCTCTTCGCCGTGACTTTGGCAGTGCCGCAGGCTAACGCTAAAAGAAAGTTTATGCTCTCTCTGCTTCCCTCAACCCGACCGTGGATACACGCGAAGAGTTTTTTAACTCATTCGAGCACTGTTGGGTTATGGATCCTCAATCTCCGGTGACTGTTTGCCAAAATGAAGCGTTTAAAGCACCACGCAGGACTTGGGAGAAGATTGGGAGACATGAAGAAGTGGTTACGTGATGGGATGGTGAAAATAGAGTGGTGAGACAGGACGAAAATGCTGGAGAAGTCCTTCGATGAGTGGGAGATGAGGAGAGCTTACGGAAAGGCAGTGGCAAGAAGAAAGCAGAAGCTACTCGGAGAAATTTGAAGACACGCATACTTGCCGAGGACGTAATGGAAAGGATAGATTAATGAGGAAAAACAAGCATAAATTACAAGTAGCAAGTATAGAATTGCATTTAAAGAGGAGTGATGAAGAAATGGCGGAATTGCCAGAGGGAAAAATATTTTATAGATCTATTACAAACACCCCAAATGATGATGATGAGAAAATGGGTAGGTAGTATTTACGCCATTCAGACAATGTTTGGAAAAAAGGCTGCTTTTTTTTGGATGTACTTGATCTACAAATTATTTAAATAAACTACTGATCCTTTGTAAAAATATATCCGTCATATTCCGCTTTAATTGTAATATTATTATTACTTATTAGGATAGTCGACCGACAGCAAGGGTCATTTGCGCGGGAGGTGGGTAAGTTGGCATAGGTAGGATGTTTGAGGATTGGAGGCAGTCTGGAGAGAAACCAGGCGTCGGCATTAGCCTACTCATAACGACAGGCGCCAAGAGGTCCATATTTTAATGTCCCATTCGATGGACGGTTTACTCAATGAAAGCACTTGGCACTACGTAACAAAAGTAAAGATCGGGATATCACTAAAACGTCCTGCCAACTCTGGGATTTGAACCCAGACGCTCTAGGAAGGAAGCCATTAAATACTTGCAATTTCCCTATAACCGTATAATTGAGTCCTTTCCGATTCTAGTGTCAATGAAATTCACATATTTCAAAGGAATTATATTTACGGAATAAACACTAAGCATAAAGAAGACATGCCCATAAACTTATTACCATAAAAAACACCTGGAACTATTAATTTTGCTAAATGACTACTATTATTTATATAAAAATTATATATATATATATACAAACACATACTATGAATACACAATGATGGAAGGATTTATTTAATTTCTACAATTGCTTGCTCAAATATTAATATCACACTTAGCTGTTCTCATTGACGCCAAATAGTTTCTGTTCAACACCAACTCTACATACTCCTGCAGCAAACGTCATAGTAATAGGAACTTCAATTCACAATAGTAAGTCAGCATTCATTCCGCAACAAGAACAATTTACTAAGAAAGATTGGCAAGCAAATGGCATTTAGCATTAATATTTTTTCCATGCATATAGTTATATAAATATAATAACCAAAAGGTTAACAGAAAATAATAAACAGGAACGTCGGACAAAAAAACGTGAACATCGAAGGGTCATTCTATATACCATATGCAATAAAGAGATCTTCATTTAAGGATGGATGGTGGCAAAGGCAACAAACATATTACTGTAACATTAATAAAAATAAGTTGTACATATATAAAAACCGTGGAACTCACCGTGTTCCCTTTTTAAATTAACTTTTATTTTAGGAAAATTTCATAGATCAAAGGTAAAGGCCATAATTTTGTAGCCTTTCAAGGCTGACAGCCAGATTGGGTTAAAAATTTAATACACGAAAAAGATGACAACAATAGATTTAAACTAAGACCTTGTAAGTGATTCATTATTTTTAGCATACCTAAAATTAAATATCAACAACGCCTGCATAATGCCAAACCTATTATTCCATCTTTTTAATTTTAATTATAAAATATCATACGAAATACATTTTGTTTCATTTAATATTGGCTATTGATTCAATGAATCCATGATAAACCAAAAATAAACAAATTTTCACGATTGTCTGAAAGCGCTACTAACTGGCACAATTAATCATGCCAATCTGTCACTAGGATCCATCTTCATCTATCTGTTAGATAATCAGTAAGTTGAAGAATAAACAAATCAGACAATCAGCTATAGGGAATAAATTATGACATACGGGACGACTACGGATTAAGCACTTATCATTTTTGAATGTTGTTTCATTTTATTCAATTGTTCCCCGCTCCTGCTGGTACCTGATGATGACGCTTGAGCGTTGAAACCGGTTGTACATAAATAAAGGACAGTGGAAAGATACATTGTATTCTTCATTTAAGTTGTTTAATTTTGTTCAATCTGAGGCAGCATTCTAGTAGCAGGTATACCCACTATGACCTGACAAGAGGAAAGTAAGTTGGAAACATCGGGGAAGCTGCATCAAAGAAACTAGGCTTCATGAAGCGAATGGTGTGGAAATATTCGATTGGAAGTATTTGGAAGTACTGCAATTGTCGTTGGTTAACTCTCAGCTTGATAGCGCAGGGACCAAGCGCTGAAGGATGTAAACTCTGAATTAAACCAAACACGGAGAGCTCCCCGTTGTGTGAAAATACGCTAACTACAAATGCCAAGCGACACTTTGTCAATATATGCATAGCCTGGACTGAGAACCACTAGAATTGCGAAGAACACATCCACAATTTTAACTATTAGATAAATACAAATCATTCGAATTCAACGCTTAAAAAAGGGCAAATTATATTAGAATCACTGTGATAGGCGGCATCACAACAAGAAGTTGAGGAAAAGTAACAGCCATACAGATCGATAAAATTAATCTCATTAATTTCACACAATTGGTGACCACACCGGTAGGTGACATAAAGCAAGAAAATCCTAACCAACCAATCCAAAAAATGATTCACACGCTAAATACCAATTAAATTCACGGCATGTGACCTAACATCCTCTGCCAAACTCACTGGTGGTGAACTGCAGGATCAGAGTGTAGATGAAGACTAGAGATAATGTGAAAATATTGACCAGAAGATACTGAGAGAAGATTTACCACCGCAAAATCATGCAATACCGAGATCCACTTTAGGATATGTTTTCCGAGGATGGGCAAAAAACAAAGCGAGTTTCCCTGACCTTCTTTCTTATTCCGGTCCACCGACCTCCTATAACTTATTCGCTCCCTTTATTCCCTCTTCCCACTCTGTTACGAAATAAATGCACGAAATGGCGGCGGAATATCAAATAACTGCGGCTTCCACGGCGTGAAAATATCGGTGGATTTATTTTTGGCAATGGCAAACTCCCAACGTGAGATGAGAACCTTTCGAATCGGCCATGATGCGAACACCCACGATCGAATGCTCAACATTTGGCTCCGAAATGTTGAAATAATCCCATCTTCTGTGATACTGAAATTCTGTTTCACATCATGGCGTAATAAGTACTGCTCATTTAAGTGGCTTTATTCATGTTCCCACCGAAGACAATTATCGAAGAAATTTCTCTGACGGACTTTGCATCAATCTCAACTTCACTACAGCACGAACGTAATTTCGACGGTGTATCATGAAATGAATTATGACCACACTCTCCCCTAACCCCCCCCCACACTCACGAATGCATAAAAGCAACTTAATGGAGGCGTGGGTGTTCCCTCCGTTTCTGCGAGGGAATAATATGAAAGCGACAGCATTTATCACGCGGACGTGCTTACTGCACGGAGCACATGATCGAGAGTGATCCCACGCACACGGCCGCTGGAGCCAAACTATTCAAATGCCAAATTATACTCCAAATTTTGTTATTAAATGGCGCCGCACGTGATGTGCTCGGGAGTGAGCCCGCTTCGAATTGCGCTTGCTAATGGAGCAAGGAAAAAAAGACACTGTCTCCCCATTCGTTCCCTTGCTTTTTTCCCTCGAGAGTCCCATTCCTTCCTCCCTCCCACACACACACCCTCCCCTCCCCGACCAGAGCATCACGCTCTTTCACTGCTGCATCCTTCCCTGGATGGGAAATGTTCGCTTCTCTCCCTCCATTCTGTTCCCTCCCACAGGAACGACGCAATCTTCCCGCTCTTCCTGCTCTCTATCTCCCACAACATTTCATTTACCTTCCTCCTCCAATTACACGTTGAAAAAAATGACAAAGAAATCTTAAAAATTCAATATTTTGACACCGACTTTTCGCCATCAAGGTGTAGCGGTAAGAGTACAGAGAGTAATGAAATCGAACATCACTTAGGGTCGAATGATTTCAATTTCACGATTCCAGGATTAATGTATGATGTGGGGGCACAGAGAATATCCGAAGGATGTAGGCGGACAGTTAATTTTCAATTACAAAGAAGCCATTATTGATTACGTAACAGTTTCTCTCAGGTGTATCCATGGCAACACGACCCAACTCTCATAGTATTAGAGATGGACACACCCCTAAAGATGGCGTGTTTCAGTAAAGGCATTTTCTACCCACTGCCTACCCCCAGAAAACCACTCCACTCGCTTACACTTCACCCCCGTGCAGTCTCCCTCCCCACAGAGACCGGCTGATATCCACTTGGAGGACCCGCACAATTGAGAAGGCGCCTTTTGTGTTTCCTTAACCATGGTGGTCCGCGGATGCAAAGGAATATCGGGGATCCGCGAGGGGAAGCGGGGGTGTGATGGGGAGGGTTGGAGGAGGGAAAGGGCGCCGACCGACGCTCCGTCCGTCGAGCGACGGGCTAATGGACGACGTCGGGGTTCTCCCCTCCACCTCCACGCCCCCCTCTTCCTTCCCCACGGGGGTGGGGAATGGAGAAGTCCTTTCTTCCTTCCTCCCCTGACCGTCACCCCTCCTCCCCCAGTCCGCCTCTCTCTCGCCGCCGCGAACAAATCAATCGCAACCATTCCCCATCGCTCCAAAACTAATGTTTGGAGCTAACTCCCCCTTCTCGTACGGTACGTCCCCTCCCCCTCTCCCCGTGCCTCAACCGCCTTTCTTATCCAAGCCATTGTTTCGTGTTTTCCATGGGTGAGGACAAAAGAATGAGCGAGAGGAAGAGAGAGAGAGAGGGGAAGAGATTTAGAGACGGAAAGAGAGAGAGGGAAAGCCCTCTGTTTCGATCTTCCCAAGCCCCAGGTAGGTAGGAAAGTATTCATCTGAACCCGCACCATATGCCGCTGGACGCCACGCGAGAGTCGTGACACCATAATTAGAAAAATGATTGAAATTATGAAGTAGACGATGCTAAGGGAACGTAGAACTATTTCCGTATGAAATGCAACATTCCCCATATTTTCCACCTAATTTTTTGCTAAAAAAATTTCGACGAATTTAATCATTTGAGAGATTTGAATGCATCACAAAAACAATAAAAAAAGGAGTTCAAACAGAGCACTTGAAGAATTCTGGTCGTTACGGAGTCATTAAGTACTGACGGATGGCAACTTATCCTTTTCCTTCACAGTTTACTATTCCGATACCATTTTGTAATGAATGATACTATATGAATATGAATACCTATTAAATATGTAAATTAATACGATTATGTTTGTCTTTAGGCAATTTGAAATATTAATTTCTTTAATGGAGTATTCATTAAGAAACGACATACGATATAGAAAGGTTTTAATATCATATAATGAAGACTAGGATTGGATATATTCATCTACTTATCCGTAGAGTACAAAAACACAAGTTCATATTTATTTCCAGACGAGAGCACTATTTCCGATAGCGCTCTCATCATTCAACCATATCCTCTTACAATGACAAGAGTGATGTTAATGTTTACTTCCGTTAGAGCAATGACTGAAGCTTGAGACGTACTTCCTTTGTAATTGATTGTCTACCATCTTTAAACGTTTTAAATTAACTTCTACCTGTGATAAAGAAAAATATCACACTCTCCTTTAGCCTCCTAAAGCATCATATAGTTCTCGGTAGACCATTTGTTTAGCCAAAAAAAAATTTATGACGTATATCGAGTGACGCTCCATCGTTCCAGTATGCGACCTGAACACGTTTCAACTTAAGGAGGCTTCCGCCGACGGAATTCAGCAGCCAAATCAATGAAATTCGTGCTACACGTACATCACACATTAAGCTCGCAGCGTAATATAAAATTGAAAATGTTGCCAAACAATATTATACGAATAATAATTGGCAATCAATATTTATTGAATAGAACTCATATAATTATATATTGGCGATCATGAATGAGGACCATGAGAGACAACGGAGCGACTCATGACCCGCGCGAAGCGAAGCCCGACGGCCCCAAAGCAAGCACTCTACAAAGACTGTGACACGAAGATGAGTCACGCGGAGAATGAGACGTGATTACGCGATACCCGCGCGGGGCAAGCGACGAAGCTCGGCGGAATGAACCACACCGAGAAAAAAAAGAGGAAGAGCGGGATCCAACTAGATCACATGGTATGCGAATATAAATCAAGTCTCTAATGTAGAGAGGCCATCTTCTGCGCGCAGAAAAGGCCATTTCCATGTTTTGGGTGAATAAAAAGAGGGGAAAAAATGGGTCGTTCCGGATTTTTAAGAAGATAAAAATGAAGGGGACGAAGAATTTATAAGCACAAATAGTAATAAAAAGGTGCTACGTAAACAATATCAACAACAGTTATGGATTAGCATCTTCATATTAGTCTCGCTAAATAATTCTTCTATTATCTCCGGACTACAGAGTTTTCGAGGAAGTATTTCGGGTGGTTATGTACCACTCCACACCATATTTACACAGTTTTTTGTAAACATTCGTTGACAAATGAGTCGACTAGGTGATAAAGTGTAAATATTAAAAAATAAAAACATAACAAACATGATTTGAATCTTCTCTCAGTGAGAGATGAAGGTTAATCGACAGTCAGTCAGACAGATATGACGCAAAATGTACTCTTCGTCGACGGTACATATTTGTCAAAATAAAAACAAAATGTCACCGGAAATCCAAACAAAATTCGTATATTTCACAAGCTTTATAAAAAATTTCCCCGCGTAGAGTTTTAAAATGGAAAACCCCGGTGAAAGAGGAAGGATGGCAGTCATGGTGGTGACCGCATAGGACGGATAAAATAAATAAATTCCTCGCGAGAGCGTTTAGAAAAATGGCGTATCAGGCTTATAATCATGAAATTATATGCCAACATGAAAAGTCTCTTCCCGACCAATTCTACTTTTCGCTCGTAATTTAAAACATAAAATGACACCCATTTTCTACGAATTTCGATATTTATATCAATACAACTCATTAGCCAAAAAATTAAAAGGTATTTACCTTCAACAAATTAACAGGTAACTATGCTGTTGGCTGCACTAAAGTTCTCCTCAGACTTAATGGGTACGTTTCATTTGGTTTGACGAGTTCAAAGAAAAATAATCGTATTTCAAAAATAATTCCTCACAGCAAGCAACTAAATTTTTGGAAATGGCAAGGAAAATGATGCATGTGTAAAAGTATATTACCAGAGCAATGAAAGCAATGTTACAAGTTAAAAAAAATGCAACTTCAAATCACATTTTGCAATGAAATATAGACAAATACTGGGTAATACCACTTAAACCCAAGGTCATCTTTCACAATATATTTTCCCATCTGGAATTAATATCTTTTCCAAGTTATAATTTGTATCTATGGCACGGTCTTTGCATATCAGCTTACGATAATAATATAAGTATAACAAAACTCCCTAATGTCCATCAATCAAGAAATATATCAGCAAAAAAGGTTTGAGCAGGATTTAATTATGCGTTCAGGTCGAGCATAAGGATTTATTTTAATAGAGGGGATCAAAACAGAAGGCAGTGCACCAAAACAGCGGAAAGAATAGCTCCATGCATCCAACCCCAGGTGAATAATCCCCCATGCTTCGTCCCGTAATCCGGGCACTGAAAAGAGACCGGCATTCTCGCATCTCCCCTCCAGCTGCGATCGAAGATGAATGCAATGACTCAACAATCGCAAAGCCTCGCGAATGAACGCAAATGGAAAATCTGCCTCCCGCCGGAAATTTCCTACAAATCGCCATTGTCCTCGAGAATCCACGATTGGTCCGAATGGCGATGGGAAGGGTGGGGGCGGGGGAAACGTCATTAAGTCCTGCACTGTGGCGCTCAGACGAGGAAGATGTTTTTGCCCTCCGCTAGGGAAAGACACTCGATATAATTGACCTCGTGCTGTTTTGCAGCGGGGTTAATATTCAAACTCGTTCGTGGGGGTGGGAATTAGATATGCCGAAGAGAGAGAGAGAGCATTTATGACGAGTCTACGGTGTGGTCCCCCCCCTCGAGTCTCACAGGGCCATAGCAGGATTAAAAAATTCACCGTGGTTTCTAATCTGGGTTCCTATATGATTGCAAAGTCATTGCAAGCAATGGCCCCATTGAGCACGTACAGAGTTTGACGGCAATTCTTCAATCAAATGCGCCACTTTTTCCCTCTAAACAGAAATAAACGTATCAAACATGCGGGGGTAGTCCTTTGTAGGCTTTGCTGAAACTAATGGAGACGACCCCATTATGTTTTTTCCAAATTGACGGCCATGACGTTTATATACGTACAAATTAGCCATGGATCCCGATGCTACCTCAAAATCGCTCTTTTGCTTCGGAAAACCAATTAATTTTATGTACTGTACAAATCTTTTACAAATAATCATTGAGAATGAACAGGTATTTTCATCTCTAGAATTATAAAAACTAAAATTTTTGATTGAACCATGGGCAGAAGAGATAAAAAAATGTGATAATAAACATGAACCAACAGTGACACAGTAAGAGAATATTCTGATCACGGTTAATATGACTAAGAGTTCCACGACCACAGGTATATTCCAGAATAACAGTATATCTAAGTTCTCCAAAGCTGACAAGGGCAATTGAAAAGAATCTCTCTTCATATGCTACCGTTTCGGTACTAAAATAAGTGGATACTTCATGCTAAATGACCCAACAGCGAGTCAGTTACGTTAGGACGAATGCTGCATGTCTATTCTCAATGAGAATGATAAAACTGATGTTAGACAACATTCTACTTTTAAATGACAGTAACTGTACAATGAAGGACGCTGTTGCCAAAAGCCTTACGGGAGAGAGCGTTAACCAACACTACGCCAACTTTGACTTGACTAACTTTAAACTATTTAGTTTTCATTCCGTCAAGCCACCCAGCGTTCGGGCAGGAAAAATTTTTATTCTCTCTCAAGTGGAATTGTCTCCCAAAGAACTTCAAACTGGATGTCCTTTATCGTACTCAATCCTGATCATCATCTTCCATTTTCTTCATTCATAAATTTTGCCATTTCTAATCTCAACAAGAGGTCCAATCCTTCTTCTTTCCCTTCCTTTCTTTCCGTCGATTATTCCTTCTGTGACTCTCCCCAGCAAGCAATTTCGGTGTAATACGATATATGCCCCAACCAAGATGTCTTTTTTTTCTTTTTCATTTCCCTCAGCAGTTATCATCCCTCTCGTATTCTCATCATTATTTCCTCATTTCTCAAGCTATCAGCCTACATTAACTTGAGTATTCTTGTCCACAACCATATTTCAAAACTTTTCATCTTTCTTTGTTAACCGTCCATATTTCGTTGCTGTAAGACACCGCATTCCAAACATAACAATTACCAAATCTTTTTCTCAGTTCTATTGGAACTCTGATTGCTGAAAAAAGTCGTCACCACTTCAAGAGCTTTCTAACCCAAATATATACATCGCCTTTTTAATTTTCTCGGTTTAACTTCCATCATAAGTTACTAAGCTTCATAAATACTGAATTGATTTCTTTTGCTCGACGATTTTTCCTTCTATGGATATATATGATTGCCTCATTCTTACTTAATCTAGACACTTTTATCTTTCTTATATTTACGCTAAGTTCCAACTATTTTCCCATCCTTACGAGTACAGCACTCACCATCATAAAAAGTATAGTGTTCGAAATACGAAATAAGTTAATTTCTTCAAAGTCATCTTTTGCGAGAGAATACCCTGCGGAACTATTAACAAATGGTTTCCAGTTATTGGTAATATCAAATCAGATCCAAATGATACACGGAAATGAAGAATTAAGGCAAAAAATTGCTCAAATAAAGGGATAATAATTTTTTTATTGTGGGAAGATCTGCAGATAAAAACTTGATAAATGGCCCGCATAGTGCGTTTTATGCCGAATATTCAATACAAAAACCGACACGCGACATTAAAAGACCATTAACCGGTGTTAAAAACGAGCGGAGTAAGCACTGAAAAAAATGTACCATTACGTAACATCCTTTTACTCGCTCTCATTCAGTCATTTTTGCATTATTTCAACTTCACGAGTAAATATGCAAAAAGCGGAACTATATGTTTTTAATTCACTTATCCTTTTAAAAAAAATCATGGTTTGACGCAGAGGATGTTAAAAATCAAAAGAAGTGATAACCGTAAATGTGCTTAAGGGCTTAAAAATATTGTTATTTATTAGCAATGTATTGGTAAACGCATAATTCTCTGGTTCCTTAAAATAAATTATGTTTGCGTGAGAAAAAGAGAAAGACGATGATGAGAGCGCCAAAATTACTCACTTCCGATGAATTACGTCTGACAGGATACAAAAACGTTAAATCCAGTAGAAAAATGCGGTTACGGGTAATGTTTTAAGTGAGCCTCGAAATGAAAGTGCAGCACTTCCGATCCTATGTCTAATTATCATTACATACTATATGTATCACAATACCAAGTGATATCAGTTGTGGGAGAAAGTACATACATGTAAATCATTTTCTTTTTAATCACTGGTTCAATGAAAGTGAAAATAATACTAGACCTGGACAGGTTCCACAGACAGAAATCTATATAGTATATGCCCGCTTATAAAAACTATTACAACGGGTTCGCTCACTTAAGTTTTATTTTGCAGCACCAGGTGGAAATTAAAACTATCTAATACGAATATTTGGTCTCGCTGACTTGCTTGGTTTTTAACTAAACAGTATTGGGTTAGTCCGAATCTTCTTTGCATAAACGTGGGCCGCCATGCGTCCTACCTAAAACAAAACGGCAACGCTGAATGCTTCACTGACGCCATTAGGTCAACTGTGTGGGTCCCCGAGTCCTCTGATGACGTCAAATGGGCGCCTAGTGGGCGTAGAGTATTTCGGACGAATTAATTCATAAAGGCTATTAACCTTAAAACAAACATCTATCCTGGGAGGCTGGCTGGATTCGAACCCTACGCCAATGAGTGGTAAATCTTGTTTCACCCACTTGAATACCCAAGGTTTTACTTCATTCACGGAGAAAATAGCTGCTTGTAAAGAGCCCGCATCCATTTTTGTATCCAATGCTACAATTTAAACTTTTCAGATTTTGATTGGTGGGGATTACACCGAGGATATCAAACAAAAAACTAACCATAAACTAATGCCTTCGGGACTTAAAACTCACACTTTAGAATGGAATGTGGGCCATTTCATTAAAACACACAACCTGCTGACTCTAACAGATTGACACGGTACCCGAAGAATCAAGTAGCAGGAGCGAAGATAAGGGCACCCAAAGTATCCAGCCGGGTAAGAAACCGTGTCCTATGGCGAGTAGTTGAACTTTCTTCCTATTAGACTACCATGTATTTGATCGGGAATTAGGCGGAGCAGTTACGTGCCCTTTCCGTTGATTGACACATCTATGATAAAAAAATATTTTTTGAGCATGCATTAGAGATAAATAATTTTTTTAAGCAGCTCCCACATGGAGATTAACTACTGCTCATTCAGTCTACCCTCTCTTCACATATTCTGAACAGCGCCAACTGATTATTGATTTGAGCTCCCGTTTTATTCTGCAGCATCAAAAACCTCCTCTCAGTTTTCTTTTTTTAATCAGCATAAACTCACGGTGGGAGTCTTGAAGATAAACGTCCAGAATTTTACTCGGCATGGCTTAAAAATAGACCGGAGCTTATGGAAACGTTTCCATAGCGAAGGCAGTTTCCTCTACCTCCCCCCTCCCTCCTTAAGTCCGTTCGTTCGTATTCCCTCCTCCATCGTGATTGTCAAAGCGGTCGTAAGCCGATGGAATATTTCTGGGTGTAGGAAAACTGATTAAGTTTCGGAGGAAATCAATTAGAAAAATAAGGCCACACGGAGAGAGAGAGAAAAGAAGAAAAAAAGAGGACGTTAAAGAAAACTTCGCGCATTGAGGGAATTCTGAGCGTTACCATCCATCTTCCTGGGACGCCATGGCACCCATTCGATTCAGACTTACCACGGCATTCAAGCGTTTCGGGGTCAAAGAAGGAACATAAGCGCATTTATAAGACATTGCTATCGTAGAGAGATGTGTTCATTTATTTGGAATATAAAGCCCTAGTATTTTTCATCACAAAGATAGCATAAATACAGTCGGAATCCAGGTCTTCATAAAACTAAAAACGGTCGCCAGCGGTGACCATTTTGCGATGCAATACTGAACTAGGAAGTGGCATACTACTTTATTTAATGTTATTTGACCATAATATTTATAATATCTCCAAAATAAATCATTTCTATTATTATTATATCTCAAACTGATTATATTTTCAGAGAGAATATTTTTATAATCAGAGAGATTATTTTTAAAAATCAGTTTACATCTGATGTTGAAGTGTATGCTTTATTGGTCATTAGAATTAATTACAATGAGTGCGGTGCGACAGGGGGAAAGTAAATAAGGGAAAAAAAGCCCACCGTGATACAGATGAACGATGGAAACGGCATCCAATCTTCCCTTTCTCGTATAATGGGAATGTCAAAGGCTCAGCACAGCACTGCAATGAAATGAAACCGAAAGGGTTTCACTGCATTGCGAATTTCAAGGAAGAACAGAGAAAATGTCCGCAGGGGACGCTTTTTCCTAGGCTACTGGTTGCCGAGAAAGGTCTATTCAATAGCGTACAAGAGTGGTGTAAAAAGTAAAAAAGGATTAAAAATACCTTTCAATGCACAGAATAAGGTGGGAGAAAAAAATGAAAGGGGGCTGCAAAATACCCTATGGTTTTTCATCCAAGCTCCTCGAGTAGAACTTCAAAACTATTCAATTAATGAATATCAGCTGATCAAAAGAGGTAGGTGTGCATTGGATTTCGCAACGCTTTGCACCTGTTTCAAACGCACGATTCGAGAAGGCGAATCAGGTCCTTTTTCCCTAAAGTTTACCAAATGTATCAGGCATGAAGTCTTACCAAACAATAATGCAATATTATGACCTGCTTCTGATTTTCTTTCCATCATCTCCGGTAGTAATCGATGGCCCAAATGAACAGTTGAAGTAAATAATATTTTAAATGGACGATCAGTCAAAAACATAGCACGCTTACACTGAATAACACTTTTGATTCTTTGAAAACTTTTCCAATTGCAACTAACTCAAGGCTATCGACTGAAGTAGTTGGTCCACATGAGTCTCTAAAAGTAAAACAGAATGAATGGATATGTAACAGGAATTGATGAAAAATATGGAACTATCCATTTGTTATTCACCGCGAAAGGAAAATGCCACTTTAATAATGTAAATGTTGTCACTTGGTTCCACAGCGGAACAGAAAATCGCATAAATAAAACTAAATAATCGAAACAAGTTAAGAAAGATTAATGTTGTATAAAGTAAATAAAGACGATGGCTTTTATGAAAATAAGGAACATGCTCATAAAATTAAGGAAATCATAAAGATACTACGTCTGTTGATCAATTTCAGCCAAAGCACCAGCTTTCAAACGATGCACTATAATGAATTTTTGAGACATCACTTAGTCTCACGGTTTTTAAAACCAAACTCACAGCATTTCCCTTGATTAGACCTGATGACGATATTGAAATTGATTAAGTCGAAAAGGCACAACAAAAACAGAACGTAGTAGCAGTTTTTATGGGAGGCGACCGACAGCTAAGGTCATTTGCTCCATTGGGGATGGACGGGAAAGGAAGGGTGGAGAGAAAACCGGCGTCGGCATTAGCCTACTATTGTCGAAAGGCGCCAAGGGGGTCCGCAGTTTAATATCCCATCCGACGGACGTCGTACTCACTCAAAGTGCTCTCCACAAAGTGCTTCAAGTAGGGATCGAGATCCCGCTGAAAAATATTGGTTGTCTCCAAGATTTGAACCCGGGCCCTCTCGATACAGAACGTAAGATCAAAATTAATTCAGTTAGAACGTAATACGGATAAAAACTTAAACGGAAAGGCATCAAATATGCCGTTTCATTTGATATGTCTATCTTATTTCCTAAGTTCATATTTTGAACCCGCGGCAAGCATTTTGGGATCCATGGGAGAACATTTTAAAAATGAACTGGGAATCGCTCAGAGATAATCCGCCGGATTTGAGGTAAATTGCCCGAGTTAAAAGTAAGCGTGATGGGAATACTAGAAGAAATTAAGATTGCTGCTACTAGAGACACGCTCTGAAAGAGTAAGACATATTGAAAAGGTACAGAAGAACCGAGTTTAAAAGTGAAACCGAGGCAACAATAATGGTGCCAAATCATGATATTATTTTAAACCTTCAGGATAATGTTAAGCAGAAACAATCACTGACAGATTCAAGCATTTCTTCCCTCGAAGGATACATATATGTATGCAATAACATAAACGTCAGACGTAACCACTCCTCCTTTTTAATCAACAAGGAAAATTTAGAACTTCACGCGAACACGCCCAATATTGCATGGTGCATATAGGCGCATAAGTGCGTAAAAGTACGTGTGATTATCTATAAGCTCGAATTAATACATAATATTTATGAAAAGATGCATATATATATGATGAATGGCTGATGCTCTAGCACTCCCGGGCCCACTTCCTTGTAACCACTTGCGGGATAGCATATCGATGTATAATTCTAGGTAAGATCCATATACCTTCCGTGTACTGTCCCCCATTCACTCACATGCAGCTGTACATGAGAAGTGTCTACATCTAAATACTTGTTTTTTTCTTCTAGAACATAAGTTCATTTTGCAACGCAGCTTATGTATCCAGGTGCATGCACTATTCACAACCTGGCGGACGGCCTCAATGACTTTAAATGTATCTCCGAGATGGAATTTCCTATGCCCGCAAGTTTGGCATCACGAAAATAATTAAATTTAATATCCAGGCTATTGAACTACATCTAAATTCGAACATTAATACGCATGGAAAGTCTTGAATTGACATGCTTGTGATCCATTTTTGCGTATAAGTTAAATGTAAACCCTCATTAAATGGTTGACGGCCTGCCTATTTCATTTCCTCGCATTGGTCAATGATGACGGTGCGTGAATTTAATCACCTTCTATCCTAAAAATTGGAACAATCAAGACGGTTGACTTAGATGGCACAAACAGTCATCTTCCAGTGATTCTCTCTTTACTATGAAAAAATTTGAGAAAACCTACCGGCAAGAACTTTATAAATTTGAAATTAAGGTTTTCAGAGATAGATCCATGTCGAGTAAGGATAGAGAGATACATCTAAATTCTCCTAAGAATCCCAGTGAACACGAATGTTTTTTCATGTCACGACTGCAGGAGAACTTTCCGGAAAAATACTAAATAAACACTGATGGAGGTGCATTTTAAGGTCATAATGCGAAGAAATCCGGGAATTTTTATAAAGAACGAAATTCTTTCCGATTACGACCGCCAGGCAGTGGCAGAGAATGACTGTAAAAATATACGCTAGAGCATGTCAGCGAACCTTTGTCTACGAAAACTTGAAGAAGTTTTACAACATCTAAATTTAATATCCATGCAAGTGCTTGAGTATTGGACAAAACTGGGTTCCAATGTAACATTAGCGGGCAATCGATGTAGTAATGAACTATTAACATTGTGCTTGTTTTAAAATTGAACGCATGCGATCTTGATAGCTATAAAAACAAGTGTGCATACGGTAATTTTACTGAGGAAGAGGGTTTAAAGTTTTCAAATGATATCTCATTGCTTCCTCCAACAAATATTCTTGGGATGTTTACGGTTCAGTTTTCAGGTCATCACAGCGAATAATCTGGAAGATTTTATGTTATTGTTGACAGAAAACTATTTTCCAATAAAAGTCAAAACACGTTCTCCTAAAAAACTAAATTTACGCTGCAATAAATCATAACAGAGGAATTGGCAGATCATTTAGAAGGAATAGATTATTTTGATACAGGTACTAAATAAAAGGCAAAGCTATTATCTAGAAAAGACAAATTTCAAGGAATTTGAGAAAAGATTTCCTGTAATTATAACTAAGAATTAATTACTGATGTCAGCATGATTCTTTCTCATTTGAAAATTTTGTAGCCTGAAAATTTCATGTTTAAGCATCGGCAGATGAATATTTTATCAGGAGTCAAATGGTACGCTAGTAATAAGATCATGATCAAATGTAAACGAAAACGAGGAAGTCTTATATTTTTTATGAACACCAGAATTAAAAAAAATAGCGGTGAAAACTCTAAAGCAACGAACACTTGAGAAATTACGTCAAGCACTTAAAATACTATATCTTGTAAGAAAAGAAGTTTATTAATAGTCACTGTAAGCTTTCGTCTCAAGACCTTCCTTTGAAAAGATCAGAGGAACTTTCGGTAAAACAGTTTCATCCTGAGTGAGAAGGAAATGTATTACAGATACGAAAGGTAAATATTTATATAAAATAATTAGTTCGAGCTTTAATATGAAATGTGGTGCTGCATGATTCCCGTATTTGAGGCAATAATATGAACATTCATAGAGGATTTAGAGATATGGGTATAGACAATAAAGAAGAAAACAAGCTGAATGAAGAGATGACGAGCAAGAACACCCAAATGAGGTAGGGGATGAGATGAAGTTCCTAACAAAATTCGTCGGAGGCAGAATCAGTGGATGAAAAACATATTGAGGAGTAGTGGGATGTTGAAGGCCGTGATACAAGGGAGACTTTTGAATAAGTGGGTAAGGGAAAGAGGAGAATTAAGGGGAAAAGTCCCCTTGGGCATGAAAGGCTAGTGCACAAGTTCGCAATACCGAAGAAGGAAATAATGAAGGGAAGACAAGAGTTAAGACTGGAAGGAGGTTCTTTTCTTTCCATGATAACATGTAATGATTACTAAGAATCGTCCAGAACTTATTGGTTAGGAATGGACTGACTACCTCTGTTGAAACCGACGAGAATATTCTCCGAAACTAATTGGGAGGCTGAGGCATGTAATATCGTCTTTGGAGAGTACAATATGCAACTACACGGCAAATATTTCTGGGGAACGCTATGATAAGATATGGCCTTGGCCGCAGAGTATGTTAAACCCAATTATTTCTATTTACTAATTACGCAATTTCCATAATTTGCTATTATACGCCTCACGATAAATTTTATAAATACACTGATGCTACAAAATATAAAATTAACATTCAATAGCTATTGAAACTAAGGAGGTTTTTAATATTTAAATGAGCCCAAAAGTGAGTAATATATGGTGCATAGAATATATACCACCACCTCTTACCTAAAAATGACGACAAATGAGTCAAAATTATTGGATTTCATTTCTTCAGCCTTCCTCAAAGAGACATTCGGTCAGTTTTTAACTTGAAAACATAACATACAATACAATTCTTTGGAGAAAGAGTAGATTTTTCCATAATTAAATACTATTTCTCTTACTATTACTGGTTTATAAAACAATAATTTCTTTCCAAAGGCCTAGCTTCTCGTTGGAAAACACAGCCACTTCCATTAAAGTTTAAAGAAATACAGTAAATCGATATGTAGCAAAACCACTGGTAAATAACGGTTGGTAAACGTAAAATCAACTCATTCCAAAAGGGGATAAGATGAACCGTCAGGTGCAAACAACAGTATCTCTACCCCTTTCTCACCTAAATCTCCCTCCTCCCAAATCCTTCTCCAACGGCCCAACAAAACGCTGTAAACCCGATAACAATCAAAATCCAATCCAAGCAATATCGTGCCCGCATCGATTTTCTGAATGCTTGGTTCTTATATAAGAGAAGGGATCCGGATAAGATGTTCCATAAGGCAAAATGCTTTTACGCGGAGTTCGGAATTTCTTGTGAAAGTCCTAAACATCCTCTTTATGCACATACAATCGTGGATGAATTTAAACAAAATTACAAGTGTGCTACTACTTTAGATTATATTTAATGAACATATACAGATATATATATATATATATATATATATATATATATATATATATATATATATATATATCCCGGTCTAGGAAATATTTTTAAATTCGTGATCTGCTTGATTTCGCCTTCCAAACCTCTCCTGTGTTCGTCCTTTATGTATGTATCCCTTTCCCTTATATCTGTTTCTATATAAATGAGTATTTGTTCGCCGTTTGGCGGGATTTTGTGTATATATGCATACATAACACGTGAGCTGAAACTACGCCATGCGGCCATTCGTTTGCGAAGAAGAGATGGAATTATGGAGAGGTGAAAGATGAAAAGAAATTACAGCTAATTATTTTCCTCTTTCACCTACGTTTTCCACACCGTTCTGGGCGTATGGATTTAATACACGTACACACGCGTGTTATGTGTACACGTACACGCCCCCCACTCCCACGCTTCATCACCCTCCTCTCTCCCTCTTAAGCCCTTTTTAAAGGAAAAGCCTTTTCGTCGCAGTTCGGGTATCGATCGCTCGTGTAACGGCCACCGATGGCGCTGGAGGACGGGGGCAGAGCGGCGTCGCGCGGCGGCGGCCGCTAACCCGATTGCCGGGACGGGTGACATTGGGGCCGAGGACGGCAATTTGCATCGGCGAATCCTGTGCCATCCCGCCCCTTCTCTTCTCTCTCTCTCTTCCCCCTACGGAGCTGCTGTATGCCGACACTTCCCACGCCCTTCCGCACCCCCATCCTCCCCCGAACCAGACTGCGATTACACGCCGCGGGGAAAGAAGTGAAGTGCGGAGGTGGAGGGGGGTTAGAAGAGGAAGGGTGAGAAATAAACCGTCGACACAAAAGGTCTATCCTCTTTCCAAACCCTCTCCGCTACTGCTGCGACTAATACTACTCCCGCCTGTGTAATCAAAGGGCCGAAAGGGCAGGAGATCCGGAGCCCGACCAAGGGTGCCCTGCCGCACCTCCCGCACACGTGCGCGCATTGTGACCTCCCGTGAGCTGCCATGATCCTCCTTCGTGTTCCGCCCCCGTAGGTCGGCCGCACGCCTGATCTCTCTCCCCCACCTCCTGGCGGAGTAGAGGGATCACGCCCTTTCCCCTCCCCATCTCTCTATCTTTCCGCATTTCAATCACATCAGGCCGGGATTGACAATGGAAGCGACGAAGAAATCCGACCGAATCCTCCCACCGAAGGAATCCCTCTCCTCATCAAAGTTTTTCAATAAACATCTCAACCCTAGGCCATGGTCAAACGTATCCACGAATACACAGAAATATTGCGATAGGCATACGTACACAACACACATCGACGATAGTTTTTCGTACCTACCAAATCGGTGGAAATAAACTGAGGAAAATAAACAATCAAGAGTTAATAATTAGCGCCTATCTGATAGTTTGGATGACACTAACGACCTGAAATTACCGCCATTAACACGATATGAGCAAGAGAATCAGCCTACCATATGGACGATATGGTTTATGCAGATAGTGAGTGTCGTCCCTCATGTGACGAAATTCGACATGCTAATTCTCTATTACGTGACCACATCTTCCACTGTGAGACATTCCGATATGATGACATAAAATATTTTGCTCCATATACCCGATACTCATCGCAACTTCGATATTTATTTAATAGTGACTGTCAATATTGGAAAATAAATAACGAACTAACCTTTCAACCAGTCTAAGTTGGATTATTACCACCCGGTAAAAAAGAAATTAGCCAATTCGATAATATTAACAATGATCCTCTCTTTTAGTGCGATTGAAGCAGTACGTTCATCCCAAAGGAAAAATAACAGCGGAAGCGATAGGGATGTCTTGATGCTGAAGATTGACGAAAACAAAATGGACAGATTCAGTGATTAATACTAGAAGTCCTTCCGCTGTTAGGGAGAGGAAGAAGATGAATGTCAACGGAGGGAATTATACAGAAGAAGACGACAATGAATTGGACTCATCTCGAGACGCGACATTTAATCGAAGGCCGAATGTTTTGTACCGCGGAACTGCAGACCTACTGCACAAGAAGGAAAAGAACGAATCGCGAGAACCCACACGACGGAAGCTGGAAGGCGAAAGGAACTGGGGAGGAGCGAAGAAGACAAGGCAAGTTGGCACATGACAAGGCAGTGAACTGGCGGAGCTGAACTGGACGGCTGCCTCAAACCAATCCTTGGATTGATAACATGTGATGATGATGACGTTAACCCCACCACCACAGTCATCAACCCGAAGGTTGGTCTGATAGGTGAGAATGGAGCTCACCTCGTACTAAGCACTACCGGCGCGTCAAATCCACTCACTCAGGGTAGGGGGGAACAGTTTCTTTCCCTGTGCTGCCTCCGACTTATCAAGAAATTCTGGTGCTCAAGACAATCACATCACAATGTTGTGCAAAAACATGATGCTGTTGTGCCCGATACCTTACGGTCAACAAACAAAATTTTTCACCGGCCCACCGGACCAACATACCACCAATAACTTTATAATTATTATTACCCAATATCATGTTTCTCTTAAGAATTAATCACGGCTCGGTAACATTCCTTAAAAGGCTCGGGTGTCCTCACAATTGACACTGAAAATTAATTTTTTTGTTTTATGTATCATTCAAAATATTTGATTAATGTTAACGCTCAAATATTCGCAAAATAGGACAAAAATATTTATCAATCGAGAAAATTTAGCGTCTTCACTAAAATCAGAGAGGCAGTCTATACTAGATTATTTCTCAACACAGATGAAAATGCAGAAGTCAATTAACACAAAATGCTAGCCACACAAAAAATGATGAAAAAGATAATATTTTCCACGATTCAGGACTTGATTTTCCTTTAGATTCATAAAACTGCAAGCATAAAACTAATATTAATCCCGGATTTGTTTGAGGGAAGCATTGTAACATACGAATTTAGGAAAACAGATGCAACGATATCTTTACCTGCTTGGGGAATCAGCCAAAATTTTAATGAAGAAAATAAACGAATTGTATAAAGGAAATAACATTTGCCTAATAATAAAATTTTCATTTTTGTAGGAATCTGCGCAGTCATTGATAAGTGATAGGGAATTAATCGTCGGCTGAATCATAGATAAAATATTTTATAAAATTTAAAGTTTTTAATTTCCCATTGCCCACATAATTTTACAGACTCATTCAAACTGCATGAGCAATACGTCTTCCGTGACATTAAAAACCATAAGTTAATTCAGAGAATAATTTTGACACAGTAATTAATTCTAAAAAAATTAAATAGGTCTGAGTTTATGAGCCAAATTTACTGTTTTCACGCACTAGTTCTAATATTTATTTTGTACTCGTATATATTCTCATAATTAACTTCCCCTCGCTAATTTGAAGATTTTTTGTATAGCTCGAGAGTATGTATAAAACTAACCTTCCAACAAAAACAGTTTTATAGAATCATAAAACCAATGATTAAAGCCGATTCATCTCCTGATCTATTTTCAAACAAGTGGCGTAAATTATTACCTTTATTACTTTTTAATGCTTTAATCATAAAAAAGATACACGTAAACCGATATGGGTTTTTATATGGAAAATTTACGCCTCGAGTGTTACAATTAAAATTGAAAGTATTTCCAAGTTTTTTGCGACTTTACTCCAATGTTTCCAATACCTTTCGACCAACCGATGTATCAACATATACTCCACCAATCCGCATCAAGCTCAAGTTTCATGGAATCAGATCCAACAAAATTCTTTAATCACACACCTTTTTTAGAGAGAGTTTTCCCGAATCTAAGCTCGATCGTTTATCAAATATATAGAGAATTTTTCATTCATTTTTAATGAACCTTAATTTTTATGACTTGAAAAATTCAGTACAAGAATAATATTAGTAATTATTTGTACATCTTTTTAAATGCGCTATATTGCCTCCTAAAACGTTTATCAGAGAAGGAAGTATGCACTTGATCTTTTGCAACGTTCTCTCGCTAACTCTGCCTTTCCTAAGAGAGGTGGATGAAAACGCTACCGAACCCCAATCACTAGCATGCCACCCTACAGATGAGGAACGCCGCCGGAGGCTACGCGGATGCAACAACGGCAGCACTACCTGAGACCTGCGATTGAACGCCATGAAAAGAACTCACTCGATCAGCCTTTTGGTACTTTCCCGCCCGCTGACGGAACGGGAGAACCGTCGCCTCCGCGGAGAGCACTCCCGGCACCCTTTCCAACGATCTCTCCCCCCAATCCCTCGCCGTCACATTCCACCAACCGACTGCGCAGCTCCGCATCCCCTCTACCTCCGTCACGGAAAGCAGAAACGGTCCAAAGGCTCTCTCTCTCTCTCCCTATCCCAAGAGAGACCTTTTCTTCCACTCCCGATTAAACGGGAACAAAAGATCCGGTTCCGCGCTGCTAATCGCATGAAAAACGTCGTACCTCTCCTCCTTCTCCCCGCGCCCTAAACTCGGTTCCGAGGCAAGGGCCCAGGGTCGGTGGGGTTTGCGGCACGGGGATCGGGGGGAAAGGATTAAGGGATAGGGGAATAGATCGAGGATCGACGGGGGGCGTGCCCTTCCATCCTCCCTCCCCACCCTACCTGCATTCCTCCCCTGACCCTCTTTCCCCGCTTTCCCCCAACCTGCGGCAAATTTTAAGGAAATTGAGAGAGAGAGAAAGAGGAGGAAGACGGGAGAGGGTTGAAGTGGAGCGGGGTGGAATAGAAAGGGGAGATCCGTACGTGTGCACTGTGGATTTCCACTTTGAGCCGCGGGGGGAAACCTTTTGTGTCGGTGCGGGCGCCTCGGGGGGTGGGAAAAGAGGCCGGGGTGTTGCTCACAGTGAGCTCCGTGCGTGCCTTATACCCCCCGCGAGCCGCAAGGAAACTCTCGCGTCCGAGTCGCCGTATTGGGGGAGATACCTTCCTCTCCGATCCCCCCCATCTCTTCATCCCGCCAACACGCCCCCTCCCCTCTTCCCGCAAACACAAATACACACATACGGGTACACATGCTAGGCGTTCTAAGGTGAAGGGAAATGAGGAGGAGGAGGGTGTGTGTGCACTGCCGACTGCGTTGAAGCAGGAACAATGGGCGACGTGCCCCGACGCCACACGTCGGGGCACACAAAACACACACATGCAACCAAGAGGGAATGAGCAAGGAGAGAGAAGGAAGAGAAAGCGAGAGAGAGCGCGAGAGTACATACATCGAAGGGCGGCGATAGTTTTAGACGAACACGCGAAGCCGTTGCGGCGAATGCCTAAATGCTCAAACGAGGGGACGGGGAAATAGAGAGAAAGGGAGGAAAGCAGGTTTGGGCGGGAAAAAAGGGAGGAAGTGGGTGGGACAAGTGAAATGCCCAGGAGAGGCTTTTGTGGCCGAGGAGATGCCAGTTTGTCGTGCTTCCGTGTGTGCTTGTATGTTTTTCATGTTTCTTTTTTTTTGTTTGAGCTGGCGCTCCTTTCGCCACCGGCGATGTGAGTGAAGTGACGAATCGTCCTTTCTTCCGAAATGCTCGAAACAAATTTGCGAGTGCAAACACCGCGGGCGATACCTGGAGCATGTGATGGGTCCTGAGATTACGGAGGATGAGTAGGAATGCCGCCTATTCAATGCCTTATTCAAATCTCTGTTGAACACGACTCTTTCGCGCGCGTTCAAGCAACTGTAAGTTCGCTCACATGGATGTTCGTTAAACGACTGGAAGTAGTCAAGCAGAACACTATCGTCAAATCTTAAAATTATAAACTTTATTGATCCACTATTGATTAATTTAGCCAAAGGTATAGGGAATATCACACCGAAAATGTACCATATGGGAATTTCATTACTCCGCAACACAAAGTAAAAATCAGTAGACTGAATCGAAGAAAGAATTTCAATCGATTTTGTTTTGGCTTAGCCCCGAACCAGAGATGTTCATACGGATAAAACTTTACTGGTCCGGAAAAAGCTCTCGCAAAAGATATACATATGCACCACGAAATAACACAAAACTCCGAGACCTAGGAGATTCAATGACTAAAAGTCAAAAAAAATTTCACGGAGATTTTACTTGTGCCACTTTCCTTACGGCATCGTTAAAATAATTAATGAAAGTTCTGAATCTGCAGGTCGGAAATTATTGACAATATCGTAGAAATAAGCTGCTAGTGATTTTAAGGCTTAATGATAAATAGAGCATATACTAAAAAGTGAACATAAACCTGCCTGTTTAAGGCTCTATCTTCTCTATCAGTGTGGCTGTCGTAATACCCCCTGCCACACGCCCTTCCGGCGGCTAGTTTGGCATCCTAAAGATGTAAATTCACTCGGCATGGGAGGTGAAGCGGGACAGTAAATCATCCTTACAAATTCTTTAGTCCTTTATCACGAGGCTACACACAATTTACTCTCTCCAGCGCTCTTTCACGAGAATTTTGACAGTTACTGTGCACTTATGTACTTCGTTTTATAAGTATAAAGAGAAGTAAATATCCGAGAAGATTTAAACGCATATTTTTATGTGATACCATCTGAATGACTACTTATGCCCATAATAATAATAATTAAATTAATTAAATAATTAAACTTTAAGTACTCTACATCCGCTTTACTTGAAATAATCGTGAATCAGGTTCCAGATGAATGGTAAAAAAATTGGCCATACTGTCCTAACCAATGGTTAAACAATAATTTCTATGGCAACACCATACATTTAAGGAGGGATCCTCTGAAGATTAGATCTAAAAAATGTTTAAACTAACAAAGGTTAAGTTTCCTTCGAAAAATTTTAAATATCGCTAGGTTGGGGATAAGAAAACATACTTTTTACGCTCTTTGATTTATCTGAATGTATATTAATTTTTTCCCGTTGTTTAAAAATTAACCGATTCAGAGCTTGAATGTAAAACGAGTGAGCAGATAACTGAAAAAAGATGCACAAAAACAATCCCGTCACTACATTTGAGACTAAAAATCACGAAGATTGTACAACGTCGGCATTAATGGCCACTCATTTCACAGTCACAATACCTGCTTCAATCTCTATGCGTCATCTTGAATCACATAAACAAAATATAATCATTGGCATATAATGAAGGACAACCCAGGCGTTGAAGCTCGAAGTATTATTGAAAATTAAATAAATAAGCAGTTCAGTTAACCAATTATTTTGTTTTACCACTTCTCTGTTTTATGCGTCTGAAGACTCACGATGGAAGCATACGAGGAAGCACTCATATTTTTTAAATCAAAACAAGTAAATATGCGCATGGATATGCCAAAGTTAATCACACTACTAGCCAAAAGTTTTTAACTTCAATGGACGGTCGATCCTTTGAGCGAAAGCAACCACGGATAATAGAAGGGAGCTTGCGAGTTCACCGTGGGCGAATCCCTTAGAGAGAACGTGCGCCGAGAGGGATGATGACCGCCTTCACGAGAGAAGCATTCCGGATGGATTCAGGGGTGGACGAAATATGACGCGGAAGGTCCTGAGTTTCCGACTGCAGAGTAGAGAAGAGAGAGAGAGAGAGAGAGAAGGAGTGATGAGGGTTGGATGGAGAAGGATAGAGAAATGATGGGAAGCACCCTTGGGGGAGAGAGGGTGTGGGAGCGAGCGGGTGACGAACCATCTGCGCAGCCGGATGCCCCCGTTGTTTGTCCTCCCGGGACCCTGACTAATTGCGTTTACTAACCAGAAAGGGGTAAATGGACCCTTATGAAACGGAACCAAGGTCTTGGGGACGGGAGGGAATACCGTGACAGGTGCTTGAGACAAAGATTCTAATAAAGTGTTGAAGCGACTGATACTCTCCCCCAGTTATAGATCAAATCAAATAATCGGATGAAAGTCACGAACTGAAAGAGGTGCGAAAAGTACCACATTGTCATAGAAAATCGCACTTTATCAAAACTAGCATTCCAAAGAGACTCACAAATTTAAAAGAAAACACTTTTAACAAGGTACTCAGTCTACTATTTGCGTTTTCAATCGCAAGAGACAAACGGCCGCTATAATTCTAAGCTCCCCCGCCTGACAAGGGTCAACCTGACACCCTACGCTACAATAGATTCTTATTTAATTAATTTCTACTTCATAGCTCCTTCATTCCTTTCAATATACTTATTCTTTTCCTCCCCTACCTCTTCTGCCAAACGCTCTCTCCTCGATCACGAAATTTAACATTTCATTGTCACTTTGCGTGTCTTGAATCCAATAATTCTGCCCCCTTTGTACTTCTTCCGGTAACCATCTCCTCCCCCAACAACTCTTTCACCTCCCAGCAACACTCTCTTCTGTCTCACCAAACCTAATTCTTATTCATACGTTTCCCTTTCAATCCATTATACCTTTATCCATCCTCCACACACATATATCAAAATCCTACTACCTACACCTTTCATTTGGCTTCAACGACCAAGTTTCAGCGCTACACAAAACTACTTTCAAAATCAAATGTTTTGCTGATTTTTCCTTAAGTTCTCACCCCACTTTTCTGCAATTAACTTTCTCTTCGTGTAGACTTCTTTGCTTAACGCAATTCTTCTCCTTAGGAGCTTACAGCTCTGATCATCTTGGTCCAAAATAATCCCAAAATGGGTTTATCTTGAAAATACTTGGAACATAAAATAGAAATAAAACAATAAAAACAACGACCTTTAGGAACGTCTTTCCCCTACGGTATTTCGCACCGCTGGCATATTTCTAAATCAAACCATTACATTCAATTACAACACAAGTTTACGAGGAGATAATCCGCGGCATTTGTAAATTGATTAACTCGTACATCTTTTGGAAACTGCGCAGTACAATGGAAAAGGCATACGGCGCACTAGTTTCTCTGCACTTAACAAAAATTGTGATGAATACCCAAAGTGGGAATTATAAAGGGCGCAACGTGCATTAGTTTGGTAATACGTAATAAACCAGCCATAGAATTATCCCTTGGCACTACGTAATCTCTCGAGCAAGGAAATGATTCCGTCATGACATTTCATATTGAATTTTGGGCGATACTAAATTCGGCCGCGCGGAATAGTGTTACACTGGCGGAGCAAAGCGGTGGCCGCATTATTTGATTTTGGTGAACCACTCTGCATCGCGGCGCCGATGATTGAATTTTCAACTAGCCTCGCCAACCTGCCTAGGCTGCCGTATATCCGAAATAAGGAAGAAATTTCGTCCTCTAAATAGCTATCTCAAATATTAAAAGCAGGCATTTACATCACACCGACGGCTAAGGAAAACAGAAGTTTTCAAAACTCTGGGTGAAATATTAATCCATCCGATCCCATAATTATTTTTATCGACTTATCTAGTACAATCATCACAATATTCCTCTAGGCCTGGTGTTTGTCTTCACTTATGAAATGCTTTTAACCAGATAAAAAAAATAATACTTCAGGTAACAACTTATGCATATGAAGTACTCGTACATACCTTTCTAATTGCAAACGCATTAACATGGTAAGAGAATGAAATAACACCGAAATGGATACATAGGGCAGCATAATAAAACACTTACGATAAAAATTACAATTAAAAATAATAACCGATAAAAATTTAAAAAAGGAAAAGTTTAGAACACAAGTAATTTTGCTGTGGGATCAAATCCCCAAGTTGGGACGATGCAACTGATTCGGCAAAGAGCACTAGAAATTGTGAAATATTCCTTTGAGCGCACACTACCTTAAGGCGTTTACAATCGAGACGAATTCTTGAAAGCGTACCTGGGAATAATTAGTGGAAATTTTGTTTCGAGAGGAAAAAAATGTTATTGCCAAACTTGGCACCTCACCCAATTCGTTCAAGGAAATAAAGCAAAGCGTGTTAACAGTGGCCGCGGTTCATTCGGTATCCGTCTCCCAAACAGATCCGTAATCTTCTCGTATGCACTATTCACAATAGCGAATAGCTTTCTTATCGATGGCTGACCCACCGATTACAGGCCATTCATTAGGGTCAGAAGGCACAAATAAGAAGCAAGATTTACTCATTCCACGGGAAAAACACTGCACACCAAATTTAAACCTATCAAATCAGAGCTATTACGCGTAATTAAAATTTAGGCAACAGCTTTACACCATCCTCATATAAAGAAAATGTATTTGTAGCGTCTCTTATGCCTGAAACTGCTCGTCTAGACTTCTCATTAGCACGAATTGATGTCATACGAATGAAACTAGCAAGACTACGGCACATGAGTTTAGAGAACTGCAAGATCCAAAGAATAAAAACAAATGCCTGCATCTTGGACATCGTAAAATCGGTCCGCTACTATGAAACTAACAAAATTACAATATCAAGCATGAATGCACGTACGTTGCGTTCGAAACATGGATAGGATGTAAACGATAACGATTACGATGAGAATATTTTTTCCCTTTCCACATTTGAATGGAAATACAAGAGGACGGCGATTAAAGAGACGGAAAAAAATTGCAAAACACCAACGCGTAGTATCGGCCAAAGGCAGGCTTTAAATTTTCTTTCGAACGATTCTGTGGCACGAGTGGAATGCTGCAACGAACCAATTCATGAATGATGGACACCGCACAGAGATTGATAAGATCGTAGATTCAGTGATTATGCTTTGAGTATTAAAGAGAAAAATGGAACTTGTCAGAATGAATTTCATTTATGTTACCGGTTTTCCACAGATAGCAAAAGACATAAAAAACTTCATCAAACTTGATTCCGAAACATGGCCACAAATGTCCATCATTCATAAGGTGAATATATTCTTACTTTTTTCCTGCGTAGTAGTTCATTTTAACTAAATAATTCAATACCCTGGTTTAAGGCCAAATAATGCTGCACCTAATGTTTTTTATGGCTAATACTACACCGGCACGTCTATCCAGAATTCAAAATTCAAGCGTTATTTACGAATTATGTCGCCGTAGCATTTTGTGATGAAGGCAAGGCAAAATCAAACAATGATTTATTCTGTAGGGGGATACAATAAGATATTATATCATAAATATTCACACTCATATAAAACAATAAGCACTGTTTGCTAACAACACGTATATATTTGGCACCGTGCCGAAGTATTTTGAAAGTCATCACCATAATTTAAAAATGCGGACAAAAGTTCCATTTCGAAAAATAATTATCAATTATTACCACAAAAAATTCATAAAACAATCTCTCTTCTCAAAGCGTGAGAGATATGTAAGAAATAAATATAGAATGAAGTCCAATGATGGTCAGTGCCAAAATAAAACGATAGGTACACAACGAACATCAGAAAAGAATCTTTTGGCAAGAAAAAGTCGTGGTTATCATAAAACTATGTCTTTCTCAGACACTAACTAAAAAATTCTTAAACTTTAACTCATCAGCCAAGTTCATACCAATTTCTAACAAACATCTATATTTCCAACCATGGATTTTTAGCAACACCATAGCTACGGCCCAAATATGGCAATGTTAAAAGAAGAATTGAATGAAAAACGTTTCTTACTGTCAGAAACTATAACAAAGACTGCTCTTTTATAGGATATGTTGATGTAGTGTGGACACAATTAGTATTCAAGACCACCCGCGTCAACTCTGTTTTACAAGGACCATGCCTTTAAGTCAGAAGCCCTGTTTCACAATCGCGCGCTTTCGGAGAGCCCTATTCGTGTTTTCAGAAATGCGAGAGTTACGAGATGTGCATGCGAGTTTTGAGGAAAAAAACTCCATCACAAGTCGCACATTACTTTTCCGAGAAAAACTCGCGCAACGTTGCTTTGAAGCCAAATATTCTTGCGAGAATTCCCTCCATTTGGGTGCTTTTGTGACCTGCGGTTAGAAAAAAAGACAGCCTTGCTCTTACATCGCACGTGAGCGACTTCAAGTTGTGAAACGATAACTTGGAGGTGCAAATCATTCCTTCGCGGGAGAGCGCGCGAGTGCGGAGTTTACTTTTGTCCAAAAGTTTGCTCTCCCAACCAGAAGGCCCTCGATGGAGGTGATGTCCTCGTTAAAGCGATCGGGGAACACACGAGGAAGACGGAAATCCGCGAAGAAAACTTTCACACGGAAATATGACACTATAGATTCCCAACGCTCGAGGAACAAGTAGTTAAACCCTAATTTCCACGGATCGTTGGGTGGGCCATGGGGGATGGGGAGGGGGCAAGGTTGTTGTCGAGGCCGGGCACGGAGGTCTGGAGATCCCAGCAAATGCCTCCTCCCTTCCGACGACATGGTAAACGCGATGGGGTTTACGGGGTTAGATATCGGGAAGGACGGGAGAAAGCGGATCAACTCACATAGCAGAGCATCCAGGGCGGACCGGACGGGTCGTTGGAAGGCGACGCGCCGGATGGCACGATCGGGTGACCGTCGGGGAACCGAGTGACTCCAGAGGAGGATCGAGAAAAGGATTTCGGGTGACGGCGGATGGAAAGAGGGACGGGGGAGAGTTTCTCGAGGGTCCGAGAGGGCGGCTGGGGTGAGGGGAGGGACTGAGAGAAGGATCGGAGGAAAGGGGCGGAAGGAAGATGGGGGGAGGGTTTCGGGACGGCTGGAGAAGGATGAAGAAGATGGCACTTGAAGGAGTCATGAGCCAATCAGGAGCAATGAGGGACGATCTCTCCCTTCGGAAGGGCGAGTAGAAGAGAGGCGAACGCGGGTCGAGAAGAGGGAGAAGATGTGCAGTGTAAGAGAAACTGAGGAGCTTTGAGAATGAGGGTGGTGGGGGTGGGGTTCAGGGAGGGTGAGTGTTAAGGGTATGGGGAGTGGGCGACGGAATGACGGCGGTGGAGATTAGGCAGTAGGCCCTTCTAGAGATGGAAGGGGAAGGGAGGGAATAAAAGGCGGGGATGCAGAGAGGAGGGCGATCGGCCAAGGGCGGGCGAAAGGTGTGGGTGGGAGGGAGGCCGTGCAGAAGAGGCGGGATTCGGTCGGGAGAAGAGAGCGAATACTGATGGAGAGGCCTCGCTGAGGACGTGATTGGCGGGGAGTATCGGGTGGGAAGCTCGGAGGTAGGGTGGGGACGATGATGACGGGAAATAGATGGCAGAGATTTACATAGTACTCCACCACCGCGGGCCCTGAGAGAGAGCGAGAGAGAGTACTCGACATCGTGCGCTAAGCACACCATACTAATTATAATTACAAAAGAACTAAACCAAAACGATCGCGTCACCGACAGCCTTTGGGTCGGTCGTCTTCCATATTAGCGCTGCCTGATTGACTAGCAATGAAAATAAGGCAATCCATTCCGTAAGAGATAATATTTCGGCCCAAAGAGCAAAAATGAAGAAACGTGCATGTATTATAACTGCCACTTTCTGATTCAATGTTTCGAATTCGAGGACACGAGTTCGACTCGATTGTGGTAGGATGTTTTAGAAGAACTATTTCCTCAGATTCCACGACCGAGCCCTAGAGGAAAGAGGGCGGAGATGAAACACAACACAACTGCTTTGTGCTCATAACTGTTGCTCAATTGAACATTAAAACATTTAAAATGGTCCTTTGTTCGGGCCATTCACTTACTAACTTTCAGACGCTACTTGAAAAACTTGGATTTTCCACTGGGAGTTCTTTATTTCACGACATAAACTACGAATTTCACCAGATGGTGACTGTTTAAGTAAAGAACTAAACCGTTGTAACTATTTTTGTGGAAAAACCCATTCGCTTCATCTCCATCCGCAATATATCCCGCAAGGGTGCGTGGCGGAGGGTGTTAAGAGTAGAGCCTATAATGTATACCACAATATTCTACCCAAAGGTCGGTTTTGTTGGATGAGAGTAGAGCTTATCTAGCACTACACCCTATACGGCAAGTGAAATTCACACAACAGGGCAGAGGCCAGTTCCTTTCCCCGTACCGTCTGTTTTTTCCCAAGAAGATCTGGTACCCGAAAAATCTTGCTTGGGTAAAGCTGAGGGTGCCCAGAGGAGCCACCCGGAATCGAACCTAGGTTCTTTCTATTAAGCATAAATATTCAAAACATTTTCCATCTTACTCGATAGTTAACAATGGCAATTATACTTTGACCTCGTTCCATTTGATCTAACGTAAGACAAGTAATACATAAAACGTAGAGAACTTTCGACAAAAAAAGGAGATGATTGAACTAGAGGAAAAAGAACTCAAAATATAAAGGGTACGGATTGAATCAAGACCCTCCTGAATAAGCACCGTGGGATGAAACACTCGAATACTACGTGCGGTCATTCGGAGAGGATTGCAAACGACCTTCTTTTACGTTAGTGATAGAACACCCAGCGTTCGCCGCGAGATCGATTATTCCTCCCTGCCTCAACATCTCGCCACCCGTCCCTAGTGGTGAAGCTGAACATCCATTCTCTACTAATGTATTATTGATATCTCTCCACACATTGAAAAGTGGCAAGGGTGCGAAACTTAGTGAATGCAATCAAATTATTAGTCTGTATAGCATACAATGCACTACTGCATGTTGGTCGGCAATTCCTCCTCCAACTCGAAGTTTAATGTAAGGCCCATTTAAAAAATGCACTGCAATTCCAACGATATGAAACAAATGGAAGCTTGGACTAGTGAAAAATGGCAAAATTAAGCCAGAGAGAGATTTTTTAATGGAAATGCCCGTGGATTGAGATAAAACCGTAATTCCTTGACAAAAAAGTTTCATAACTATTAACTTCCTCAGTGACCATCATGAATGATAAACTACTAGATTACTATTTAGAAATTCACAGCCGAAATTTGCCTTGAAAGCATGGTCAACGCTAGCTCGGGCTTGCGGAGTGGACGCCCGACGAATGCGTTTCGGAAACAATGGGCACGACGCATTTACGGTTACGGGAGAAGAGAATTTCTTTAATTATGCACCACAATAATCTCGAGTGCTCTTACTTGAATGGAAGGCTTAAGAAGGGTGCGCCTAGCCAGGGGAAACTTTAAATTAAAAATGGCTTCCCCCTTTTTCCAGCGCGGGGGTGGAATTACTTCCGCACCTGATTCAACATTAAAACTGGCGTGGCAGGGCGATCGCCTGGAAACCAATCCACATAAAGCCCCACTAGAGGGCGGGGTCGGCCAACTGGCATCGCACCAGGTTTGTTGACCGGTCCCCATTAATGTGAGTGAGGGCAAGAGGAGGGAGGGAGAGATGTGGGGGGAGGAGGGTGAAGGATGGCCGATTTTATTAAGGGAAAAGTAATACGGTCAAATGGGAGTTCTGCCCGGGAAACGCGATCAATGGGAGTTCCGGATGGAGTCAGGAAATCGAAAATTCAGAATCATGAAAAAAACTCGGGAGATTCTTAATTACGAAACGCTCGAGGGTACTACTTACACGGCTTGAGAGTGATGGATGCTGTAATCCGCAATCATTTGGAAATGCTTGGGTCGAGTGAGTGTATGCCGGGGGCGATATCCCGACCCACGGAGATATTGCCAGATTCTGGCCTGGGCTGAGCACAAACGATGATGAGACGGCATTACGAGAAGGAATCGCAAAGAATCCAAAAAGATTTAATTTGTTATACATTGATAAACAAATTAAAATGATATGCTGTTGTTTAAAATAGAGGGATACCTTTTACCATTAAAAAGCAAAAACGAAAAGTCGACATAAGTTTCAGGATATTACTCAGAATAAGGACAACTATTTTCGTTTTTCTCACATTATCTTGAGAGTTAAAGTTTTAGCAAAAAGCTCGATAAATATTTATTTAAAAATTTCTCTGAAACAACAACTGAACTGAAAGAGGAACAGTTATGTTGAAAACATCGGTACAAATGTCTCATAAGTAACATGCCCTACGTAAACTCAGTTGAAATGTAGCTAATTTTAACAGTCGGCTAGGAAATAATTCACTGATCACCTAAATGGAAAAGCCACTAGCTTCGTATAATAATCAGGTTAACCGCACTCCTTTAAATTGACCTAACATAAAACTAAATTCAAGAAAAATCGTTCGAAAATGTTATCTTCGAATACAGGACAAGAGCTTTCTTGCCATAGCAGAGTTATTAGGTACAACTCATGAATCAACTTGCACACTAAAAATCTTCGATCTTAGAGAAGCACACTAAAGCGACAAACTATTAGAAGAATGTACAAATAATCAAACAGTTTCAAAAAGCCAAGTTTTACTGGAAGGCCCTGACGCGGTCATTCATAATGTTCGAATAATATGCATTTAAGTTACCCCTAGAATTATGTACGTAATGTTATCAAACTGAAAGAACACATAAACTTTATTTCATTTTAGCAATTAGCTTGGTTAAATATAAAAAATAACAAGTTGATAAAAATTTATTGCTGATAAATTAACAAAATATCCATTAGGATAAATGACTAGATGCAATTTTGAAAACTTGCCCTCGTGTTGACAAACGTTGACTATAATAAAAATTCATACATATACGAGTATATGTATATACACATACTAATAATGGGCACTTCGTCAATAGATCACTCGTACATGTATTGGTAGTTTATTTTGAAATTCATAAAGGAAACATACACGGACTTTCGTGAAAATCGCGGATATTTCGGAGCCTGGAGGTTCTTTCACCATCAGAAGAAGAATCACTCTAGAGTGTGTCGACCTATTGTGAACGGTGTAGAGAGGAGGGGAAGTGAATGTTAGGAGAGCTAAAAAACCTCAGTTAAAAAATACCTTTCCTCATATCCAAACTACATTTCGCTCCCACGTCACTAATTGTAAACTGCCACGTCCTTTCTCTACCATACCATTTTCTTTGCATTTACACAGAAAGCCATTAGAGAAATAAAATGAAAGCTAAACCAACAAACCTATTCATTGATCAAGTAAACGTTTCACCAAACAATCTTAGGGAGGAAGAAGTCGAAAATAAATAATAACTGCGGGCGTCCCAAAAAGAAAGTATCTGACAGGGATGGAGGATTGGAAGGCGAAGACAGGAGAGAGTAGTGAGATATGAGACTACAGTTTAAGAACAAGGAAAGACCGCGGGGAGAAAGCAAAAGAGTTCTGCTGGAGAAGGGGCTTGAACATGACGAACACTTGGTTTAAGAACGACAAAAGGTGTACATTCCTGGGCAATCAAAACGATATTACCTAGACTTTATTATAGTTAGGTACAGATTTAGGAACAGTAATTATGAATTAGCAGCTCCCAGAAGTGGATGTGGGTGCATGCAATACTTAAGTATTAATTAAGTATTGCGTAAAATACAAGAGGTTAAAACAAAAAAAGGCGAGGAAAAGGAATGTAGAGGCATTAACTGTGACGAAAAGATAGGAGTACCAGGACGAAGTGTAGAAATTATGAGTGAGGACAGAGAGACGAGAGGAGTAAAATAGGAGTCTATAAACTTGAGTTGGTGAAACAGTTTAATTATCTCGGAAGTGTTTTGGACCGAAATGGTCAAAGTAGTTGGAGCATATGAAGAAAAATTGCATTAGGCAAAGAAGCTTTCACAAGGAGGAGGGGATTAATGACAGGGGCGTTTAGTAACGATGTTATGAAAAGACTCGTTAAAACTTTGATATGGAGCTTGGTTTTGTATGGCAAGTAAACATGGCCGTTGAAGCAAGTTGATGGGCGCAAATTGGATGCTTTTAAAATGTGGGTGTGGAGAAGGATGGAAACGGTGAAATGGACAGAAAGAAAAACAAATAAGGAAAAGCTAGGCATGGCGGAGGTGAAGAGGAGATCGTTGGGAGAAATTCAAAGGAGGCAGGAAAGATGGATGCAGAGAATATCGATTGGCAGCGGGACGTCGAATCCTGTTTTCTGAGAATGCGATTGTGTAGGGAAAATAACAAACACGGAATTTTCACTCACGCACTATTACGCCCAAGAGAACCACCCGTGAGTGAAATGGATACTCTCTAGAAACGGATGGACAACTATTTCAGATAAGAAATCCTTTATTCGGATGACGTTTCTAATTACAGGTAGCAGGGGAATATAATACGATTTTTTTTAAGGTAATCTACCGGTAAAGGTAGGTTTTTTCGATGGACACAACTACCAAACAAATATTTTGTGACTACTAACAAACACAACCCTAAATTCTACTCTACACCATATAATACGATATTAGAATAATAATATAAATAAAGGGAATAGAAATATATGGAATAGAAACTAAAATAGAGAACAAACGGACAATATTAAGCTGCAGCCATTCGCACTCGAATTCGATCGAGTGGTAATCTGCAAGAGAAATAATAGATGCTTTAAATCAAATCCCGACATTTCACATCATCGGCTTTAAATTAAGCTTCGAGCTTTCGACTTTCATCAAATGGAGACGAGTGATGAAAGGGAAACTGAGGAGAAAATCGAGACGAAGCAGTGCTCAAAGGCAGGATTGATCGTTTACGCTAATGATATCAACGATTTTTCCCACGGCGGAAAAGCCAACGGCGTCTTGAAGTAATGAAAAATGTAAATTGTGAGATTGAATAAAAGGTAACAGTCGATATTTAATAGTAGAACACATTCGGTGTGGCGTTTCTGCAATGAATCTTGCGCTTTCACCCGCGGAAATTCGGGAACTTTCTAAAATATTATATTTACATAAAAATTTTCTGAGAAATTTGATTTGATGTAAATATACAATACGCAAAAAGTTTATCTGCATCTATTCCAACGGGAAAAACCAGAATTATACGAATGTGTGAATTTTCATTTCCAATTACACTTAATCATAGGTTTGGTCTTAGTTTATATTGATAAGAGAACAGATAAGCTATCATATGAGCGAAGCGTGAGGCTATATTATAACTATTAGAGTTGGAAATATCTGTCTAATTCAAAGATATTTATTTCCTAATGTCGACAGATGAACGTTCCAGTGAAATAAATTAGTGGGGGATCAATTGATTACATTGACGTGCCCTCCATAGGCTTAAAAACATTAACGGAACCATTTTTTGAAAAAAACAGATATGCGTGCGTAATAACACAGATATAACTGTTTAAAGTAAAACAATGTATGCAACTTTACGGTATTAATTGTTTTGCTGTTGTAATATATTTCAAATCTTGAGATAGAATTTCACCAAATTAAGGCTCGACAATCAACTTTATTTTAGGTATCAGCATGTTCAACCACCTGAAGTTGGCTGCTTCTATTAGTTATGTAACTTATGTATGCAAAATACCGATAACCACTGTAATAATGAACATAAAAGCATCTGATTTACAATTTGCATATGACAGGGAGAAAACATCATTAAAGGAAGAAAATAACCGTAGGAACAAAAAGTGTTTGCGTAGAATGGAATCTTGAGAACTTTCAATTATTTTTTTAACTTTCAACACACTGAATATTTCAAGGAAACTTGAAATTTTAACTAGAAAAAAACTATAAATGTTTAACGAGAGTCTTACCCAGGCTAAAGAGGGTTAGAGTGCTCGAAATAAAACTTTTTTCGCAAATTCTCCTCTGCCTTTCCAATTATTAATGACTTCCTAAGAGAAAAGTTCGCGGGTGCGAGGACGTTTTTTTCCCCACCATTCTTCGGTATTCTTCTCGTCCGCGTTTAAAAATGTAGTCTTGAGGAACGCCGTTGGGAAGAGCGGGGATTTAAGGCCCGTGAGGGGCCCCAGGCGAGTGCAACTGCGAGGCTGCCCCAACCATGAAGTGCAGGATTCTGCGAAACGGATGGTGGGCGCGCCCACATTAACAGGGGAGTACGAACTGGCGAGTGGAGAGGAAAGCATTTAGGTCCACCACGACCGCCTAGAATGCACAGGAAAGCGCACCCCGTTCTTAAAACGTAAAAAAATGTATTGAATCACCGCAAAGCCAAGAAATTTCACTCAAACGATCATTATTACAGGAAGGATATGCATACTATGAGAAACATTCCATGGGAACCAATTATATTTGGAGTGCCAATTAAGTCGAATCACTTTATCACACACGTGAGGAAATTGCACCGAGTAAGATATGATGAACGCACTACAATATTATCATATAATTACCACTGTTATACTGGTTAAAGTAGATTTTTGATGGACTCAGCGAATAAGAACCCTTCTTACCCTCAAACCACACTTTACCATGAAAACACATCCCTTCGATCTCTTCATTCCGTCCAAAATATTCTTTTTCCCTCTCTAATTCGTTTAGCCAAAATTCTCCCCTCTATTACAGTCTTCAACAATCTATTACTACTCAGTATTACTGCCCTCTATCCACATTTCCTGCTTTTTTTGAACTTCCTCCAGCAACCCTCCTCCTCCAGCCCTCTATCCTCCCCTATTATGCCTGGAATTTCGTCTTTTCCTACAATTTTTTTTTCTACCCTTTCCCACACCTACATCTTAAAAGCTTTAAACTACGTTCAATATTTTTGCCAAAACTCCCAGATTTACGAGCCGTGAAACTCTGTTTAAGTTTTAAATAGTAATCTCTTTGTATCTTTACCTTTGGGTCATCAAATCTTTACAAACGCTTCTTTATCTAACGTAAATATTTTTTCAATGCCCTTTATAAATTTGTCTGATTTCGTCGGAAAAATTTCTTAAATAAGTTGTTTTTTCCACTACCTCTAGTGTATGAACTTCAACTTTAATATTTAAATTAGCCTTCCTAAGGAAGATAACGCCAAACCGCACTGAAAAAACAAGGAGAATACTCTAGCAAATCTTAATTGGAGGCATTTAATTGGAAGTTGGTTAACTTATCACCCTCTCCGCCACCGCCGATTTTGTGATGGATTGCCATCCTCCCGAATAAATCCCTAGGAATAAAGTGAGAGGGAAAGCGAATGGTGGTTGCTGCGAATACAATTCGCCACGATGCTTGTTCCCATGATCGATCATTAACGCTAATTACATAACGCTGGATTTTGGGTAAAAATTCCGAAAGTCCCGTAACGGTAACCTAAAACTACAGCTAAGAAATGCGAAGGGGAACGTATTTCTGAACGCCCTACCATCACTTCCAACATTTATTTCAATAACGGGAACAGGAATACGTTCGGCCGAGCGATAAGAACGGGGAGGCTGAGCGAAGGCGAATGGAGAAATTCTAGAGCTAGTAATAACCATAGCACGTACTAGAAGCATTTAAGTCAGGTTATTTTCCCTTCCAGACCTATGGTAAGAACAACTGGAGAGCACATAAGTGACCGCTCGCCCACCCAAATCTCCCATGCGCAGAAAACGAAACTCGCGACATAATTTTCGGTCGTCCACCTTCTCCCGGAAAATAAAATACAAAAAATATCAAGGGTCGTGTTTTTTCTTACGGAACCCATAGTTTACCATCGGAAAAAGTTAGACTGAAATGTGGTAGAGACAGAGAGAGAGAGAGAGAGAAAAAGTATGAAAACGGTGCAAAAATACCGAGAGCGAGTTGAAACTGAAAGTACCCTAGCTTCAATGGAATGACGCGGAGAGAAATTCCAGCGGCAACGACGCACACGCGCCTTCGCGAGACTGTAGCAGCGACCGGATACGAGTAAATGACTCCGCTTGATTACAACGGAGGAGAGAGAGAGGGTGGGAGGGAGAGAGATGCGGCGCAGTGCACCGCTCTTCACGAACACCGTTTGAGAAGAAGAAAAAAATAATAAAGATCAGCTCTCTAAATAAAAAGAGCCGCCAAGGTATCAACGTAAAAGAATGACCTTGGCATTAAGCTTAAGGGAGGGGAAGAGGCGGGAAGGGAGGAGGGGCGAGAGGTGGGTTTAAAGAGGTAAATCGTTTCCCTCGGAAGACGTTTTTCTTGGGCCAACCCACCCACTGCCCTCGTCTCGGAAGGGCTCTTGACTGGAAGAGAGGAGGGGTGTGTGGGGGGGGGAGAGTTAGTTCACGTCCCTCCAAACCTTCCAACTCTCTCCTCCCTCCCTCCCGCACACATACACTCACCCGTCCTCGATATTTTGCCTACGCCGACGAGACGAAAGCGAAGAGCCTTTTACGTCACGTGGGCGCCCAGCGGAAGAACGATAGAGGAGGGCAAGAGAGAGAAAGAGTGTTCTCCATCTTCCCGAATGAATACGCCGTTGGATTCACGCTTTCGTTCGCCGAGAGGACCCTGCAACAACAACACCACTGACACACTGATTGCGATCGTTAAATTTACCGAAGGGGTTCCCGAAATTGATGGAATAATTTAAAATCGCACTAACGCCTAATATCTACCATTTTTTTTTAAACCTTGAGCAGCAAAACTGTGGCGCACTCTAAATCCACACAGTACATACTACGCAAGGGCAAGTGGCGGGGAATGTTCAGGCACCGGCTATTAATGAACATTCATATAAATATTCAAGTGCCTTTCTATGATTAAATATGCACTTCCATTTTTTATTAATATCACATCATCAATCTACAATTTAACATAAATATCTTTGGTCCCAGACATAATCAGGCGTAAACTGACTAATGAATGCCTATATACTTTACGAGTGTGTTTGAGTAAAGCACATTCATACAGTTTGCTTCATGGATAAAAAATCTAGGGGCACTTGGATTCCATTTTTTATGAGAATGTATCATGCGAAGAAAAGACGAGTACTTGAATCCGTCATTGGCGTTATATATCTCTCTAACTTTTACTCATGTTACAGATATGAAAGTAGGAAGATATACTCATTGTACTACAATATAAAAAACACATCAAGACCAATTATTATACCCAATACCTAGTCAATTAGGTTTTTATCCATCGATGCCTAGCAGGTGACTACAATATATTGAACACTACAAAAGAGCATTGTAAATGAGTTCTCCACACGACACCTGAAACGCAAATAATGTTTTTAAATAAAGAATGACGCAACTAACAAAGTTTTTAAAATATTTAATAGGCAAAACTTATGAATGATTTTGAATAGGCTATAATAACGCAAAACACAAATTAATAAAGAATAAATTAGCATAAAATCACGTCAAATCAAACTGAAATAATTCCCATTGCTATGAGATAATTGAAATACAACTACAAAAAGTGGTTTTCAGCCTAGATACATGAAAGCGAATCATAGGTGACAGAAACCGACACAATTGATTGTGAAGCAGTTCAAGGAATCTGACTAATGAAATAAATGTGATTTTTTTCACGGAAATTCCAAGTGCCGATATTAATGACAGTCCAATAAGTAAGAGATGCAAATGTTTCATGAAGATAGTTGCTCCCCTTAGAAGTAACTATTTTTCACCCTGAAATATTTTAGATTTTTTGAAATATCAGACACAAGAAATATTGCTAGGAAGTGGTATGTAGGAGGTTTTGATGGAAGGGAAAACGTTGAATAAGGGTGGTCGAGGTTGGAAGAGAGTTACCTTTTTAGACAGCATGAAGGCAGGCATAAGTTACGAAGATATGAAGAAATCAATACTATGGGACAAAGAAAGAAGATGGTCCCACGATACGTAGTAATAACGAGTCATTTGGGACGGTCCAAAAACTACCTTTAAAATAGGTAGAATATCTTGAATGAATGATAAAACTGAGAATTAGCAAATTTTCTTAAAAACATCTCTGTGTCAATTTTGTCTCTAAAAATGGCATCCAATACTTATTTTTAAATTGAGCATATTTTCCATTATCATCATATCATAATCATAATGCACTCATCACCTACTTTTTAGGAATCATCAGCATTTTTTGCTGATATTACTACCCACGTTACTTAATGCTTCTCCACTATCATATGGCCTTAATCTAAAAGTAATTTTCTCTGAACTTCCAGAAGGCATTACGATATAATGCCCTCGGTTCAGGGCTCATTCTGGCATAAATCCATTTCCATCAGACGGCCATCTTAACTATTTTTCCATCGTTTCTGAAGGCAGGGAAATCATACGTAGATGTATCATATGCAATCAGATCGCAAACCGTTATAAAAGGACGACTGGAAACATCTTTAGGTCATTTGACAACAGAGAGAAGCAGAGGAAGTCAAGGGAAACATTCGAGCTGAGGGATGCATAAAAAAATACGATGTTACCCAAAGAAATACTATCATTTTAATTAGTTTGATATATAAATGTAGCAAAAGCGATATGAGTCTAGTAGAGTACGACCTGATATTTAGCATAATTTTGTAAATATTAGCTAATAAGTAGAAATATTTACCGCTGGCAATGCTATTTACTGGTAGTACTCACTGAATTAATGATTGCAGCAAAGTGTCTTGGCAATTTACCTGCCTAAGGCCCACGACTTCAGTTCATTTTCTTAACATAGGCTGTCTTCACACCTAGACCGAATTTCTCGAAAAGCGAAAATCTTAAACTATAACTCACTTGATGGAAACGCTACAAAAACCGGTAGACGTTTTAAGTAGAACGTGATAAAGCGTTGCTCATTAGTATTTTCACCATGATCATTTTAAGATTCGAACCTTAATGCTGCCCAGTTTCTACTAGGGCTACGCCTGCTAACGAATCACTTCGAAACACAGGCAGTTCATGCACCGTAACTGGGTTAAGTAGTCCCTTCTATCCACTCTGACTCTGGCTGAGGAATACCAACTATGTATAAGCCAACGAGAGCAGCATTCCGCAGATTGGAGCGTAGAAACGTACAACTTGTAGCCAAAACATGCATATTATCGCAAGTAATGAAGCCATGTTCAATTAACATTTATTTAAAAACTCCGATTCTCAACACTAAATAGGGAAGCTAGTTTAGTGGTAGTTTTCATGGGAGGCGACCGACAGCCAAGGTCATTTGCGCCATTAGGGATGTTGAGGGAAGGGAATGTTGAGAGAAACCCGGCGTCGGCATTAGCCTACTCGTGTTGAAAGGCGCCAAGGGGTCCGCAGTTTGACGTCCCATCCGACAGACGTCATACTTACTCAAAGTGCTTTCCACAAAGCCCCTCCAGTAGGGATAGGGATACCACTGAAAAATATTTGTACCCTCCAGGATTTGAACCCGGGCCCTTTCGGTTGGAAGCCTGTACGCTAGGTGAGGACGGTGGCGCCGCATAACTTTACCTTCACGAAGATAATGTTACTCACTGGGCCTTTGTTTATTTAAGAAGAGGGGTCTGATTAACAAAGTTTCATTGAATAATTTTATGCAAAAAACCGACAAATCAAGCGTTGAATGATTTTAATTTTATCTCATTTAGAAATAGACTGAAGCGTGCGCTTTGAGTTTTACATGATGAAAGGGCTTTTAGACAAATGTAACTGCGAAGAGAGGCAGCGATCAAGTACATATCCAAAATGATGTTTTTTTATCGTCGAAAAATATTCGCCGGAGGGGGGAGAAGCTGCGCTTGACGGTTACCTCGTCAATCAGCAAGAATCGATATACTCGTGTCGATAACTTCGGCAATAGAAATTCAATCTCTTGCACATCCCCAGGCACCAAGAAGAATCCATTAATACCAAGAAATCGCGCGGGCGTATGAATGAAGGGGGTAAGCAACAAAATGCAATTCATTCGTGATTTCTCGTGAAACTAATGAAATTTATACGACCGTCACTTCGTTTCTCGTTTTATTTTGAAATGATATACTATAGAACAGAAAAAAACATATTCTTTACTAACGGGAATTTTTAAGGCAGGAATAACTTGTTTACGAGCTTACGCGTATAGATTTCAAATTATTGTTTACTTGTAGACATTAAATAAATTACAGTAGACTTTTTAGTCAAATTTTGAACATGTCATATACGTATGTGCCGATTTTATAAAGCATAAAGCACCCAAAATTGGCAACTTACCCTATGCACAAAAAAATTCAGGTGTGGCGTGAAAAGCGTGGATAAAAACAAATATCCCTCTAGATTGTCATACAGGTATCACACACGTACCTCAGGAGTTTTTATTGCGGTACTATGTTGTATTACTACCATTTTGAGGATCATTTGTTTCTGTAATGAGGATAAAAAACAAAATAAGAAACAAGCTCTCCGTAAAGTTGGTTAAAATTCAAACAACCATGAAGAAAAGGCAATTCTTGTAATTGTAGCTGATTTTCACAACGTTACACATTTCAAGATGTTGCAGTTTAACTTGTGGTCTACACCAAAATGGGTCAATGAATAGAATAGTAGGGCATCAAAATTTTGATTTCCATAACGCTCCGAGCAACGCAAACGAAATTAACTATAAAACGGAGAGAAATGAATATGGAAACACAACGATGAAAGTCCAAATTGGCTATTATTACGGAAGAGACCATGTATTCCAATGTAGAATTATAATGCGGAGGAACGCGTGTGGATGAGCGAATTACGTCTGCGGTGAAGGAACTCACCGCGTGGCAATAGAACGAATAGACCCCTGAAAAACTCTTCCAGGAAATTACGACTGCATGTAAAGCAGTAAAGGCTACAAGGCGCTATCGAGTTTACCACATGAGACGAGCGAGCCCCAACAAGGAAACGTACTTAACTGTGCGAGCGCATTTCGGAGAGCCCGTTTTGAAGAGGGGAATTTTTTTTTTGTTCGTCGAGCCCCATCATTTTCCCCGGGGAAGAAAAAGAAGGCCTGGGCGATGAGAGAATAATAAAGATTGCCGCGGGATTATTTCCCTTTTTATCGCGAGTCTGCTTTGGATTGGCCCGTCGATTAAGCCGTAAGCGCGTTAGTGCCGAAAATCCAGTCCTGAGCGAAAGGAAGAGGTGAAAAGGAGGAAGAGGTGAAAAACTGGGGGGTGGATTTGCACGTGGATAATGGTGGGGAGGGTATTTTGCATTAACGCACGTGGGTGGGTGGGGGATTGAAAGGAGGGCACAGTATATAGTAGGAAGTGGAACCGTGAACGACTTGTCTGTTCCCGTAATTAACGTCTGGGAAAATACGACTTCAACATCTTCTTCAGGATGAGCAGGGTAGGGAGAGAATAAAGACGATTTTAGTTCAGGAGATGCGGAGAAAGTAAAGGGAGAGGTTAACAGAGATGAGCCTGGTTTATTGAAATAAAAAAACTCCTCGGAATAAAACGTGAACTAGGATTCGAATTGAATTAACGGAATCCGTGCCCGAACGTGATTTTTTTTTCAAAGTACAAGCCTCCCCTCCAGGTCGATTTTGGTCCATCTTTTGAACAAGAAATTACAATCGTAGGTTCTAATAAGAGATCCTCGTGTTACGAGCTTCGACGATTGTTCCATGATAACGAGAAAGCACTTCATCTAAGTTTCCGTCCATTCAATAACATTTGCTACTTTCGCACTAACGGTTTCCCGTTAAACTTCATGCGACGGCACGATTTAAGAACCGATGACTTACCTTACCGGGAAGCCATTTCGACGCCACCATATTTCAACCATAAGAATAGGAAAACTTTAACTCAATCGATTGTGAGGGGAGATGATTAATATAGGACGGCACTAGAGGGGAAGAGGTCGAAAATGTGCCTTAAGGTAAACGTGGGACTATGAAGTTGACACGTTAATTTCCATTTGGGCTTACCAAACCAGTAGCTAATTAGTGTGACGAGTAGGTTAATCCAAGGTTAACTATAAAACAAAAGATCTCAAGGGAATTTAAAAAAATAGATATGTAACGTATGCTGACATTAATTATGTTGTGAGCGTAGATATGAGATTGATGCGGAGAAACCTAATCATGGCAAATATGATTTCGCTACATCCAAAACATAAGAGTCACGCTATTGAAGGCTATTCACGAGTTTGTACTAATACGGCTCAATGAGTTTCATTACTACAGAGTATATGACCGTGCATTCGATGTTGATGTATTTTTACACATCTAGTGGACTTCATCCGACCATAGAATTAGTAGTATGAATTAAGAAAATTAGTAGAATGTAATTGCACTTATGGCTCTCCAGCGACCACAATCAATTCTAACCATAACCATTGCATCAAAGAAATCAAAATAACAGATAGGCATCGATGTAACAATATGAAACCGAGAGCTTTATGCAAGTCGGAGGTATATAACCTTCGAAGTTGACTCAGTTGGGAATTTAATTCAACTTGTCGTCCTACCTCTTGCTTCTTATTTCCTAAGATCGAAGGATTACCGTGATCCCATCGCCATCCGATCTCGTCAAAAGCGTAAATGTCCTTATTCAGGTAAAAAACTTTAAATCAGAATCTAATAACAAGGGCTACTTCGAAAGGACCACGTCCTACTTAAAGAAGGGTCATTTCCTATCAGAAATGGAAGGAGCCTTGATGATATCCTTACACAATTCTGCGAGCTATCCGGTTAGTTTAAACGAAAGAGCAGTTTATTTACTATACAAATTCAGAAAAAATCGAATAGCTATTTCGCACCGTCCATATTATATGAACCTTGGCAATTCCTTTCTTATTTTTTACAGTTATTACTATTACCATATTATGCATACATACATACATACTCGCACGGGCGAATACCTACACAAAGCATGCCCCGCACATGGGTCCTCTCGTGAAGGAGCGGGAGAGACAAAATAGATGCCATCATCATTTAAATAGGATGATGTGCGGGGAAGAATGGGTGGGAGACCACCACTTCGTCAGAATACCCTCCCTTTCCAGCGAAAGCACCACAACCACCCAAGAGAGGTGCATGGTGAACCTTTTGTTTCTCGTTCGAGATGGGAGCTATCAAGTCCTCCATTCCAACACGGGACCACATTTATTTTTATCGAGATTTTTACCGTGCTATATTTTTTCATAAAATGAGTTCGGGGCATCCCCTCCCCCCGCATCATTTATTTCCGCCTCCTACCCCAACCCGACTGCAGCACGCTCTATACACTAAAATCCTGAATAAATTACGTACAATGGAAGGACCTGACGGTCGTACCGGCCCCAGAGGTGCCATTATAACTCTCTAATACTTTCTAAATATTCCAAAAGCCGGATGGAAGAGGAGCGAGGCTTTAAAATGCCTTAGCCCAACCTCATGCGGTGATTCCTGTGGTGTCACGCTGTGAATGGAGAGGATGCGGGAGCGTTAATCAAGGAAACATTCCTTTGGGAGGCGTCACACTAAATGGGAAGTATAGGCTGCGCGCACGAACGTAATCTTTCCTGAGACACCCGTAACGGCTACTGCTTGCAGCGCGGCGCATCCATAGCTTGGATGTCAGTATTGTGTTGGCGTAGGGCACGCAGGAAGATATTTACAACAACGCCATGTACGTACTCAGGGTACCCAGCCATGTGAAATTTCCTGATTTAAGACTTTTTCCAAGTTTTCAAGACAACAAAAATCGTTTCTCAAGGCTTTGTGCTACCATTTTTACTACCTCGTATCCCCGATGCAATCTAACAGACACTGATAAAAATGCAAGTGCATTAATATTTAAACATTTTCCCGAGTAGTGTAGACATTCATTGGGAAGATAAAAAATTATTGAGTCGTTTTAAAAATATGATGGATCACCAAAATTTAACTCCCACTTACAGTAGAGAGAATACTTAGCCCGTAGTTTTGGAGTATTTAAAAAAAATCCAACCAACTAGATGAATGCTAAAAGTGGCATGACAACATTTCACCTATTTTATTGCCAGCTTTCAATTATTACAAATGTGTAAACAAGTGATAATACATGAGGGTATTAATAAGCTTCTAGTGCTAATGAAAAAATCATTCCTAGTATGGAGTATTAATTAATTTGGATACTGTGGTATGTTTACTCCAAAAATTAAGTACCTAACAACTACTACTACATCGTAGTGCAGCAATAGGTAGGTAGTTATTTTGTAAAATGACACTAGGCTAGCGCAAATAACTGCACGAGTACTCGCTCAAAGTACGGATGCTATGCAAAATTCTTGAACTTCTTGCTGAATATAGAGTACATTTTAAGTCATTATTTAAAAAAATTGCTCGAATAGTTATTTTTTATAAAATTCAAAGAATTAATTAATGATCTTTTAGACGTTTCAGTACCTATTTTCCGCTGAAATAACAACAGTTGTTCAGAATTACAGGTTTTACTGATAAATTTAATTCAAGACATTTCCCTCTCCCGGTTTTTATAGATTCAAGGATGAATGACCATCGCTTGCATGGGCATTCACAGGGAACAGGCTGATGTACTGTAATTATTCTCGGCGTGAAATCGCAGAGAAACCTTTACCAGATACAGATTGAGTGTGTAATGACAATTGCCAGCGGTACAAAAATAATTATCGTAATAATGGGAAGAATGAAGAAGGATTAACAAATCGAACGACAAATACAGAAAGGTAGAATGGAATCTTTATAAAATGAAGAGCTACACTTAAAAAAAATGTACACGAAACAATTTCTACATTATCACCGGATCAGGGATGATTCGAAATTTGCGGTTCTTAGCGGCAATACTACCCGGAAAGGTAAAAGAAAGGGTGATAGTGCCTGACAGATCAAAAGAAAAGTGTGGTTTGAGGTTTTTTGCATTAAGAACGGCTGCTGATAACGTTCCCTCGATAGTTTGCGATCAACCCCCAGAAGTAGATCAGAAAATGATTCAGGAGAAATTTCTGGTGCCGAAGAATGCGACAGCCCGTTTTCAAGGAAAAACGTGCAAGAGGGTACATGATATTATTCAAAGGTACTCAGCACTCAGCAGCTAGGGTTGTTCGAAGAAGGAATTTAGGCATCGAGCAATTAAAAAAATCAACTTTACTCAAACTCAAAATTCTTACGCACATACCATAGTAGTCGTACAGTGAACAATAAAAAAAATAATTTCAATATTTATTCCAAAAGTAAATCTCACTCGTTACTACGATTTTGAGTACTAGAAATGAACAAAACTAGTCCGTCGCTGCTTAAATAGTTAACTGAAATTGTACTAATGCAAATAAAAAAAGATTCAATCCTTCATAGCGGAGTATCCATACCGAATTCGTCTCCGGCAGCAAGACGCTGAACGACTCAGTAAATTTTCTCCTACCTACGTATATTCAGCGACCAAATCAAAGTTCGATGGACCATGGAACATACAAACAATATCTTTTTTGCATTGTTGACTCAGCATGAGGATAATTAAACGATAATCACTGAGAAAAACCCGTGCAAAACGCTCAGTCCCCCAATCGAAAGCAAGTGAAAGTGACTTCTATTTTAAGGATGTAGGCAGGAAATAATTCTTATTTGCATCGATATCGAGAGATGGATTTTAATGCGAAACACATTTTATTTCATTCATCCTTAATATTTATATAAGCCTCATGGATAAAAACTTGCAAGAAATAAATCCTCCATTTGAATCTAGTGCACAATCACAAAAGCTTGTCGTGAAAATTAACAGCAGTCACCAAGAACACCTCCAGAAATAATGCCATGGGTTGACGTTAAATGATGAATTAGAACGAGGTTAAATCACATTTTTTCGTTAATTTCATTTAACCGTAACATGGAATACTGAAACTATATAAAAATGATCCGTGACTGAGTGATGATAAAAAGCAAATACATTTTAAGACAGAAGCACTGTGGTGCTCTATCAAGGGCCAGGTCAAAGTGCGAGGCATGCTACCTCCTAGTGGAATATATTTGGATTTAATGAGAATGAAAATTAACATTACCTTCTATATACTATATGCCCACAGCCTTTTGATTTATTTTTGTTTAGCTTTTCATTTTGTATTCAGAGCTTAAATTTAATTAATTTCCTCAAAGTTTTAATTTACTTATTTGCCCAACACTACTTTTGAACACCTTTCACCTCTCCCAAAATCAAATTTTCTACTAAGGGGTGTGTTTTTGTCATTAAATTAGTGTGATTAGTTTTTAATTCAAAATTATTTTCAGCTTTGTTTGTAAAACAAATATTATGATATTATGTGCGCACGTTTACATATGAAAGCGCCACCTCTTAGACACTTAATAGATTCAATACTTCCGCACTTGATGAAAAGAATTGTTTCAGGCGTCACTATGTGGAAGTGATTAATATCGGAAAAGAAATACTTAGTTATTCAACATATATTTTATTAAACACGACCTAAGTTTCGACTTACAAAGTCATCGTCAGGTCCTTTGACTCTGCAAGTCGAAACCTAGGTTATGTTTAACAAAATATATGTGGAATAACTAAGTATGTCTTTTCCGAGATTAAATACTAGCTAGGGAAATTATGGAAAAAGTCATTCTACGTTCAAGTATATATATTTTAAAGAACGACATTAGTTGTGGTGCAAGCACGATATTAATATAACATGAAAATAATTATAAACGCCTTCGCTGCATTATAACATCAAAAAAACCCTACAGCATCATTTATTCTCTCGCACGATTCACGACTAGAGCACTTAAATAAATTAATGCATATCTCTTCCTAACAGACTTGTACTTCTCCTTTTTCATCTCTGGTGCTCTAACACCACCTGCCACACGTTCCCGCGGCAGGTTACTCGTTATTTATTTCGCAGATGCAGATGAGCTCGAGAGAACGAAATTTAGGAGGGCATTTTTTTTTGGGGGGGGGGGGTGAGGGGTGGGGGAAGCGTTCGAGAATTCTGCGAAGAGAGAGGTGAATTGCCGTCACTCCATCTTGATTTCGTCCATTCAACGGGCCATACCCCACGGCCTTGCGAGCAAGAAAAGGATACAGGCAAAGTGTGGGATAAGGGGGGGAGGAAGCGTGGGCGGAGAGAGGAAATCCGCCAGAGACCCTCGTCTCCCCGCCCGAGAAAGTTTAGTTCTTTCGTTCCCATTCCATAGAAAAACGAAAAGAAAGAAGAAAGAACCCTGAAGCGGTCCTTTTGATGCGTCCCCACTGGAGTCGGAAACCCCCGAAAGAGACGAACCCGGGGCCTCTGCATGCCGAGTTGCTCCCTACGGACGCCACGCCCAGCGGATCCACCGATTCTGGGAGCTTTTTCTGGGGCCGGAGAGTAATTCAAACGGACGTTCTGACAGCGCTTGCTAGCAAAAAAAGGTGTTAACTCAGTAGGAAGTTATCTGATGCCAAGAATCAAATTTGAATCCGGTCCAGGTCAAGGGAGCGTGAGGAACGGCCAACCTACAAGTAGACTGGGTCCTCCTTTTTTTCCCACTCGCCCTCCCTCTCCTTTTTAATCCAATTCGAGAACACCAAAGTCTCATGAGCAGAAGTGCTTCTCCCTTCCTCCGCCCAAAATTCGGTTAACGTACGAGATTTGTTACCTACATAAAAATGACTCCTAAGAGCGCTGATGGGAGGGAATAAAAACTCCCTCACTTGGCCACGGATTGATTCTTTTTCGCGCCACGAGAAATTTCTTTCTTTTCCTCGAAAAGCTTTCAGGCTTGACAGGGTGGGGCTAACGAATGTCAGCGTAAGTTTTCGAGTAAAGTCAGAGAAGCAACAAAACGTAATAGGGTTTTTAAGATTTCCCTGAATCAATTCGGAATATAAGGAAGAAACACTCACCACGTGCTCATAGAATATTAATAACATAACAATAATGGTATAATTACATATAAAATATTAAGACAAAATAAAATTGGATAAGACGACATCTAAGGAAGGGAAACTTTCAAATTCAAATTTAAAAAGTGATAAGTTAATCTAAAGGAAAACCCGAAGGGAAATACCGAAACCATCTAGTCTAAAGAAAGAACACCAGCTACCAGGAAACGAATAAAAGAAATAGGTGCCCGAAGGAGAGCTTATAAACGCCTTTTAGTTTTAATTGCAAGCAATTCTAATGACCTTTTACGCACCTAACAATAGTAAAGATAATAAACCATCCACCTACGACTTAGCTGGTGAAAGCTTAAAACAACCATCATCAGCTAAACGGATACGTACATATGTGTTGATAAAGGGTTTCAAATACAAGAAAGGTTTACAATAATCGCTGCATAAATAAAACAGCTCTTCGAAGAAAATAGAAGGCAAAACATAATTGAATTTTGCAGTAATTTTGAAAAAGTAACCCGTAGAAGTAATTAACGTCGAAAGGATTTACGAGGAAATGAAAATTATTAACAGCATATGTTCTTGCACATAGGTCAATCAATGTGTATAGAAAAAGTAATAAACGCGAAAAATATTATATCTGTTAAGTGAGACAATTAAATTTCTGCGAGAATTTGTATTATGAATGCATGGGAGGCATCCCGGTTAATATTGATGAAATACCAACCTTAACATGGTTGTGCTACATAGACATTCAATTCCATCAGCCTTACGGTGCGTGTCTGCCAAGTCGCATTAAAATGTTAGTTTTTCCTGAATTCATTTCATGACGACACATTTCGAAAGCAGCCATTTGACACCATTTACTCGGTGCATTTATGGTTTAAAGGTGGAGGGAAGAGTGAAATATAATGTATTTCATTTTAAACCAAAACTGTAGATATCACACTATCGACCCGCCTAAAAACATACTCTCCACCCACCGAGTGTAACGACCTACCCAGAAAGATACGCACATTTGCGATTTCGATCGGGTTCACAGAGCAGTGAGTGAAAACGAAACAATTCACAGAGATAAGGAAATGTAGACTGATCACCTGAACCCATGGACGAGAGAGTAGGAGAGGCAGGGGTCGGGGAGAAGCGAAAAACAGCCAAAATGGAGAGGAAAGAGAGAGAGAGAGTGAGGTGGGAGGGCGTTTTGGGGAGGCTATCCAAAGCAGAAGTGGCATTAGGGGCAGGGACGCAGGGTACGAAAGGGTTAAGAGGAGCGGTAGGGAGAGAAAAGAGAAGGAGAGAGATGACGGAGCGTAGAAAGGCGGGAAAGAGGATGGAAATCCTTTGAGTAACATGCACGATAATGACGACTGGGGCCGAGATTTTTATTCCGCGTTAGCAAGCGTAAATTATGGAGATAAATTAGAGAGGAAGTAAAAGGGAAGAGAGGGATGAAAGGTTAGGGAATACGGGCTAGCGGGAGCAAGTGAGGGGGGAAGAGGATGAGAGGGTGAAAAGGGGCGATATGGTGTTTGGAGGGGGGGAGAAGACAGGAAAGAGCGGGAAGGAGGGGGGAGGGCGCGAAAGGATGAGGACGAGCGAAAGGACGATTGGGGACGTCCTACGTCACACGTGCCACACGCTTAACGACTCTCGGTTGTTTTGCAATTAAAATGCGCGAATGCGGAAAATGCGGGGAAAACATCGAGTGCCCGTGGGTAGGTGGGTGGACGGGAGAGGGGGAGAAAAGAAGGAGGCAACGGGTGAAGCTAGAGAGATGGTACGTATATGTGTGTGAGCGGGCGTATGGGACCGAACACGAGACGTGGCCAGGGGCGGATTCGATCGAAGCCGCAAACCACGCGGGAAAAGCGGGCAGGGAAGTAGAGGAGTCTGCATGGGGGGGAAGGTATGGAAGGGAAGGGAGAGCGGGTTTTTGGTCGGTGAACGAGGGGTAAACGGGGGGGGGCAAAGGGGCATTAATGTTCAAGGTGTGGATGCGCTCTTGAGGGAGACGCCGCAAAGGAATGCGACGAGGGCGGAGAGAAAGGGGGAGAGATGGTGTGAGGGGGAGATGAGATAGAGAGAGAGAGTGAGGAGAGGGGCGGTGGCGGCAGAAAAGGAAGCATAAACAGGCAAGGGTTGGCTAAGCACGGAGAAAAGGGAAGCGAGAAAGCCTTGGACTCGCCATTTTTATCATTAGTACATCTCCGAGAGGAACAACACGAGTGAGACATGCCTATTAATAAAAAACCGATCGTTAATTAACTTTTTTTCAACGCGTAATATATTTTTAATAAATAAAAGGTTTTTCATCGACGGCAACGGGAAAAATAATATTATTCGATTAAAGATAAATTGATCGCAACAAAATCGAGGAATAAAGTAAACAATGGGACGAAGGGGAAACAAATATGAGCAGGATGTGACGCATTTTTGAAATGCATTAAGGATAGTTGGTAGTGACAAAAACATCAGCGGCGAGACAACATTAATCCTATGTAAATAAAAACACGCGTGACATTGTTAAATGATGCTTTTACTTTTATTTTTTCACATATTTTTTTAATTTGCTCATTAATTCGACGGGGGGGGGGACACGTGAGGTGACATTTATCGGCGAAATTTCGCAGATTTTTCCCGTAATCCCTTCACGTGCCCGACGACTAAAATTTAAGCCGAATTTTAATATTATCTGATGAGAAAAATAATTTTAATTATCATTAAATTTTGAAGAGGAACCTTGCGGTGGATATTAACCTGCGGAAGGGTGAACGCACGTCACGTATATGGAAGAAAAAGGGTCATGTCACCGTGGACGATAAAAAATAACATTTGGAGACATGAGCTCCTTTTAAAGGAGATATTTACGAAAGAGACGTGTAACGTACCCGTTCACCCGTGGTTCAAAAATATGGCTGAGTATGTTTTGACTCGAACTTATTCATACGCTTTCGTGAATTCAATAAAAGTTTTCATTTCCATTTTGACGGAGAAATTTTTACGCAGAAAAAAATTTAAATGACGTCAATAAGAAGAGACGATTAATCCCTAACCATTAAAGTACCTGTGGTAAAATTTAATAATTTACAACTGACATGCATGACCGTAAATGTAAATTTAATGAAGACACTACTGCAGTGATTAAAACGATTTCGGTGCACCTTTGTTATAACACGTAGCTTCTTTGACTTAAATTAGTTGCATGCATGGCATCGTGCTCGTACGCATTACCGCGCGAAAAACATTATTTTAATCAATGTTAAGACATAAGGACTACGCCTACGGTGCCTACCGATGAGAATATTGTCATCATTATATTTTAGCTCTCGTAAGCTCACGTGAGACTTCGTTTCACAAACCCCATTATGGTTTTTAATATTTGAAACTTCGAATTTACCAAAAAGTCCAAACATCATACCACTGGATTATGTTGAGCCCCGCTAAAAATGCCCGGTCTAGTTTCAGCTCGAATGCTTGCTAACTCTTCCCGTAAACTTGTAGCGCTAATTAGCTCTAATTCCTAACAAAATATGGCGAAAAGTTTGACATGCATTTGGTGACATTTGAAAACGAGGACAAAGCAGTGTACAGGAATAGCACTTGACAAATTTACAAGATCCTAAGAGTACCCGTAGGGAAATGAGAAGACCTTTGAGCTTCTTTGCATACGATACACATTTCCTTGAGCTCGACTCACAACTGTTCCGCGTACTTCGAGAATGCCAAGTCCTAATTATTCTTGGTTAAACGACACGTACTCATACCTCTCACCCCTTTGCTTCACTTATTATAAGGCTTTCGAAACCCCTCAGAGGTTCCGTCTATATCACAAAGAGAAAGGAACGAGAAAATATCCTGCGGTCATACATTATGCGGTCCAATTCAGATACAAAAAAGCCTCGCTTCGTTTTATTACTTGCAGGAAATGGAGTGGTTACGTGGGGTGAAAACCACACAGAATCGTAAAAGAGAAGGAGTGAGAATCTTCCCGGATCAACACATCGCCCTGCTCTTCTTTCATAGAAATACCGTAATTACACGAAAAATGTAGGAAAAGCTCTTTGCCACGCAGTATCTTCATGTTTGGTACACCTTCTGGGTATACCTACGTGCTCGTTACAGAGTTAAAAGACAATAGAACCCAGTTGGCAGACATTCATTATTCGTTTCTGTAAAGGTTTAACAACAGGTCGACAAAGAGGTCGCAGGCAAAGAGGTTGCGGGCTAATACCTCTTGAAGATGTGCTTCGTCCTAATTTTCATATTAATATTTAAAGAAATTCGCAAGATGATACGACTCAGTAAACACGTTCACACGACGGTACATTGCACAACGACAACGTTTGCCACGTTCCTCGGGCCAGAAAAAATAAGTTATTCACACAATTGTAGTTGACTTGATTTTACTCTTTAAGCCATTAAGCTCATCACAAGACTTTAGACAGAGCAATTACCCTCCTCGGGAAACCTAACGGCACATCAATCAGCCTTAGTTTTTCTCAATTTTTTAGCAGAGTGACAGGATTATTACCAGAACGACTTTGACAGCAAAAACGCGAGGCACGCTGATGAACACATTTCGTCCCGATGGCAATCTCCTCCCCTCAACCTCCCCTGTCTTCCCCCGCATAAAACAATAAATATTTTACCGGTGCGTTATGGAAAAGCCAGAAAATCCCCCGGTCCAGGGCAAAGCGTTGGGACGTGATCCACGGCTATACATATACATTCTCCCCCCGAGCCCCAAACGCCGAGATGAAACACCAGCATCACGCAACGTCGTCGCGCGAGACTTTAAAATTCAGATGTATCCGGAGGGACGGAGGTTCGGAGAGAGAGGCAGGCGGGAAGAAGTAGACAGAGGTGTGGGGGAGGAGGCTCAGAGGTGTGAGAGGGGAGGGACCATACGGAGCGTAGTATGATGTGTGCGGGGTTTTTACGAGGGAGGACGACCAGCCGGGAGTTAAATCGCCCCCGGGCCGCAATGCAGTGAGGAGGAAGAGGAAAGGAGAGGAAGGAGGAAGAGGGCTCCTTTCATCCGCTGAAGAATGACGAGGCACGAGATGAATTGATTTTCTGCCATCACACTATTCTTCACCTGAGGAAAAAGGCCCATAGAGTCGGCGGCCAAGAAATCACAATCCGAGAGAGAGGGGAGGTGGAAGGCCAATGGCCTGGGGAAGGAAAAGGGAGGAAGTCCGGGGGAGACGGGAATGATGACCGAGCGGGGCGGGATATCATGGACGGGGCGAACGGGTGAGACGATGGCGGTTGATGATGATGATGACGGTGGGGCACGTGCGAGATTCACGTGAGAAGAGAAACGGAGAGAGAGAGACAGCCATACAGAGATGAAACCCGGGACGCGACGCCGTCAAACCTGGTGCGGATTCGACGCCACGGGTTTGATCTCACCTCTTATCTCTACGTGTACACGCACGTAGGTTACGGGAACGGGGCACGAAAACAAAACACGACCCCCCCTCCCCATACTATCCTCGACGGGAGGACGCGTAGGGAGGAATGCAAATTGCCCAAAAAGCGACGACCGTCACCGGCCATCGTGCAAAATGTGGCATCATTGACTCAGCGGGTCGGTGCCCTCGGCACTCGATAACTCCCGACGAGATGATCGACTAAGGCGACAATGGGGAGAGCGAAAACGATCACGTCCCGCAGATGAAATACAATGGGTTCCCATCATCTCTTTTAAAAGCTATAACGCGACGGAACAGGTTGAATTCGCACCTCGCCTCGCTCCAGTCAAAACGGGAGATTTGTCTCACTCCGCTGACGCTCATCACTAATGCATTTCGGGGGACAGGTTTGCCAATGCGGTGAGAGAGAAAGATTGGTAAATATTTAATCCTGATGTGACAGCTTACAAATTGAACGGCAGAAAAGCATCACCTGGGACGAAGGAGGATCTAGTGTGTTTGGTGCGAAAAATTTGAGTGAAGGCCTCTCAGCGCTTAATATCAAATTATGATTTCATACTCTTCCAATTCTTCAATGAGTTCTCGTCACCTATCTTAATACGCTCGTGCGCTATGATTCTTTCATGGATGACAATCACGTCAACGGAGAGTTATCTGAGGACAAATAAAATTAGAAAGTCGATCTATTTTAGTTTGAGCCCTTCGAAGTCACTTACGCGGACAACTTTTATAACGAAGGTGGACAGCTATGCCAACTGCTAAATCGAGGAGACAAGTTAAAATACTTAATTACTACATTTACTTCTGGATGTCTCCCATAACTGAGGACACCTAAGAAGAAAGTTTCTTTATAATATTTCAAATTTTGTGAGAGTCGAAGTAGAAGGAGTTGGTGATAAGGCTCAAACCATCAGGTGGGGTATGCCATAGTCTGAGGAATGCATCTAGTTTTGTGGGTAGGGTTTTACTTTTCATTAATTTATATGGCAGTCGCTATTGCTAACGGAGTGACGACGGTTATATGTATATTCCTGTATGGTGGGAAAGTTTTACACGTGTGATCTCCACGAATGGAGAGATAAAATAAGAAACGTTAAGTGTGGTATGGGTAAAAAATTTGGAAATAGAGGTATTTTTCGTGGTTTCCTGTTTTCTTTGATGGTAGGATTTGATTAATATGTTATTTTGAAGGATATGTATATATATATTAAAGTCTAAAAACGTGACACAGTAGTCTGACTCGGAAAAGGCGAACGATATCGAGAAGAAGTGGTTTGATTTTCATGCCATCGGGGACAAAAAAGGAATATATCGTCAACGTAACTTCCCAAGAAGAATGTTTGAGATTTTAGTTTTGGAGGAAAGTATTTTCGAGTAGGCCCTCGAAAGGTTGCCATAGAAGGGGCCATGCGAGTTACCATGGTGTGCCTTTTATATGAAGGAAGACGTAATAATTGAAGGTGAAGCCGTTATTCGTTAATAAAAATTCTGTCAGAAGGAATAGCGAGTCGGTAGAGGCAAAGTATAGTATGGGGTCGCGGAGTGAAGTAGTAGCGGAGAGATTCTAGGGCTTGCACCGGGAGGATGGAGGTATGAAGAGAAGTGGCATCGATGGAGGCCATAAGTCATTTTGTATTTACGGTGAATGAATATCAAATAAATGGAAGATTACGATTCACCGCTATGATTCCCACAGGGATCACACCCCTTAATCTCTCTCCCACAGAAAGAATTACAAAGAAATCAACGAAAAATAACCCTAATGCGTGTAAATTAAACACGGTTTTCTGAGACCGTGAAGTCGAGGGAATAGAAAACCGTCCAACTCCATTATGTTGAGTGAACCCCGTGAATGGCAACTATCCCGCTGTACAAGTAATGCGGGAGACGGGAATCCAAGGCGCTCCAGAGGTCTAAAGGCAATGCGGACGGACGGGCTGAGATTAACAGAAGAAACTTCACGAAAACCCCGCGAGACTCCAGCTCATAAGCAAGACCGGACGTAATGCTGCCTACGGGTGACGCAGGGTAGCTGGATATTATGCCACCTCCTGAATAATGCATCACTAAAATGTTTTCCACAGTGACATTTCAGGGAATACCTTCAAATGTACGAACGGCCATATTATTAATTATTTTCATCCTTAGTGATACTCCTCAACCATATTAAACTCAAGGTCCCGTTTTCTTAACACAAATTATGTCACATCCCCTTTATTAACCTGAAAATTCTCATACATGCTACAATTTGAAACCCACGCACGTGTAAATATGACGATTTCCGCCTCCTAAATTCCTTCCCGACACATTTACATGTCGTTGTCGGGATCATCGGTCAGAAATGAAAGTACTATGAAGCCTATATCAATGATAGTTAGTTAGCGAATCAAGCTGGATTTGACGTTATCATAAAAGGGCAAAAAGAATTTCATAAAAGGCTCTCATGGGATATGGCGAAATCATAACGTAGGGCATCCATCATCGCCGGCGCAATGGTTAAGCACACAAATGGCGACGATAGTTCCACCTTTAAGGGCGCGGGGGTAATTAGGGCACGGAGACGAATGAAGGGAAATCCGGCGCCGTCGCTATCCCACTCCTGGCGAAATACCCCAAGGGGCGACACGGCTTAACCCTCCTTACGATGCACGGCGAGCAGTAATTGAAGATGCCTCCACATGAATCCACAAGAACAAACACATGAAGCGGGCCAGGGCAGAGCAGAAAAATCCCGCAACTCTGAAGATTTGAACCAGGGGCTTTGAAGCAGTAATAAGCTATTCACCCTGGTAATTCCATCACACTGAGCGACGAGAATTGCCGTATTTTATGGAAAACTGGAAGAGCATACACGACGAGGTGAAACTCGCATTTCCTTCAAAATTAGCCATAACCTTCAGAGAATAGGAATGGTAGATTTTGGAAAATTCCCAAAGCCTTTACGACATAGTATGAAAACTTCCTATTGTGTTTCGTACATCATATCCTTCTTCAATCATGCGTGCTCTCTACCTGTCTTCAAGGCATCTGAAAACCTTGTTTCGCTAGTGGTTTTATTCTGTTTTACAGATGGCGTCCAAACAACACCCACCACACGCCTTTGTGGCAGCTTGCGGGGTATTACCCCACTACTTTTTAAGAGTTCCACCCACATTTGATGCCTTCTTAGGATTAAGATTACACAATTTTTCTGTTCTCCCACCATTTTAAATCCTCCGTCCGTTGTTCTCCAACTCTCTCCGCGTCCACGGCTCAAATACCCCTCTAACCTTCGCTCGTCCTCTAGTCTTAAACATCTATGACACATTATGTTGTGTACACGGAATAAAGCTGAATCTTACCTCACCCCATGATTTTACACTCAACGCAGTCCCGCGGCCATGAATTTCATGGTTTAGTTAAGAGAGGACACGCTCATTCCTGGCTAAATCGTGTGGAGTAACCATGGGTGAAGCGACAGAATACAGAATGAGTGGCGATGATGCAGAAAGTCCCCATGGGGTTGCGTTTAATTTTCGACTAAATTGTAGAGAGGACCATCCACATCCCACGGCACATCACACGAGGCGTGAGACTATCCGAGCTTCACCTCAAAGATGCATTAATTTCCTGCTGCGCTACCGTTTAATAATGGGCTACGCATAGTTTCGTCAGAGCAGTGAGCCCTCCAGAATCAAAGTTTTAATTGACTCAATGAATACAAAATAGAATACCCAAGGCTCCCGAGAAGTCACGCTGGAGGCAATCAATTTTATGAAAATAGCTTGATTAATGAAGACTGGGAACTTTTGGCCCCTCGCCCTGTTTTCCACGGTTCGCAGAGGATTTTCTGGCAGGATTCCTTGAATCCTGCCCGTACGTGCGCTCATTATCCACGAACTAATTATTCCCAATTACCAATTACATATGTACAACGTAAAAAAACCCCAACGCTTCATCATTAATAAACAATGAACTGCTCATGTGGAGTGAAATTTCTCTAAATATTTTAAAACCATATTTAGGGGACAGACGAGAAACTTGGAGCACTGGCCTCATAAATGAAGAATGAATTCAGATTGAAATGTTCCCCGGCCTAGACTGGACTATTATATATTCATTTAAAGACACCGTCTGTCACAAATTAATTTCGACAGGATGAAACGCGCGTCAAAAATATGTTAAGCTGCCCCTGCCATTGATCAAAAGTGAGATAAATGCGAGCTCAAAATTTGATGAATCACAAAATGATTCATATCCATCAGAGATCTCAAAAATGTCCAACCTTGTGCCAGGCTATTAAAGATACTTTTTCGTATACTGAGTCACATTTAATTAATTCTGACGGGTTAGCAGAAGGTTAACGACAGAGGTTCGGGAAACTTAACAAGTAGACCAATAACTCACATTAGATACTGACGTAAAATCTGAGATGGTACAGCTGACGACTATAATTCAAGGTTTTCTCTCTTTACTTAATTACACCATCAAAACCAGGCGATGCTTGTAAAAGCCACAACTAGAAGGCACTTGAAAACTTAAGTCCTTTACAACTTCCATGAGAGGGTGGTAATTGGGACAACAGTGGCATTAAGGGAAGGGCTGAGGAAAGAAAGGTGGAGTTCACGAGACGCAATGAATTGCACACTCAAGGTTGAATTGATAATCATCTCATTTCACAATAAAAGGAGCTGAAGACGATGGATTTTCTATAAAACGCAAAATTAGGAATCAAAATAGCTTACTAAAATATTGAATGAACCCACATTTAGGGTATTAATATAACGAGGTACTTAATAGTAGAAAATATAACGTGATGTAGGGGCCATTTGGATTGTGACCAGAGATTATTAATGCGATCTATTCACTTTTCTGAATTACGAACGATAATTGATTAACTAAACTAAGTACATCTTGAATGTAAATATATTTCGGTTTTACTAGTTATGACACATGTACGACGTCATCATGTACATAAACTTTTGTAACTGATAATATTATCCGTACATCAAAACCAATAATACCTAAACCAATAAATAATTTCACCTCGAAAATAAACAAAATTTAATTGTTCGGTTACTGAGACTTTACCGAGTCTGAGATTGCTGAGTTCAACAAACGATGGATACAATTGAAGTCATCAAGGCAATAATTTATACAAATTTTTCTTTGAAAAATTACGTCGTAGTACGTCACCGACGAATTAGACCCACAATTTCGTTGCAGGTTGAGCATTACAGGAATATTCCCTTTCCTATTATAATTTTTAAAATGAATTATTTTCTCACAAGTCGGCCCATGAACCAAATTTCCTTCGAAACACACGCTTGGGTGGATCGAGGGGGAGGAAATATTATTGGGCAGTGAAGCCCCATTCATATGCTCCTATGAAGCGCACATCCGGCAGGAACACAAGGGAATTCCGCTCGTGACCGAGAGGGGACCCTGATTACCACCGCCAGTATTTAAAACTCGTCACTGCGAGGGATCCGTATAGTGGTCGTGCGTGGATGGATATGGAGAGAGAGGTGGTACGAAGCGGTGTCGAGAGAGAGGAGAGTGAGCTCTGCGACACGCCCAGGCGAGGGTTCGGCGACCCTCCTTCCCCAACCTCCCTCCTCGTTCGGAGCACTCGGCGTGGAATTCAGAGAGAGCCTCGGGAAGAGCCCGCTTCCCCGCGCGGTGGAGTGTCGGGGCGGCGACGACGCTCCTCCCTTCATCTTCCCCGCACTCTCTTTTGCACATCCCTCCCCCATTCGACGACGACGGTGATCCGGAGAGGAGAGAGGCTCCGGAGCACGCCGGAGGACGTGAGGGGAATGATGCGCGAGGGAATCCGACTATCCAAAGTGCGCACGTCCCTCTCCGAGCCGCGCTGTTTTTCCCGAGAGACGCGACGCATAGCGGCGAGATTTACGAGGTGCGGAAAAAGTCTCTGGGAGTGCCGTGCGAGTGAAACTGGACAATTGAGGGAGGTAAGATGCTTGAAAGACCAGTGTCGTGACGTCGAAGTGGAAAGATTTGACCGGAAAGAGGGAGAGAGAAGGTCACACATCAGCGGACAGAGATCCCTTTCGGAGATGTTGTCCGCAACATTTTGGTGGCACCGATGAAGGATTTTCTTGATAATGAATGTGAAAACTTGAAAACGGATGAAAATATATTGACCGGCCAAATATGTGTCATCTGAAGGGGCAGCATTTGGTCAGACCGAGGAAGGTAACCCATCATCGGATCCGTTTCGAATTTTTCTACAGTATTTCGGCAGTATTCACAGCACACGGGGCGTATAATTTCCGCGCGCATCCAGATATGTCTATATGTCTAGTAAAGGAGAATCTGACAGTGTGAGTCAATCATGGTGGCGGGGGATGAAAAAATATTGCCCGACCATCCATAGAGCACTGGAAGTGGAAGACATTTTATCCGAGGGAGACAATTTCCTACAATTCAGAGATCCATTCGGATTTTTCTTTTCACAACATTTTGATAGCATCAGAGAATAATTTTCTAAATGGGGCATATTGCTTCTTAGTAAATTCTCTTACAATTTAGTCTCACGTTGCTCCAGCTGACATCTTCACTTGAAAAAATTCATATGAAAAAAAGGACTAAAATATGGTCTACTTTAAAACTTTGACTGAAAAGGCGAGTTTAACGGGCATGAGGATGGAAAAAATGCACCACTAAAATGAAGGACTTCTGGTAAAGTTTGGGGTTTCTCTATTTGATCCAATTCGGATTGAAGTTTCGTTTACAACAAAAGTATCAAAAAAACCTGTTAGGAGGTTATTCCCGGGTCACACGCTGCTCCAGTTGGCGTTTTAAGCTGTAGGATTTATATGATTGATTAATATTTTCCTTAAAAACTAGACTAGAATTTAATAGAAGCCACTTTTATTTTGGGGCTCAGAGAAAATCCTTGAAGAGGAAATATTCATTAACTCCACTGAGCAATTTCCATCATAATAGAACAGTAATATTGGCGAGAAAACAAAATTAATCAAAATAACCATTTTCTTGTCACTTCATCTAAACAGCAATGGGATTACTTTGCATAAAAGTGGAATCAAAATTATATTTCTAAGAAATGTAGTGAATGCAATATTTAATACTTGTTTTAAATTTAAATATGTAAGTGAATAGTTGAAAGTAAGATTCTGGGTCAAAAAGCAAACTACGAAAAGTTCAAATAATGTTTCCTATACAATGGGAGATAAGGGATGAAAATAAATATTCTGTTTTAATTTCTAACATGTTTTATGGGTTTCATCTACTTAATTTCAGATGAAAAGCTTTTCGCTATACAGTTTAGAGAACGATAAGAGTGAAGTCTTTAAATTAAACTATATTTTAAACACGTCACAACTTCCAATATTTCATGTCGATTTGCCCCTTATTTTGGCTTCCCAGATTTATTCGAATTGTTTCCCTTATGGGCTACATAGAGATGTTTAAGACAAAGGCGTGTTTTAAAAATATGGCATAGTACTCCTTTAACCTTTCTTTTAACATCAAAGTCGTTAGGTATATATCAGTTGTTTTTTATCTATTATGCAAGCAGCATGGCGGTAATTTTCTACTTCATCTTCTTATATACTCATTTTTATCATCAATAGTGTTGCTTTTGCAGTGAATACAACTTGACCTTATAAGAAAGCGGTATTATCTCTGCAAGATGACTCATTGTCAGTACCCAAAACTTCCTACTCGGCGGCACGAAGTGACTCCGATATGGCGGGCCGTCATTCGTCACCCGGGGGGGGGGAGAGAGAAGAGATGATGCCGAGGGGAGGCAGCTGGAGGAGCCTTCGATCAAACTTCCCCGCTCCTGAACCCTGCTCTTTTGGTCCTCGAACATTCTCGAGAAGTCTCCCGACGCGTGACTTCAAAACCGCCAGAACACGGCTTCAAAGCTAAGAGGCAACCAATGAAGTTGCATGCGAACTAGTTTGTTAACTTACTGCGAGTTGGCTTTCCGTGAAAACGACTCTACGAACGCTATATATTCCGAATGATCACGTACGAAGTAAGGCAGTGACATGAACAGAGTCGGCAGTGAACACAAAACTAAATCTCTACTTATTTTTCAATCTCTCTCTACTAGCTGTGCCCCCAGTGGAAAACGCGACTGCAGGCTCTTTCATTTTTGAGCAATGTTAAACATGAGAACTTAATTACAATGGTGCAGTGAATAATTGAAACTAAAACAGCGACATCACAACAATGCAAGTAAATTGCTCTTCTGGTGACGAGGCAAAATAAGAAGAAACACGTTAACCTTATTGTCACGAATAATTCGTAAAATTAACATGATGCATATTTCTATAAAACCAAGCTATATTATGAGTTAATAATTACTAATTTCTTCCCTTGGGGTGAATTAGAATGTATTGGAACAAAGCAGCCATTGTGCTGACTTGAGGCTTCCCTCTCTCCGCTTATGATGCCCTATTTTTAGCAACTGTCTCACCACAAACGCGATGGAAGTATGAATAACTTTTCTACATTATTGCACCCATATATTCTTATATCAACTAAGTCGCACGATAAGCAATTGCTTGAGGAATTAAACACAAAATGGAATCATTACAACATTAACGAATTTCACTAATGCAAAAACATAGCATACATGTATGTAAAATCGCAAGTGTGGAAAGTCCCGGCTGAGAATAGAACCATAAAAAAGCTCACAGCGGTCATGAAGAAGCCATAATTTTACACCAGGCATGAGGAAATAATTTTCCTTTTAATAATCAATATATTCTCTCAATTTTCTATTGCGTTACCGCGGAAGTACTGCTGCTGATGCTCTCTGGCATTTTCTAATCTGATAAAGCAGACATCAGTATTACGAATTCATTTAAGAAACTTAGTTAATATTTTACCTCCGTTCTGACTACTAAGGTGACTTTTAATAATATTTATCCCTTGATCTAGATTCGTATGCGTCTTTCAATCAATTATTTCTTCAAACTACATTCTTTACGATTTGGTGGTTTAGTGATTAGGTGGTTAGCTTTTCACGAATTACGTAATGCGATTTT